>NW_022589705.1:27957976-28456294 GCF_004348235.1 Phoca vitulina
GACAGCCCCGCATCAGGCTCCCTGCTCAGCGGGAAGCCTGCTTCTCCCTCCCCCACTCCCCCTGCTTGTGTTCCCTCTCTCTCTGTCAAATAAATAAAATCTTTAAAAAAAAAAAAAAGAGTCTGTTTTTGGTTTGTTTTTCTCTTTTTTGCTTTGTTTATTTGCTTTGTTTCTTAAATTAATCCCACATATGAGTGAAATCATATAGTATTTGTCTTTCTCTAACTGATTTATTTCACTTAGTAATACTCTCTAGATCCACACATGTTGTTGGAAATGGCAAGCTCTTATTCTTTTTATGGCTGAGTAGTATTCCATCATATTAAAGGCATAATGTATATTATATATAGTAATATATATAATATATATAATAAAGGCAATTATTACATATATATGTGTGTGTATATATATATATATATATATATATATACCACTTCCTCTTTATCCACTTTATCTACTCATCTACAGATGGACACTTGGGTTGCTTCCATATCTTGGCTATTGGAAAATATGCTGCAGTAAATATGAGACTGCATGTATCTTTTTGAAATAGTGGTTTTGTTTTCTTTGGGTAAATACCCAGTAGCGGAATTACTGGATCATATGGTAGTTCTATTTTTAATTTTTGAGGAACCTCCATACTGTTTTCCACAGTGGCTATACCAGTTTGCATTCCCACCAACAGTGCACCAGGAATCCTTTTCTCCACATCCTCACCAACACTTGTTTCTTGAGTTTTTTATTTTAGCCATTCTGACAGGTATAAGGTGATATCTCATTGTAGTTTTGATTTGCATTTCCCTGATGATGAGTGATGTTGATGAGCATCTTTTCATGTGTCTGTTGGCCATCTGTATGTCTTCTTTGGAAAAATGTCTGTTCATGTCTTCTGCCCATTTTTAATGGGATTATTGGTTTTTTGGTGTTGAATTATATAAGTTTTTTATATATTTTGGATACTAACTCCTTATCAGATATGTCATTTGCAAATATCTTCTCCAATTCAGTAGGTTATCTTTTTGTTTTGTTGATGGTTTCCTTCACTGTGCAAAAGCTTCTTATTTTGATGCAGTCCCAATAGTTTATTTTTGCTTTTGTTTCACTTGCCTCTGGAGAAAAATGTTTCTACGGCTGAGGGCAAAGAAATTACTGCCTATGTTTTCTCCTAGGAATTTTGTGGTTTCACATCTCACATTTAGGTCTTTAATCCATTTGAGTTTATTTTTGTGTATGGTATAAGAAAATGGTCCAGTCTCATTCTTTTGCATGTACTGTCCTGTTTTCCCAACACCACTTGTAGAAGAAACTTTTTCCCATTGCATATTCTTTTTCTTTTAAATATGTATTTATTTATTTTAGAGAGAAAGAGAGAGAGTGCATGAGCGGGGGGAAGGGCGGAGGGAGAGGCAGAAAGAGAATCCCAAGTAGGCTCCATGCTGGGCATGCAAGGCTCAATCCCACGACCCCAAGATCACAACCTGAGCCAAAATCAAGAGCTGGACACTCAACTGACTGAGTCACCCAGGCACCCCTCCCATTGCATATTCTTGCCTCCTTTGTTGTAGATCAATTGACCATAAAAGCATGACTTTATTTCTGGACTCTCTATTCTGTCCTATTGATCTATGTGGTCCTTTTTGTGCCAGTACCATACTGTTTTGATTACTACAGCTTTATAGTATATCTTGAAATCCAAGATTCTGATACCTCCAGTTTTGTTCTTCTTTTTCAAAATTGCCTTGGCACGATGGACTCTGAAAAACAAACTGAGGGTTCTAGAGGGGAGGGGGGTGGGACAATGGGTTAGCCTGGTGATGGGTATTAAAGAGGGCACGTTCTGCATGGAGCACTGGGTGTTATGCACAAACAATGAATCATGGAACACTACGTCTAAAACTAATGATGTAATGTATGGTGATTAACATAACAATAAAAAATTGGAAAAAAAATTGAAAAATTCAAAATTGCCTTGGCAATTTGTAGTTCCATACACATTTTAGGATTATTTGTTCTAGTTCTGTGAAAAATGCTGTTGGTGTTTTGATAGAAGCTAATGAAGCTTAAGTTTAAAGGCCCCTTGCTTACTTAAGCCCACACTAAGGCTTGGAAGGGTCTCTAGTCATGTGTCTCACATGGTCATATGTTTTTATAAAATTTGCAAAAGTAAGTTATATTGGTTCCACTTTTGGAACAGCAGTGTGAGAAGCTCTGTGGGCCATCATTCCAGCAAAATAAGCGTAACTGTGGGGGAAAAATACTTAAAATCTCTGGGAACTATTCAAAGGATATACATGAAATGATATATGAAAGTCTTTATTCATAGTAAGAATTAATGAATAAGTAAATCAACATTGAATTTTTTTACATATAACCAAGATGTAAAATAAATCTCTCTAAATTCTATTCTATTTTCCATTTAAAGTTTACTCTAAATTTTTAAATGCAAATCCAAAAAGAAAGTTTTCCATGGTGAATTAAATGAACGATTTTGTTTATGAGAGAGGCTGAATGTTCCTAAAATACTGTCATGCCAATATTTTTTGAGTGGACCACTTTGACAATACTTCTGTAACTTTCTAAAATGATACAGATATTACCCTCATCTATCTCAATGCTGACACCAAACTTTTGGCCATTTTGGGGAAAGTGAGGACTCTAGCTTCTAAATGTAAAATAACCTGGTGAAATATCTGATCCACTTAGACTGGAAATTTTATTTCATCTCATCTCTTCCCTTGCAGACCAGGGAACACTCTGAACATGGCCTCAGAGATCCACATGCCAGCCCCAGTGTGCCTCATTGAGAATAATGGAGGGCAGCTGGTGGCTAATCAGGAAGCTTTGGAGATCCTGGCAGCCATTAAGAATCCTCTTGTGGTGGTGGCTATTGTGGGCCTCTATCGCACAGGCAAATCCTACCTAATGAACAAGCTGGCTGGAAAGAACAAGGGTGAGTGGCACCAACAAAGCTCTGCCAAGTCCTTTCTGTCCATCCACACTGCCAACATGGAGCACGGTGATGCAAGAAAGTTAGAGATGCAAGAGAATACTGAAAGTTATCTTTCAACCCACAGTTATGCTCTTATCTTCACTATGGTCTGAAAAAGACAGTTCATCTCTCTTTCCACTTTGCCTTAGTTTCCCCTTTATGCTTTTAAAGCATAAATTGTTCCTTTTAAAGCATAAATTGTTCCTTTCCTAGAAAGACTAATAATGCAGTAATACAAATAATTAGTGTACAAAATAATAAACTATCAGACATTTACTAAAATGTTCATGCAGTAAAAGCAAGTTTCCACTGATTATTAAGTGGAATGTTTAAGTCTGTATTGGCTTTTTTTTTACTGTTGTAAAATATACATAACATAAAATTTGCCATTGTAACCATTTTTAAGTGTACATGCAGTTCTGTGGCATTAAGTAAATTCACACTATTATGCAACCATCACCACCATCCATCACCATAACTTTTTCATCTTCCCCAACAGAAACTCTGTACCCATTAAACAATAACTCCCCAGCCCTTGGCAGTCACCATTCTATATTCTGTCTCTATGAATTTGACTGCTCTAGGAAATCTTATTTAAGAGGAATCAAACAGGGGCGCCTGGGTGGCTCAGTTGGTTAAGCGGCTGCCTTCGGCTCAGGTCATGATTCCAGGGTCCTGGGATAGAGCCCCATGTCGGGCTCCCTGCTCAGCTGGGAGTTTGCTTCTCCCTCTGCCTCTGCCTCTTCCCCTGCTTGTGCTCTCTCTCTGTCAAATAAAGAAATAAAATCTTAAAAAAAAAAAGAGGAATCAGACATTATTTGTCCTTTTGTGATTTGCTTATTTCACTTAGCATAATGTCTTCAAAATTCATCAATGTTGTACCATGTGTCAGAATTCTCCCTTTTTATGGCTGAACAACTCTATGTGCATATCAATTTGTTTATCCATTCATCTGTTGAAGGGCCCTTGGGTTGCTTCCACCTTTTGGCTATTATGAATAATGCCGCTAAAAACATGAGGGTACAAATATCTGTTCAAGTACCTATTTTCACTTTTTTGGGGGTATAGACCCAGAAATGGAATTGCTCAATCATATGGTAATTCTATGTTTAGTTTTTAAAGAAATCATCATATTGTTTTCCAAAGTAACTGCACCATTTTACAATCCCACCAGAAAAACCCAAGGTTTCTAATATCCCCACATCCTCCCCAATACTTAAGACTTTCTGTTTTTTTGATGGTGGCCATCCTAATGAGTGTGAAATAGTATCTCATTGTGGTTTTGATTTGTTATTTCCCTAATGACTAGTGATGTTGAGCATCTTTTCATTTGTTTATTGGTCATTTGTATATTTTCTTTGGAGAAATGTCTATTCAAGTCCTGTGCTCATTTTTAAAAAACTTTTTTTATCAGTTTCAGAGGTAGAATTTAGTGATTCATCAGTTGCATATAATACCCAGTGCTCATTACATCATGTGTCCTCCTTAGTGCCCATCACCCATTTCTCTTTTGCCCCCCACCACCTCCCCTCCAGCAACCCTCAGTTTGTTTCCTTGAGTTCAGCATCTCTTATGATTATTCATGACCAAGTGGGATTTATTCCTGGGCTTTGCTCATTCTTTAATCAGGTTATTTTTTGTGTTGCATTGTAGGATTTCTAGATCCATCTGCTATTAAAACTCCACCCCCTATTATCTCCATTCCCCCTCGCAGGCTTTTCTCTGGGTGCCACAGTACAGTCTCATACCAAAGGAATCTGGATGTGGTGTGTGCCTCATCCCAAGAAGCCAAATCACACCTTAGTTCTCCTGGACACTGAGGGCCTGGGAGATGTAGAGAAGGTAAGGATTAAGGATTCAATTTTGGAATTAGACCCTCATCCCTGAATATTCTCTACAGTATTTATTTTTTTAAATAAGAGTTTTCACTTAAATGTATGTTTTTTTCATATCTGTTTATGTGCCCTGAGACCAAGTTTAGCAATCAGGGGTCAGGAAAATATTCATAAGGCAGAATCCTAGAAGATCATAGTGGTGAGTAGGTAGTATTCTAATTATTAACAATAGGCTGCATGCCAAGCCAGTTAACCCAGATACATAAAAGTAGTACAAATAAAAGCAATGTCATGAGTTCAATCCTGCAGAGAACTTTAGTTAAGAATTTAGGTTCTGGAGTGCTTAGATGGTTCAGTCAGTTAAGCGTCTGCCTTCAGCTCAGGTCATGATCCCGGGGTCCTGGGATAAAGTCCTGCAACGGGCTCCCTGCTCAGTAGCAAGTCTGCTTCTCCCTCTTCCTCTCCCTTTGTGCTCTTTCTCACCCTCAGTCTCTCCCAAATAAATAAATAAAATCCTAAAAAGAAAAAGATTTTAGGTTCTGAAGTCCCATACCCTTGTGTTTAAATATAAGCCCTGACACTAACTCAGAGGCCTTGGCTAATTATTTGACCTCTTTTAACCTCAGCTTTCTAAATCTGTAAAACAGATGTAATAGATATATAATTGCCTCATAGTATTGTTTTGAATAAGGTAAGTAATGGAAAATGTTAGGTGTATAATAATTGCTCAGTAAAGTAGCTACACATATTATTACTCTTATATAAGTCAATTTTGCTGTAAAAAGGAAGAGAAATCTTTAAACTTAAATTATATTTAAGGCCTTAGAATGCCCACCAACCTTGATTATTGGTTTTGGAATTATCTGCCAATGATCATAAAAGGACCTAGTGAGAATCAATGTAAACTAAAAATACTAATTATAAAATGATCCAAAATTCAAGTCCCACTAACACATTTGTTTGGATTTGGTTTTCTCATATAGGTCATTATTCTAATTAAATGAGCATCTTTTTACTGCTGCTGATCTGGAAAGTTCCAGGAGAATGAAACATAATCTCAGCCCAAATGTGTTCTGATTTCCAGGGTAACAACCAGAATGACTCCTGGATCTTTGCCCTAGCAATACTCCTGAGCAGCACCTTTGTGTACAATAGCATGGGGACCATCAACCAGCAGGCCATGGACCAACTGCAGTATCCTTTTTGTTGTTCAAAATAGCATCAAAGTAAGAGGGGAGACCTATATTTAAAAACCAGCTGCTTGGCAGTGAATCCTGGTGAATCAAGCACAAAAAGAGAAAACTTAAATAATTCAAGGGTAAGGGAACGATCCTATGTACCCACTGAAGAATTGACACTTGGGTTAAAAACAAAGGTGAAATGAAGGTTTTAAATATATGGAACTAATATGGGGTGGAGGACACTGTTCTTTTATGCCAATTTTCCTCAGTTTGCTACTCAGCTATGTGACAGAGCTGTCAGATCGAATCAGGGCAAAATCCTCCCCTGATGCCGATGGGATTGAAGATTCGGCTGACTTTGTGAGCTTCTTTCCAGATTTTGTGTGGACACTGAGGGATTTTTCCTTAGATTTGGAAGCAAATGGACTACCCATCACAGCAGATGAGTACCTAGAGAATTCACTCAAGCTTAAAAAAGGTAAAAGGAAGGGACTTAGAAATAAATGGAGATAACAAAACACAAGAAACTATAGTTTTAGTGTTCCATTTACAGTTTTCTTACATTTATAGTTTTCTACTTATTCTTAGCTAGCTATAACTAAGAATTAATGCTTGTTTGATATATGAATTAATAAATTTGATTTTAAATTATATTCTCCTCTCTTCTAAGAATAATTTCCTTTTCTTTCATCTTTTCCTGTGCTATTATTAGTTTGATTTTATTTCCCTGCTTTGGGCTTGCTATTAGCTAACGAATATGGAATAGAATAGACATTGATTGGAAGAAAAGAGATGAAAGCATGAACAGTGCTCTAGTCCAAGGGTTGGCAAATGATGGCCCACAGTTCAAATGATGGCCAATCCAGCACACCAGCTGTCTTTGTACATAAGGTTTTATTGGAATAATGCTATACCCATTCATTTATAGATTGTTTATGGCTGCTTTCACGCTGCAACAGCAGAACTGCGTCCTTGGAAAAGAGACCCCCTGGCTTGCAAAGCCTAAAATATTTACTGTTTGGCTCTTCACAGAAAAAGTTTGCAAGACCCTATATTTGGGACATTCCTTTTTTATCTTCCTGCAGGTACCACTCAAAGTGATCAAAATTTTAATCTGCCCCGTCTCTGTATCCGGAAGTTCTTCCCAAAGAAGAAATGCTTTATCTTTGATCGACCTACTCACCGGAAGAAGCTAGGCCAGCTTGAGACATTGCATGATAATGAGCTGGATGCTGAATTTGTGCAACAAGCTGCAGTCTTCTGTTCCTACGTCTTTAGCAATTCCAAAATTAAAACTCTTTCAGGAGGCATCAAAGTCAATGGACCTCGTGAGTCCTCTTCCCAGTCTTTTTCTTTAATTGTTAAGACTAAAGGAGGGTAGAATTATATCCACACAGTTTCAGATTTGAAAAATGCAAATCCTACTGCTATTACCATTTAAATTCTAGATGGCACCAACATTTCTAATAGATTTTACTAGCCAAATTCTCTTGGGTGAGAAAAGATAGGAGAGGCCAAAGGAAAGAAAGCTCTATTTCTTAAAATTGCCCTAGTTAATTGGACTTGCACTGCCCAATATGGTAGCCACTATACAAGTGTGGCTATTTAAATTTAAGTGTAAGTTAATTAAAATTAAAGAAAATTTAAAATTCCAATTACACAGCTATATTTCAAGGCCCATACCTATATGGGGTTGGTAGCTGGACAACATACTGCACAATACACATAGAACACTTCCAACATCACAGAAAGTTCTCTTGGACAACACTATGCTAGAATAAACAAAACTGAGAACTCTTTTTGATTTATTCTACAATATTGATCAAATGTTTACCACAGACCAGGGCTGCTAATAGAGACATACATGAGAGAGCTATGGTTCCTGTCCTAATGGTGCTTGGGGGTAAAGTAGATGCAAGCACTCAATAAACATAGGCCCATGCTATCTGTAACAGAGATTCTTGACCTTTGATGTATATACATATCACCTGGGCATCTTGCCAGAGAGGAGGGTCTAATTAAGTTGATCTGGGGCAAAGGCTGAGAATCTGCATATCTAGCAAGCTGCCAGGTGATCCTGAGGACACTGATGCTGTGAGGCAAATGGTTAGTAATAAACATGATCAGAATTACACAGAATAGAATGTTTCCTCATCCCACCTACAATAAGCATCCTTATTTGTTCTCAATTTATAGGTCTAAAGAACCTGGTGCTGACCTATGTCAATGCCATCAGCAGTGGGGATCTGCCCTGCATGGAGAATGCTGTCCTGGTCTTGGCCCAGATCGAGAATGCAGCTGCAGTGCAAAAGGCCATTGCTCACTATGACCAGGAGATGAGCCAGAGGGTGCAGCTGCCCACTGAAACCCTCCAAGAGCTGCTGGACCTGCACAGGGCCTGTGAGAAAGAGGCCATCGAACTCTTCATGAGCAGTTCCTTCAGAGATGTAGACCATTTATTTCAAAAGGGCTTAGCGGTAATTTGTTCTCAAGTTTATATGGATTAGGGCCTTGGAAAGCCAAGTACTACCAGAAAATGAAATGAGCATTTATTTTGAGAGAGGGAATTCCTACTAGACTTTAAAATGGTGATAACCACTATTTGTTATTATCATAAAAAGAAGAACAAAGTTTATTTTGATCTTCCTCAAAATTTAACTAAATGCATATAAGTAACAATCAGAGTTTCTAATCAAATGCCCACTGTTATCAGACTGATTTGATATCCTAGTCAAAAGCAAAGAAAATTGTAGTCCTGATTACCATATGCAGGCTGATATTGAGCCACATTTATTCCATATGTAATCACTGGTCCAATTTGACAAGCAGAAATCTATCTCTTAAAGGTGTAACAAAAAAAAGTTAGCACTCTGCTCTGAACTTCACCTCCAAGGAAAAAGGGCCTTTAGTAATAAAGTCAGGAGCAAGAGGAAGGACATGGTCCTGTTGAGGTGCCTATAACTTTTTCTAGGGTCACAGACTTATTTTTGAGAAGACTTTTCAGAATCTCCAAGGTCAAACTAACATCTTTTCCCTGTTATTCTTTTTACTTCTTATTTTTAAATTAAAGGCCCAACTAGAAAAAAAGCGAGATGACTTTTGTAAACAGAATCTGCAAGCATCAACAGATCTTTGCTCAGATTTACTTAAGGATATTTTCAGTCCTCTAGAAGAAGCTGTGAAGCTTGGGGTTTATTCTAAACCAGGAGGGTATCAACTCTTCATCCAGAAGATGCAAGAGCTAAAGAGAAACTACCTTCAGAAACCTAGGAAGGGGATACAGGTAACCAGGATTTATCTGCTGATTCTGGAAAGCTGCTGACATGCCTCCTTGGAAGACCAGCATAACCAAGTGTAATCTCACACATTGCAAGAACAACAGCATTCATGCTTTCATTTGATAAACGTGTATAGGGAGCCTATCATACCAGATATGCCCTCTGTGCTCATCCAAAACAGTGCACTCAATTAATAATTGAGTTATTAATTGGATTTTCAGATTAACCACCAAGTTGTTATTGTAATTCACTATTATAGCTGGATCTTTATGCTGTCAGGGACAGAAACCCAGTGACGGTCACTTAAACAAAAATGGTAATTCATCATTTTAGGCTACATATTCTTCCTCCACCTTTCCTTTGATCTGCTTTCTCCATGGTGGCTTCCTTTTTCAGCGACTCACCCCACAGGGGACCACAGCAACAACAACTCCAAAATTAGAGCCCTTAGTCTAAAAGAACAAAGAATCTCTTTTTCCCAGTGTCTCTATCAGTCTCCTATAAAGGATTCTGCTTAGTAGGGTGCCATGATTGGCCAGCCTGGAGCAAGTGCCCATACCTGTGGCAAGGAATCTTGACCACCAGGCACACCAGGGCCAAGAGGAACAAATCCTAGAGGAAAAGATGGTGGGAAGACAATCAGGAACAAGCGTTTCTAGCCATTTCCTATAACTAACCCTGTGTTCTCCGGGTCCTAAGGCTGAAGAGGTTCTTCAGGAATACTTGAAGTCCAAGGAGTCTGTGACTGATGCCATTCTACAGACAGACCAGACTCTCACAGAAAAGGAAAAGGAGATTGAAGGTGAGGAGCCAGTCAAGAGACTAGATAGCCTCACGCGCTCTCGAAGTTTAAATAATTTGGCTGGGTAAGCCTGCGATCCTTACACTAGGGCAAAAAGAACAAAGATGCCCCTTACTTGCCGAAGTCATTTCTAAGTAGGGCATATACAGTGAGCAGCAACAAGGACAGGCAAGCGTGCAGGGAAGAAAGGGACAACATGCTTACTCACATACATTTTTCTTCTTCTTTTTCCTCCTCACAGTGGAACGTGTGAAAGCTGAATCTGCACAGTCTGCAGCAAAAATACTGGAAGAAATGCAAATAAAGAATCAGCAGATGATGGAACAGAAAGAAAGGAGCTATCAGGAACATGTGAGACAATTAACTGAGAAGATGGAGAAGGATAGAGTCCAGTTGCTGGAAGAACAAGAGAGAACTCTAGCTTTAAAACTTCAGGTATTTAATTGCATTACCTTGAGATTTCTCTTTGTCTCTTTTCTCTCCACTGTCCCTGATCATATCTTAGTGTGGCAGTGAGAACATAATGCCTAGAAGAAGGACCTTGCTTGCCACTTGTACTTTGCAGTTTCTGTCTGCCTTCCTGACCTGGCTCCTGCCTCTGTCTGGTTGTTAAAAGATTTTATTTGCAGTTAGGTCACATCCAGTCCTTTATCTGTACATCCTCCAATCAGTGGCTGTTATCTGCTAGGCATCCAGAAAAATCACTTATTTGTATCTCTTGCTTAATACTATATGAAGCATTGGGTTGCCTGGGTGGTTCAGTGGGTTAAGCGTCCGCCTTCAGCTCAGGTCATGATCCCAGGGTGTGGGATCGAGTCCCACATTGGGCTCCTTGCTCAGTGGGAAGCCTGCTTCTCCCTCTGCCTGCAGCTCCCCCTGCTTGTGCTTGCTCTCTGTCTCTCTCTGATAAATAAATAAATAAATAAATAAATAAATAAATAAATAAATCTTTAAAAAAATACTATATGAAGTAAGAACTGCTATGCCTCTATTACTTAGGAAAAGAAACAGAAGTTCAGAAAAGTTCCAATAACTTTTATAGGGTCACACATCTTGGTAAGATATCTGAACTGTCTTCACCCCTTGGTGGAAATGTAATCACAGAGCTAGGATGCCCAAGAGAAATTAATGAAAATTAAGTGTAGAGAAAATGTCAAAAAGAAATTAAATATTTAAAAAAATCTATGAATGTGGAAACTAGATATAAATGAGAGATTAACTTAGTGCTACACTTTACTCAGTCTCCATTTTTCCCTTTTAGGAACAGGCCCGTCTCCTAAGGGAAGGATTCCAAAATGAGAGCAAACGACTTCATAATGAGATACAAAATCTCCAGAAGAACATGGAAAAGCCAAGGAAAATATGCCTCATAAGCTGAAGACCTAAAGAATAGAGCTTTTCTGGTCACTCTTACCCAAGGCATAACTTAAGTAATTTTTGAATTTGTAAAAATATCATTACATTTGAGGGGCGCCTGGGTGGCTCAGTCGTTAAGCGTCTGCCTTCGGCTCAGGTCATGATCCCAGGGTCCTGGGATCAAGCCCCACATCAGGCTCCCTGCTCGGCGGGAGGCCTGCTTCTCCCTCTTCCACTCCCTCTGCTTGTGTTCCCTCTCTCGCTGTGTCTCTCTGTCAAATAAATAAATAAATAAATCTTTAAAAAAAAAAAATATCATTACATTTGAAAGTAATCAGGTCTTGCATTTTTATAACACTAGAAATTTGCAAAGACATGCAGTATTATAATTAAAATCATGTCCATCTTCCTACAAAATATTGTAAGTTGTGTAACAAAGTTCAGTTTTACCTCTCTAACAACACAGAAGGTATCTGAGCGGTACCATCCAAGAGCAGTTTATTTCTCTGGGTGACCATTAGCTGACAAAAGGATACTGAGCCAAATCTTAGGTAAAACTTTAAGAACATAGTTGGGCATCAGTTTGGCCAAGTGTTCAATGGGTTTCAGTGTCAGGGACAACCATCCTAGCTTTTTAGTGAAGACTATGCAGTTTTCTATTGTATCCCGACTGCACAGTCTGAGCAGTTAAGTGATCACTAGGCCCTAGGAATGGACAACCCTCCTTGATGGATTCCAAGCTGAAGCAAACCACCTTAGATAGAGATCTAGAATCTCTACAGAATTTTCATACGAAGATGGAAGAAACCATTAGCATGAGTAGGGGTTGGGTCACAAACAAATGGGCTAAAAAACGAAACTCTCCTTTCTTGCTCGATTTACCCGGATTATAACTTTAATGAGACACTTTAGAATTTTAGATAATTGCCACTGGGCTGAACATGGTTAACATGATGGCAATTATGCATTGTGTATTTATAACAATGTATGATTCACAAAGATGGACCTTAAATGATGACAGATAATGTATTAGAAACTGAACCAAATTATTAGATTGTTTATAATCCTATAAATTAGGCAATATTTTCCCAATTCTTAACAGTCTATACTTGAAAGTTTACTGATTTTCCCCAAAGAAATTATAGTTTGTTTTTTATATTTTTTGACCAACAAAATAACGCTTTTGGTATTACTTAGTATATATAGGCTTTATCCTAATTTTCTAAAATCCTAGGTAATGGTTGTTTCTTAAAAATGATTAAAAATTATTTTCAAGCTGAAAATAAAATGTGCTTCACTGGGCTTTTTATTTCTGATGGGTTTTTTTTTTTTTCAGTTTTCACCAAAAAATAAGGCTTTACTCTTCATAGCAATGTTGGCTAACTTTTCTGCAAAAGACCAGATGATAATTATTCATGGCACTGTGGGCCCTACAGTTTCTGTATCAACTGCTCAACTCTGCCATGTAGTGTGAAAACAATCATAAACAATAGGTAAATGCATGGCCATGGCTGTGTTCCAGTAAACCTTTATTTTAAAAAATAGGTGGCACCCCCAAGCCATAGTTTCCAGATTATTGCTCTATTAAACCATTGGTCAAATACTATGTATCTGCCTTATGTTGCTTACATTTCTAAGGGAACGTGCATTAAATTGTATGTTAGGATCTTGAAAATATTACACAATGTTTCAATATATTACAAGTTGAGAGAAATATAGGGAAGCAGCTAAATGCCATTAAATCCACATTAATGAGCCTGCTTTTTCTGATTGCATGGGGACATATTATTCCATTAAACCTCCTTGCGTCCCATCAAACGGTGAATGCCTCTTTCCACAGTTGAGAACATGCTACTAAGCAGTATTTCTTCACTTGCCTGCAACTTCATAGGAGACCAGGTGAGATGCACAGCATGGGTGTAAGTATACACACAGACCCATGGTGCTTATGTAGATATGCTTTATATTTTTCTTTTCCAAGCTGCATTGCAACAAAGGAGTAAATAAAATACATTTTTATAGACTAAAGAAACTTCATGGTAAAGAAACACTTATCCTTTCTTTTATTAATGTGGTGTATCATGTTGATTGATTTGGGAATATTGAACCAGCCCTGCAGCCCAGTAATAAATCCCACTTGATCGTGGTGAATAATTCTCTTAATGTACTGTTAGATTCGATTTGCTAGTATTTTATTGAAAATTTTTGCATCCGTGTTCATCAGGGATATTGGCCTGTAATTTTCTGTTTTAGTGGGGTCTTGTCTGGTTTTGGAATCAAAGTAATGCTGGCTTCATAGAATGAATTTGGAAGTTTTCCTTCCATCTATTTTTTTGAACAGTTTGAGAAGAAAAGGTATTAACTCTTCTTTAAATGTCTGGTAGAATTCCCCTGGGAAGCCATCTGGCCCAGGACTTTTGTTTGTCAGGATATTTTTGACTACTGATTCAATTTCTTTGCTGATTATGGGTCTGTTCAAATATTCTATTTCTTCCTGTTTCAGTTTTGGTAGTTTACAAGTTTCTGGGAATTTTGTGTACCTTCTCTCAATCCCATAGATCCATGCAGGCAGCTGAGAGTTCCTACCCCTTTTCTTTGCTCTTAGTAGCCCCAAGGCAAAGTTGCCTCAGTGCTCTTGAATGAGTTGAGATAGAAGTAGATCTTTTGGGCAGCATCCTGAAAAGTGAGGCTAATGTCAGATAGCTGCTTTACTCACTTTTTGCCCCTGAGGGAAAAATTGTGAGCTGAGGGGATTTCTTTAGATGCTGAGCTGTTCCAACTTGTGGGAGGGACCGACACCGGTAAAGTGAAATAGCATTCTTTTATTGGTGTTTTCATTGAGGGATGAGGGCTAGGACTTCCTCTTCCATTATCTTGCAGATTTCACTTCAGATTTTTTTTTTTTTTAACTACAAATGTAATTTCTTTAGAAGTTCTAGGACAATTCAGGTCATCTATTTCACCTTGGATCGGTTTTAGTAGTATGTGTTTTTTGTGAAATTGGTCCATTTTATCTAATTTGTTGAAAATATGCATGTAGAGTGGTAACAGTGTTGATTTTTAGTTTATCTATAAATCCATCAAATATTTAAAAGATTTCTTAAATCTTTATGTTTGCATTCATTTTTCATTGAATATCTTAATTGGCCTAATTGATTTTTTTTGCAATAAAACAAATGTTTAATTCAGAATAAGAGATAAGAAATAACTCTTCGATAAAATATATAAAATTATACAAGACACCCTTTCAAAGGGATAAAAGTATACTGGGTGGTGGTGGGGGGAAAGATTGAAAGATAAAGTACCAGGGAGCTAAATGGGCTGTTTGACAACACCATTTTTAGCAAGTCAAAACACAGCTTTACCCTCTGCCAACATGTTAAAAAGTATATAAATTTTTCTAATAAGTTTGGCACATACAATAGGTACACACAGAAAGCATGATTTTTTTTCTTTCTGAATCTATTCATTGCTTAAGAATATTTAGCATATAGGTAATGGTCACAATATATTTATTTTTTTTAAACGGAGAATTAACTACACTCCCCGCCCCCCAATCACCTTTGCAATGTGTGAGGACTGACTTTTGCCTTAATTTGAGTTAAGCAACAGCCTTGAGAGGAATTAGGAAGTACTTCCATGTCCCACCTTACCCCAAGGCATTCTTAGTATTCTTCTCAACCCCCATTCACTGATCTTAAAAAAAAAAAAAGTTAAAACTTTAACAATCTGTAACAATGTGGACAGAGGGAAAAATACAGGGCCAAATATGGTAGGACCTAATGAGTTTTTTAATGCATGTAAAAATGCAAAAACACGATGTGTCCTCATCACTTTGAGGAATCTGTCATACCTACTTCCTAAGCATCATGCTTAATTCTAACTTTGTTCTCCATAAGCAAAAGTTAATCATCCCATCAAAATCACCAGATGTCAGCAATTTTACCTAATAATTGGTCTCTCCTATAAGAAAATACAAATGGACTTAAGCAGTCTCTTTTAAGAAGGTGATATATAGAAAAAAGTATACATATGTGCATATACATTTTGCCTTTCAAAATCTGAATTTTTATGTCTGCTGTATAAAAATGTCATTATATATATTATATTTTTTTAATATATATATATATTATATATATATATATATAAATGAATCATCAGAGCCAATCTTTGTGAAAGGAGAAGGGGGCATCTAGAAGATCACAAGAAAATGGGGCTTGGTGCCTCCGGCCTAAAGAACAAATTCGAACTATGTCTGTAGCCCTGTGGGCCTAGTTGCTTAGGTTGGTGCATGCAAGGTTTGCAGAGCAGAAGTACCGGCTTGGTACTGCCTTCTTGGAGAGGGAGGGGGGACCCATTTAAATAAACGTCCATCATGGTGTCTATGGAGCTGGTCTTCCTTAGGTTAGATGGTAAATGCCATATCCGACTGGAGTCGCATAGAGTCCCATGGGCAGAATGGGAAGCACAGGTCTATGGAAAGGGTAGGACGTTCCGTATATGGATGCTGCTTGCAGGAGCGAGTTGATGGGAAAAGGGAGGCTGAAGCCAGAGGACAGCATAGGTTTTGCAGCCATTTTCAGCTTTTCTAGTTCTGCCTCCTGCAGTCTTTTCGCCTTGGCCCTTCGGTTCTGAAACCAGATTTTGACCTGGGTCTCTGTGAGGTTCAGAGAGCTGGAGAACTCTGCACTCTCTACAGTGGAGAGGTACTGTTTCCGGCGGAACTTGTGCTCCGGAGCGAGGAGCTGGGACATGTGTAAGGGGTTTGTGGCTTCCGATTGGTCCTGTGCTTCCGCAGGGTGCAGGTGGTGGGGCTCGTGTGTCTTGGCGGCGGCAAGTATCTGCTGTGTTCCTGCATGCACGCGGCCCGTCTTGTGAGTTTTCCGACTTGACCAAGGCGGCCTGGAAGGGCTTGACCAGCGGCCCAGGGCAGGGTGGCCCCAGCGCTGGCGCTTTCGGCTGGCTGGCAGTGGGGACGCCTCCTTGGGCGGCTTCTTGTCCGACGTGAGCGCTGAAGGGCAGGCTGGAGACCTTGACGCGGCGCTCCTCCGCTCCCCCAGGCCCTGCCCTCCTCATCAGACGAAAACAAGTCCTTGCCTTTGGACGGAGGAGCCATGACTTCTCTGCCCTACGGAGCGCGCAACTCCCTGCCCAAATGATTTTTGATCTGTGGAGGACAGCTTTCACTGAGGGAGCTCTGCTATTTTGTCTGGATCTCAGTGTTCTGTGTGTTCCCTTTCTCTAAATCAGGGCATCTTATATATCCTTTCACTAAACCTACAGAGGGGAAAGTAACATCCTGACATTTAAACAAGAGAAAATATACTTCTCTAGGTTAAAAAGAATTTTGCCACAAGAACACCATAAGGGTCAGCAAATACAGGTCCTAACATGTGGTAGCTTTGGCAGACTGAAAGCTTATAGCCTTGAATTACCTTTTTCTTGTTACTGTATCACCCAATGAATCATCTCAGATCTACTATATCAGAAAGTCAAGGGAAGGGTAGGGGCCAGGAATCTTTGTATTTAGGAAATTGGTTTTAATTCACAGCTGGATTGAGGACCACTGGTGAAAGCAACATGCCTCCCCGGAGAGAGAGCTTTATTTTGTTCCTGGACATAGTATAGAAAAAGCCTAAACCAGACATCAGATGATTTGAAATCTGGTAAAGACTCATGCTACCAAGCTAGGGAGGAAGTAATGTAATTTTGCTTAGTTTTCAATGTTCTTATTTTTAAATGGTTTTTAAGAGACCCCTATTTGGTTTTGAAGGCATAAGGATAAGTGTTGCGGAAAAATAAAAATCAGACCGGCGAGAGACCAAGTGACACTCAGAGAAGTAGGAGAACTTGGATTTATTTTATGCCTGCGGACCCAGATGAGCTCACGCTCAAAGTTGTGGGCCCCAGGCAACGGGGTTATAGGGCTTTTATAGGGTACTGCAGGCAGTCAGGTTAAAGGGCTATGCTGACTGCTGGTAGGTGGCTTTAAACTGGGGGAGTGGGGGCTTCTTTAGGCGGGAACAGTAGAGCAGGGAGCCTGTGGTGGGAAGCCTGTTTACAGAAGCAGAAATGGCTGGTTATCTCTTGCTCCCAGTAGGGCTTCTGGTTATCTCTAGCTTATTGTTAGTAACTTTCCATTTTCTGGGGCCTCCTGGCCTGGGCCTGCTCTGGGTAATTTGCCAATAGATGCAAAAAAAGCATTTGACAAAATACAGCATCCTTTCTTGCTTAAAAAACAAAACACACACACACACAAACCTCAATAAAGTAGGGATATTTGGAACATACCCCAACATCATAAAGGCCATATATGAAAGACCCACAGCTAACATCATCCCTCAATGGGGAAAAACTGAGAGCCTTTCCCCTGTGGTCTGGAACAAGACAAGGATGTCCACTCTCACCATTACTATTTAACATAGTACTGGAAGTCTTAGCCTCAGCAATTAGACAACAAAAAGAAATAAAAGGTACCCAAATCAGCAAGGAAGAAGTCAAACTTTCACTATTTGCAGATGACATGATACTTTATGTAGAAAACCTGAAAGACTCCACCAAAAAATTTTTAGAACTAATTCATGAATTCAGCGAAGTTTCAGGATATAAAACCAATATGCAGAAAGCTGTTGCATTTCTATGCACCAATAATGAAGCAGCAGAAAAAGAAATCAAGGAATCCATCCATTTGCAATTGCACCAAAACTGATAAGACACCTAGGAATAAACCTAACCAAAGAGGTAAAAGATCTGTACTCTGAAAACTATAGAATGCTTATGAAAGAAATTGAAGAGGATACAAAGAAATGAAAAAGCATTCCATGCTAATGGATTGGAAGAACAAACATCGTTAAAATGTCTATACTACCCAAAGCAATCTATACATTTAATGCAATCCCTATCAAAATATCACCAGCATTTTTCACAGAGCTAGAACAAACAATACTAACATTTGTATGGAACCACAAAAGACTCTGAATACCCAAAGCAATTCTGAAAAAGAAAAACAAAACTGGAGGCATCACTATTCCAGATTTCAAGCTATATTACAAAGCTGTCATCATCAAGACAGTATGGTACTGGCACACAAACAGACACATAGATCAGTGGAACAGAACAGAAAATCCAGAAATGGACCCCCAACTATATAGTCACCTATTCTTTGACAAAGCAAGAAAGAATATCCAATGGAAAAAAAAAAAAAAAGACAGTCTCTTCAACAAATGGCATTGGGAAGACTGGACAGCAACATGCGGAAGAATGAAACTGGATCACTTTTTTACACAATACACAAAATAAATTCCAAATGCATGAGAGACCTAAATGTGAGACAGGAAACCATCAAAATTCTAGAGGAGAATACAGGCAGAAACCTCTTTGACCTTGTCCATAACAACTTCTTTCTAGACACCTAGCCAGAGGAAAGGGAAACAAAAGCAAAAATGAACCATTGGGACTTCATCAAGATAAAAAGTTTCTGCACAGTGAAGGAAACAATCAACAAAACTAAAAGGTAGCTTACTAAATGGGAGAAGATATTTGCAAATGACATATCTGATAAAGGATTGTTATCCAAAATCTATGAAGAATGCAATACCCAAAAACCAAATAATCCAGTTAAGAAATGGGCAAAAGACATGAACAGATATTTCTCCAAAGAAGACATACAAATGGCCAATAGACACATGAAAAAGTGCTCAACATCACTCATCATCAGGGGAATACAAATCAAAACCATGATGAGATATCACCTCACACCTGTCAGGATGGCTAAAATTAACAACACAAGAAACAACAGGTGTTGGTGAGGATGCAGAGAAAGGGAACCCTCTTGCACTGCTGGTGGGAATGCAAACTGGTGTAGCCACTCTGGAGAACAGTATGGCAGTTCCTCAAAAAGTTAAAAATAGAACTACCTTATGATCCAGCAATTGCACTACTAGGTATTTACTCAAAGGATACAAAAATACAGATTCGAAGGGGTACATGCACCCCAGTGTTTATAGCAGCATTATCAACAATAGCCAAACTATGGAGAGTGCCCAAATGTCCATCAATGATGAATGGATAAAGAAGATGTGGGATATAGATAGATAGATAAATGATAGATAGATAGATAGATAGATAGATGATATAGATATATGTATAGATATATATTGGATATATATATATTGGATTGGATTCAAATATATATTGGAATATTACTCAGCCATCAAAAAGAATGAAATGTCATTTGCAATAACATGGATGGAGCTAGAGTATATTATGGTAAGTGAAATAGGTCAGTCAGAGAAAGACAAATACCATATGATTTCACTCATATGTGGAATTTAAGAAAGAAAACAGATGAACATATGGAAAGGGGGAAAAGAAAAAAAGGAGAGAGGGAAATAAACCATGAGACTCTTAATGATAGACGACAAACTGAGGGTTGATAGAGGGAGGTGAGTGGGGGATGGGCTAGATGGGTGATGGGCATTAAGGAAGATACTTGCTGCGATAAGTACCGGGTGTTGTATGTAAGTGATGAATCACTGAATTCTACTCCAGGAACCAATATTGCACTATATGTTAATTAAATAAATTTAAATTAAAATAAAAAGAGAGAAAGAGAGAATGTAAACAATTGTGAGAGTTAGAGGAAGGGAGAGAAGTAGAGCTTGCACCCAGTGCCATTCCAGTACATCCTGGCATTTTAGTATATTGTCATAGAGAAAAATAGAGCAGGCAGCTCTCAACAGCTGACATGGCTCTGTGGGATAGGGAGAAAACACACAATCCAGAATCTTCTCCTCAGAAGCAAGAGAGAAAAAATGGAGCTTGAATGGAACAACTTAGCATTTCAGTACTCTGACCTAGAAAAAAGTGGCAGGAGGTTTATCGTGGCCTGCATTGCTCTTTGAGATTGGAAAAAGGTCCACAACCCTGAGACTTCTCCCCTGGAAGAGAGGGAAAAGATGAGTAGTTTTCCAGTATGCTGCCCTATCAGTGCTACTGCTCTAGTGAAAGTGAAAGCAAGCTTACAAAAGCCAACATGGCTCTGTAAAATTGAAAGATGTACAGGCCTGAAATCTCTTTTCCAGAAGGGAGGGAGAGGACTGGGAAGTGCATGACCACAGAAAACATTTGACAGGCCTCCAGAATCTCCAGCTGGGTTGACTGGTGAATGTCTTTTCCTGACAAAACCAGCCTATAAGACTGGAAGAGGTGAATGCTTCATCAGATGCACAGATACAAATGCAAATTTATAAGGTACATGAGAGTCAGGGGAATATGATGCAACCAAATGAACAGAATAAATCTTTGATAACCAACCCTAAAGAAATGGAAAACTATACATTGCCTGACAAAGCATTCAAAATAATCTTCTTGGGGAGCCTGGGTGGTTCAGTCATTAAGCGTCTGCCTTCGGCTCAGGTCATGATCCCGGGGTCCTGGGATCAAGCCCTGCATTGGGCTCCCTGCTCAGCGGGAAGCCTGCTTCTCCCTCTCCCACTCCCCCTGCTTGTGTTCTCTCTCTCGCTGTGTCTCTCTCTGTCAAATAAATAAATAAAATCTTTAGAAAAAAAATCTTCTTGTTAGCCTGGTGATGGATATTAAAGAGGGCATGTATTGAATGGAGCACTGGATGTTATACACAAACAATGAATCATGGAACACTACATCAAAAACTAATGATGTAATGTATGGTGATTAACATAACATAATAAAATAAAATTTTAAAAAAATCTTAAAGCTCCGTGAACTACAAAAGAACACAGACAAATTAAAAAAAATCAAGAAACCAATACATGAACAGAATGAGAATGTCAAGAAAGGAATAGAAACCATAAAAATAATCAAACAGAAAATCTGGAGTTGAAGAATACAGTAGCAACTGATCCAAAAACTTCAATACAGTGCTTCAACAGCAGACTCAATTATTCAGTAGAAAGAATCAATGGCCTTTTCATGGGAATGAAAGGAATAGCATAGGAAATAATAGTTGATGGCATTTTAACAGCATTGTATGGTGACAGATGGTAGTTACACTTGTAGTGAGCACAGTATAATGCATACATTTGTTGAATCACTATGTTGTACACCTGAAACTAAGGCAACATTGGTGTCAACTATCCATCCATCCATACATACATACATAAATACTGTCAGGAGGCTGCCATTCAAAGAAGTTATGAGTGACATTTTACATAAAGTGAAAAACTAATGGCTCAATTTATCTGTGTTAAAATTTCGACTTTTGTGCTCACTTTGGCAGCACATCTACTAAAAATTAGAATGAAAATTTTTACTTTCATATTCTACACTTGTTTTTAAGAACTGGCATGGTTGTCCTTAATTTGCTTTGCCAAATTGAAATATTTTTTTCTCTGCCCAGCTGTTTTACATAAACAGCATAAATTCCCCAAAGGCCGATTAATATCCAAAAATGTTCTTTAAAATATTTACAAAGTCTGAGACAGGAAAATTAAGTGTTAAATATCTAAGAGATTTATTGGAATCTCAGCTTGAATTCTAACTGCAAATACTTATGAAAATGTTAATATTAACATGAAATAACTGGCAGTGTTTCTAATCAGTATAAATTGAATTAGAAAAAAAAAAGAATCAATGGCCTTGAAGACAGGTCATTTGAAATTAGCCAATTAAAGGAATAAAAAGAAAAAGAGTGAGGAAAGCATATGAGACCTATGGGATATCATCAAGCAGAGAAATATATGCATTATGGGAATCCAAAAAGGAGACGAGAGAGAAAGGCAGAAACTTTATTTAAAGAAATAATGGCTGAAAATTCTCCAAACCTTGGTAGGGACGTGGACATCCAGATTCATGAAACTAAAAGGACCCCTAGCAAAATCAACCAAAGAAGATTACCCCAAGAAACATTATAGCCAAAATCTCAAAATTCAAAGACAAGAGAACTTTGAATGCAGCAAGGGAAAAGTGTTTTGTCACATGCAAGGGCATACACAGAAGGCTATCATTGAATTTATTAACAGAACATTTGCAGGGAAATGATATATTCAAAATTCCAAGAGAAAAAAAATTGCCAACCAAGAATACTATGCCCAGCAAAACTGTCTTTCAGACATGAAGAAGAGATAAAGACATTCTCAGACAAGACTTCTTTACCACAAGACCTGCCTTACAAGAAATGTTACAGGTACTTTTACAAGTTGAAACAAAAGAGTACTAAGTAACAAAATGAAAACATATGAAAGTATTAAGCTTATTGGTGAAGGTAGATATATAATCAACTTCAGAATATTCTAAGACTGTAATGATGGTGCATAAATCACTTTTAACTCTAGCATAAAAGTAAAATGATAAAATTATTTTTTTAATTTTTTTAAATTTATTTGAGAGAGAGAGACAGATAGTGACAGAGATAGAGAGAGCACAAGGAGGAGGAGAGGGAGAGAGAGAAGCAGGCTCCCCACTGAGCAGGGAGCCCGACGTGGGGCTCAATCCCAGGACCCTGGGACCATGACCTGAGCCAAAGGCAGACGCTTAACCGATTGAGCCACCCAGGCACCCATAATGATAAAATTATTAAAATAACTGGAACAACAATAATTTGTTGATGGATACACAATATAGAAAGGTGTAAAGTGTGGCATAAACAGCATAAAATGTGGGAGGGGCAATGTAAGAGTGTAGTTTTGGTATGTGATTGAAGTTGTTACCAGCTTAAAATAGACTTAAATGTTTTATGTATGCTTCATGTTAATCACAAAGAAAAAATCCTCTAGTAGATACATAATAGATAGAAAGAAAAGAATCAAAGCATACCACTACAAAAAATCAACAAATCACAAAGGAAGACAGCAAGAGAGGAAGAAAGGAGCAAAGAAACTACAAAACAGAAAACAATTAATAAAATGATAGGTGTAAGTCCTTACCTATCGATAATTATTTTAAAAGTAAATGAATTTTTAAAAAGTAATGAATTAAATTCTCCAATTAAAAGACAGAATAGCTGAGTAGATTTTAAAAACAGGAATTAAAATTTTTAAAAATTAAAAAAAAGCAGGATTCAACAATATGCTGCCTATTAGAGATTCCATTTAGCTTTAAGGACAAACATAGACTAAACTTTATTAGTTCTAAGAATTTTTATGGAGTTTAAGGTTTTCTACATATAAGATCATGTTATCTGCAAACACAGATAATTTTATTCTTCCTTTCTGATTTGGATTTCTTTTAGTTCTTTTTTCTTGTCTAATTGTTTTAGCTAGGACTCCTGTACTATGTTGAATAGACGTGGTGAGAATGGGTATCCTTGTCTTGTTCCTGACCATCATTGAGTATGATATTAGCTGTGGGTTTGTCAAATATGGTCTGTATTATGTTGAGATACATTCTTCCTATACCTAGTTTATGAGTGTTTTTGTCATGAAAAGATGTTGAATTTTGTCAAATGCTTTATGTGCATACATTGACATGATGATATGATTTTTATCCTTAATTCTGTTAATGTGGTGTATCATGTTTATTGATTTGTATATGATGAATCATCCTTGCATCTCAAGGAAAAAGCAACTAATATTTGATAAGGATACCAAGAATACACAATGGAGAAATGATAGTCTTTTCCACATATGGTGTTGGGGAAAAATAGATATCCATATGCAAAAAAAATTAAATTAGACCCTTCCTTTACACCATACACAAAAATCAACACAAAATGGATTAAAGACTTTAACATAAGACCTAAAATGGTAAAACTCTTAGGAAAAAACAGAGCAAATCTTTTTGACATTGGTTTTTGTGATGGTTTCTTAGATATGACACCAAAAATACAGGCCACAGAAGCAAAAATAGACCAAGTGAGACAACATCAAATCAAGCTTCTGCAGAGCAAAGGAAACAAGAGGATAAAAAGGCAACCAGTCATCTGGGGTTTATCAATTAATGTAATTCACCTTACTAAAAGTCTGAGGAAGAAAGACCACTTAATTATATAAATAGATGCAGAAAACCTCAACAAAATGATATACCCATTCATGATAAAACTCAGCAAACTAGGAGTAAAAGTGAACTTTTTCAAGCTGATAAAAGGCATCTACAAAAACCCTACAGCTAACATCATATTTAATGTTGAAAAACTGACTGCTTTGCCCCTAACTCAGGAACAAAGCAAGTATGTCTACTCTCACCACTCCTGTTCAACATGATACTGAAAGTTATAGCACAGTGGGGCAAGAAAAGGAAAAAAGCATATAGATCAAAAAGGATAAAATAAAACTGTTTTTATTCTCAGCCATTATTGTCCTTACAGAAAATCCCAGGGAATCGACCAAAACAACCTCTTAGAACTAATAGGTGGGTTTAATAAGGTTGTAAGATACAAGATCAACACACAGAGTTAATCTTCTGGGCTCTCTCCTGTTCCATTGATCTATGTGTCTATTTTTGTGCCAGTACCATACTATTTTGATTAACTATAGTTTGTAATATATTTTGAAATCTGGGATTGTGATACTTTCAGGTTTGTTTTTCTTTCTCAAGATTGCTTTGGTTAGTCAAAGTTTTTTTGTGGTTCTATACAAATTTTAGGATTATTTGTTCTAGTTCTGTGAAAAATGCTACTGGTATTTTGATAAGGATTGCATTGATTTGCAACAACATGGATGGACCCCAGAGGGTATTATGCTAAGTGAAATAAGTCAAACAAAGACAAATACCACATGATTTCAGTTATATGTGGAATATAAAAAAAACCAAACAAACGAAAAACAGCTCTTAAATACAGAGAATAAACTGGTGGTTGCCAGAGGGGAAGTGGGTTGGGAGATGGACGAAATAGAGGAAGGGGATTAAGAGGTACAAACTTCCAGTTATAAAATAAATCATGGAGATGAAAAGTACAGCATAGGAGATAGTCAATAATATTGTAGTATGTTGTATAGTGACAGATGGTGACCATAATAGTTATGGTAAACATTGAGTAATGCATAGAATTGTCAAGTCAGTATGTCTGTAGGAGTGCTGACAGTACGGACTCCATCGTTGGCTACATGTTTGGGCCCCTTGGAGATTAATATACATACCTTAGAAATGCTTGTCAAGGTAGGGAAGGCGGCAGGCTTGCTTTGGCCTCCCAGGAATCCATTAGAGACATCTTTCCTTCCCCTTCTGACACATAGGTAGTACCACAAAATCTAATTGAAGGGCAGCTGTCAGGTGCCAACCCTTTGATCTCACTACAATGCCCCTTCTGTGTGTCCCCTCACTATAAAATCTGTGGACTAAGGTCTGAATTTTGTGGAGAAAATACAGCTGACATGGATCGTCCTCCACCAGATCGTCCCTGTCAGTAAGTTACCCTGAATAAAACTGTGTAAACTGTATGGAGTGGTGTGCTTCGTTTTGTGGTCTCAAAGTGCCTTCTCAGTTTGGGGGATACTTTCCTGTCTCTTCTCTACCTTCTAAAAATGTTACACACCTGAAATTAATATAACACTGTATATCAATTTTACTTCAATAATTTTAAAAAAACTTATATTCAACTGCATTTCTATATACAAACAATGAACAGTTGGAAGCAAGTGTGTGCTCTCTCTCTCAAAAAAAAAAAAAGAAAAGAAAAATATGTGTGCATGTCTGTGTGTGTGTGTGTCCATTTTGTGTGTTAGGCTTTCTCCAAGTAGAAAAAGGAAAAAATATGGCCACGAACTCAGAAAGCCAAAAAGTATTTCTAACACACACACACACTCACACACACACACTTCCCACCCACTGAGAGTTCTTTGACAGGAATTCATAGAACACAAGAGAGACAAACTCACCTAAGTTTTTATTATGGAGATTTTCCC
The DNA here is from genome assembly GCF_004348235.1 of Phoca vitulina. Taxonomy (NCBI): domain Eukaryota; kingdom Metazoa; phylum Chordata; class Mammalia; order Carnivora; family Phocidae; genus Phoca; species Phoca vitulina. The sequence continues at coordinate 27,984,237 of NW_022589705.1, forward strand.
CCAACCAAACATCAAAACAGAGTCCCTAGGGAGTTAGATGTGACCACATGGAAAACACCAATTACTTGAACTAAAGGGATTTATTCATTCAAAAAGTACTTGCTGAGTACCTACCAGGTACTCTGTCAAGGACTGGGAAGTATTCCTGTAGTCCCTCTCTCAAGGAGCTAATAGTCTAGTTGTGAATACGGATATTAAACAAATAAATACATAAAAGTAAATACCCAGGAAATTGAGGGGAGAGGATTTCTATGACTTAGGAAGGAGCTGATCTAATCCACCTACCCTAAGATATCTCGGTTGGCTCCGTAGTATGTCTTAACTATATTTCCCCCTTTCAGTTAGTAGAAAAAGAAAATCCAGACTAGAAGGAAGAGACAGGGAGAGAGAGAGAGAGACAGCCTATCACCTGACCCCAAAACACAACTTTAATAGTATGTCATGCACTCATCATCTCGCTCTTTTTGAGTGGCTCGGTAAGTGAAATGAAAAAGGCAATGAGCTCCATCTAGTGGCCAACATTTTAATTTTTCTTCACAGTATTTTATCACTGCCTTTTATCACTTGAGTTTGTCAGTATATATTGCCTGCCTCCCCCACTAGAATATAAGCTCCACGTGGGCAGGAACTGTTTTGTTCATCACTGGAATCAGCAGAGTGCAGAAGGGTGCCTGGCATAGTAAACACTTCATACCGTGAATATCTTTAAACATACAAGTGAATATCCTTATGCTGTTTATCATCACAACTCCATTCCTGATGTTTCTCCCTGAAAGTTTACCATTTGGTTATTTAACGTCATATTGAATATTGCAGGAATTTGATGGTTTATATTCTTGTACAACTTAGAGGAGAATCTTCTCCCTCTCCTTCCCCACATAGGATTTCATCATTATCTCTTCCTTACAGACCTAGAGAATATGGTGTTAATTTCCTACCGCTGCTCTGGAGAGCCCCCCCCCCCGCCCCCCGCATTAAGGGTGTGGTACTGACTGGACAGGCAGCAGTGCCAAAGAGATATCGCACACTATGATAAACTGAGCGATCAAAAGGCCGTCACCATAGAAACCCTTTAGGAGCTGAGAATCTGCATATAGCCTGTAAGAGAGAGGCCTCTGAAAGCTTGAGAGCTTCATCAGGAATGTGAACCATGAATTCCAGAGGCAAAGGAGATTGAGAAAGAACACATGGCACCACCCTGAGAAGAGCAATTTCTACTAGGTTCTAACACAGTGATACTCACTTGTGTACGGACATTTTCTCACACTATTTAGCCAGAAGCCACACACCTAGCCTAGAATGGTACAGTACTTGCCAAAGCTTTCACAAGGACAATTTTTATTTTATATATCTTACATATGGACCCCATGTTTTGAATGACTTTTTTCCTACCAAATTGATTTGTAAAGTCAAAATTTATGCTCTCTTTCAAAAGATTGTTCAAAGACTATGAAGACTTTCTGCATGGCTTAAGTAACCAGTGCTAATAGCTAAACTGCTAAAAATCCAGCCAAATGTGTGTATGGATAGACAGTTGGGTGGATAGACAGATAGATAAATAAATACATAGTTACCTTAGGCAGGCTTTCTATGGTTAAATGTATAATTTCTATTACGGTTTTTGAAATACTTAAACTAATGTTTGTACAGCTATTATTTATCTGGCTGGAAAGCATTAATTTACTGTAATAATACACATAAAACATTGCATTTAAAATAGCTCCATGAGGGTGAAAACTGATCATAACTCTTTTTTTGACATATATATGTGTATGTACACACACACACACACACACACACACACATTGCCGAATGATTACCACGGTCAATTTGATTACCATGTCCATCATCTCACATAGTTAACATAGTTAACTCTGTGTGTGTGTGTGTGTGGTAAGAATGCTGAAATGCTGAAGATCTATTCTCATCGGCTCTCAAGAACGTAACTCTTTATAGCAGGAATGTGTGGAAAAAGCTTTAGGAAGTTACAAACCCAGACTTAATTGTCTTTCTTTCCTAGAGCAGGTCCTTCTTAGTACTGCCCTAGGGTTAGAGGTAAAAGAAGAATGTTGTTCCGCCTGCCTGCCTCTTAGTGCCTAGAAGTGACAGATACCTCTTGCGAAGCATTTCCAGGTAATGGAGCTTTGCTTCCACCTTGTTCTCCTCCCTGTCACTCCTCTATTGTCACCTGGGAGGTCATGTAAAAGTAAAGTAGAATACCTTTGGTAAGCAAACTAGAAGAGTCAAGAACCCATCAACAGTCACAGTACAACAGCATGTCAGAAAATTCATATAAAAGAGTTAAACAAAACTGAAGTTGATTTCTCTCACACTTAAATGTAGTAGGTGTGGGGCTGGAGCTGTGGCTCCCTGATGTCAGGGCTCAGGCTCCTTCTCTCTCACTCTATTGCTCTACCATCTTCAACTTGCAGATTCCATCTGCTGGTCCAAGAGACTGCAGCAATCATGTCTGCACACAAACTGTCAGGGGAACTGCAAAATAAGGGAGAATAAAGGCATGCTAGCCCTTTAAGATTTTCCTGGATGAAGCGCATATAGTTTCCATTTATATCCCAGTGCCCAGAATTTAGTTTTATGTCCAACCCAGCTACAAAAGAAGGTGGAAACACAGTCTTTATACCAAATACCCACAAACTCTGCTGAAATGTGTAAGTTCTGTCACCACCTAGACCCCAAGACTTTGAACTTTACTGCTCACCTGCTTCTATCTACTGACCTTCATCCCACATGTTTCCCTAAGCTCTCTTTTCTCTTCACTCAGGCAAAAGACCCTATAGGCACAGCATCCCATTAAGGAAACCAAAATGGACCCTCAAGCAATAATGACTGCCCAGACCACCCAGACCAGTTTGAGATAAACCCCCCAACTCACACCTGCACAGATGGACCATGGAGTGACCTCTGGGATGACTGAAAATTACCTTTACCTCATTATAACACTAAAATCTCCCCCTAAGGAGGGCACAAGCCTCATTTATATAATATACAATGTTTGTACAGGCATGTTTACTGGACGCATGACCTTATGCCCGCCTCTAGATATGATGACAAGGCTTCCCTTTCTAAATATTCATCCTAACTCTAAGTAAAAGGAACCCATTCACCCTTGCCTTGGAAGTTATTCCGTGACCTCCTTATTTGCGGCAAATAAAGTTTCCTTGTGCGACAACTCACCTGGTGGAGTTTCTATCTGTGACTCACCAAGGAGCTAACTCACATTAGTTCCATTACAGTTCTATTACTACAGAAGAAGAGAATACTAAATATTAGGGAATAATTAGCAGCCTCCTCCCAAAGATTCTCTTTCCTTTTTTCTTAAGGAACAATTTTATAGTACTTACTAAGAACCAAGTACTGTTCTAAGCTTTTTTGGGGTCTATAAAATCATCTAATCCTCACAGCAGCACTATAAGTAAGGTTCTATTACCCATATTTTACAAATGAGAAAAGCAAAGTACAGAGAAATACAGTGACTTGCCCAAGGTTGCAGATAATTGCAGAGCTAGGATTTGAACCAGACGGTTTGGCCTAGCCGCTGGGCTAAACTGCCTTCTCTCTGCTATATTTCAGAATATTTTTAGTCCTCAATATGAGGCAATGGAAAGGCTTTATCTACATAAGATACTGTCTTTATATTCACAAAACAAATGAACAGAAGCTATAAGGAAAATACACCTATGAGCTATTAATTTCAGGGAATCACTTATATTTCTATATTTCTCTTTTAAACATCAACATGAGTATAAAGAATAACATGAGGCTTAATGTAGGAACAAAGCCCCTGAATGCCCAGCATTGGGTCATTCAGTCATTTAAAGAATATATATGTAAACCAATAACAACTACAGCAAAGATACTTATATTTTGACTCCCTATGTAAGACCCACTAAAATAACAGTAAGGAGATTCTTTTAAGAATAAACCCATGGGAACAAAAACAAGAGGAAAGAGAGTGGCAACAAAAATTATAGAAGTTAGAAAGCAAATGGGCAGGTAGTAGACAGCAGATTCAGATAAGCTGAGTCCTAGACTAGCCACGAAGAAAGTCAAAAAGGCAACTAGATTTACCCCCAGAGGACTCTCCAAAGGCTCAGGACTAAATACAGGAGGATCATTTAAAGGTCTCTCTAGGAAACGATTAGATCTCCAGACCCCCATTCCTGGTCCACATAGCCCTGCCAATTAGCCCCTCTTCATCTTGGCAAGAGATTAGCAGTTTATACTCTGAAGAGGGTGAGCAGAGTGTCTGAATTCAGAGAAACCAGGCACAGCTGAATGTGGAGGGACAGTGTTGAAATAGGAGCAGTAACAATGTCAGCAGAATGAATGTTGAGATCCTTAGCCCTCTTTCCCTCCCCTGCCACCACCCTAGTCCCAACCAATATCACTCCCCACTTTAGCAACCTCCTAACAGATCTTCCTGCTTCAACTCTTGCCTGCCCCCAAGTCTCTTCTCCAAAGCAGCTAGAGTATCTTTTAAAAAATGTAATTAAGATTACATTATTCCTCAGCTAAAGGTTTTCCAAGGGCTGCTTCAGAATAAAATCTAAACTCCTTTCTGGGGTCTACAAGGTTCTGCATGATACGGCCCCTGCTTTCTTTTCCATCCTAATCTGGAAGCACTTTCCCTCTGGATCGCTATGGTCTCTTTTATTCCTTGAGCATGCCAAGTTTGTTCCCCTCTCAGGGACTTTACCACTACTGTTTTCTTTTCCAGAATCAGTTTTTGCAAGGTTGCCTCTTCATCATTCAATTCAGGATTGAATGTCACCTCAAAAAACAAAACAAAACAAAACAAAAACAACCTTTTCCTGACCATCCTATTTAAACCATCTGCTGTCTCCACCCATCATTGCTTCTTTTATAGCACTTATCATCGTCTGAAGTCACTGTACATATTAACTCCTCTATTGTGTGTTTCTCCCTCTGTAAGGTTTATGACACACACTTCCTCTGCCTCATTTTTTCAAGTAGCCTCAGCACCTATGTACTCAACTCTTGTTTGTTAACTGTGAGAAAAAGAAAAGCAGCACCGGACATTGGGAACTGAACTGACACTTTTAAGTCTTCAGTGTTGTTAAGCACTGGCTGCGGTGTTCCCCTATAGAATATAACAATCTGACAGAACACCAACATGAGACAAAATCACACTGTGGTCATGATGAAGTGAGACAACAGACAAGATCACTTAATAACCTTGCCTAAGCACAGATTTAAAAACAAGGTCATTGTGAAAACTGCAAAGATACTAAATTTCCTCCTCTCCCATCTAGTAAAATTGTTGCCTCTTTACCAATTACGGATTTAGCCTTGCAATTTTCCTCCCTCCTTCTACATAAAATGTCATAATGTACCTCATATTACAGTTGCCTCTACTTCCTGACAGCGCCCAAAACAGAATGACTCTCCCTTTCCTTGAATCCTCCCCCCACATCATCTAATACATGCCCAAATTTTATAATAAGTCATTTCTAACGCCCTGTTATTGAAATGACCCCATGGTTCCCCAAGGTGTGTGTTCTCCCTCATTGCAATGAGTAATATAACCAATTTTCTGACTACAGGTGTGTTCTTGGTGGTCTTCTGGACTACCAGTATTCTCCAGCAAATAGGGAGAGTATTGACAAATTGCTGGAAAATATTGACAACTGAATGGCCTTCACAATAGTTCACAATTTAGGGCTAGCGTCTCTGTTGCATCCAGTAATTTCTCCAGTCACCTAATTGTCTCCTAAACCTCCTTGTACCTAGTTGAAGAGTATATTCCTTCAACCACAGATTGTCTTTGTTCTTTCCTCTAGGCCTGAGTAACAATGCTACTGCCACTCTCACTTCATCTATCTTCTCATCTTCTTAAAATAGGAGAGGAAGAAAATCTAATTGTGAAATTTGATTCTTAACAAAACTGTGCTTTCCACCACCTCCCCTAACGGACAGGTGGTGTCCTTTTCTCTTTGGCGATCTTTTCTTCACTTTTAAGATGTCGTGTATTTTCCTCCAGTGTCACACCCCCTTTCCTTCTCAGTTCTCTAATCAAACTCTCTTTTTTTCTATTCAGAAATGCAAATTCCTGCTTTTTTTCTCTCACCCCCATCACAGGCGATGAATACATCTACAAATCCCTTTTCACATTCTCTTTAGGCTCGCCTTCTCTCAGGCACCCTCCAACATTATTCTATCTACAACTCTTCCCTGGCCTAAGTGCAGTGCCCCAGTGTGCCCTTTCTTCCAAATCAGTCCTTGTCCTATAACCCACCCCAACCCAAATCAAGGACACACATCTAATTAGGGCCCTGGGCCTAATCTTCATCCCCAACCCCCGGCCATCTCCAGGTCCTCTCCCCGTCCCATCCCGTGGCCCAGACCTGCCTCTCTCCTGCGGACCGAACGCGGCGCCGCACCTCCACCTACCCAGGGCAGCCTGCGATGCCCTTACTCCCAGCCGCTCCACCCCGCATCCCGCGCCAACCAGTCCGCGCTCGCGGCCGACGCCTCAGCCAATGCGCGTTCTGCATCCCGACCGGCGCCCAGCCGCGCCCAGGCTCCGCCTCCACGTCCGAGTCCCTCCCCACCCGGCCCAGGAGCGCAGGCGCGCCCGGAGCGCGGGGAGGCGAGGCTGTCGCGCGCTGAGGTGAGTGCGGCGCCCGGTGGGCGCTCCGGGGCCCGGCGCGCGGAGTCGTGTGGAGCGAGGCCGGGAGGGAGGGAGGCCGCCGGAGCGGCGCGCCTGGCGACACCGGGAGCCGGGCTGGATCTCCTTCAGCACTCGGACTCGCGCTCGGGAGCCGGCGTCCGCGCTGGAATTACGTTTCCCCTGGGGAGGTGGCTGGCCTCGCGGCGTGCGGCCCCTGCACCCCCGGCCGTCCAAAAAAGGCTTTGTGCCCCCTTTTGCTCTTGATTTGACAACTCTGGCATTGTGGAAACACCGACTCCAGTTCATCCATAACCGGGATTCCCAATAAGAAAGGAAACGAAGGCTGTTCTCCTGCCGTGTAAGTGAGGTGTGGAATCTGAAGTGTGTCGTTAAAAAGAGCAAAACAGCCCAATCTGCCGCTTTATGGGGGCGACACCCCCGTTCCCTTCCGCCGCCTGAGGCGAGAATTAAAGTGCTCGCTCACTTCCACAGCGGCCGCCAGCGGTGCCGAAAGTGTCACCTCGTGCTGGGCCGAAACCTCATTCCTTCTCATGGAAACCAGGCAGCCCCACTTCTTACGCTGGGCACATTTATATTCCACGAACCCATTTTCACAGAAGGGCTTTTCAGCGGTTTCAGAATCCTCTCTCCTTTAGCTCGGGCTAACGATGGCTGATTTTTTCCATTCTTGCTCCAATGACAGGACTTTGAGGCTTATTATTCCCGCTGTACTTCCCCAGTACCTGGGCACCTTCTAGATGCCATCTGTTGCACCGGCGAACCTTACAAACATTCTAGAAGTGGAAAGGCAGGGAGTGAATAAAGGAGAAATAACCTTTGTTCAAACTTCACAGCGTGGGCTGTGCGTTGATTAGCATCAGCCTCTTTTGCAGTCTCTCACCTTACCGTTCCTTGAGCTTGCGGTTAACCTAAACGTTCTGAACTTTGTCAAATTACCTAAATCTCTTCCTACCTCTCCTCCGCACATGCAAAGTGGTTCTATCTAAATTGATCATTTGGGTTTAACGCCCGAGTTTCAAACTTGATACAATTCATTTTGACCGCTTTGCTTACATTGTAGCTGTGGATTCTGCCCCCCCAACAGTGCACCAGCCGTCTCAGCTTCTGCTGCACATACCTTCTGTATTTTCATTTTAAATAGTTTACTCCAATGATAAGAAATAACTTTAATTTTCTATTGATCATGCGTATTTGAATATGGAGGTGACGTTATTTACAATATGCCATAATCGGGTTTACCAGATCACCTTGATTCACAATTGCCTGGTTTTCTTCATAGAACATTGTTTTTAAGGAGAAACTAGAAAAAAAGCAATGAAAATATTGTGTAGAATTAAAAGCCATATATATTTGGATTTTCTCCAACTTTTCAATGACATCCAAATTTGTTAATCTATTTTTATTATTTGTGAATATATGTATGGAACGTTAATTGCTTTAGAAAGTTCTGGTCAAAATGTGTTTATGTAAAGCGCAGAAGAAAAATAGTCTCGGAGGTTCAGAATCCGTATGTCAGCCTACTTAGATTTCTTTGGAGCCTTTTTTTTCACTGATGCCCCCACAATTCCTCCCACAATCAGATTACTTAGTGAGAGATTAATGAGTGAGAAGAGAGTCTGGATGTGGGTATTGAGAAATTCCATCATTTAATGGCGGATTGGAGGAGTGGTAGGAGGGAAGGGAGGGATTGTAGTATGTCAAAAGCCAAGGGAACATGGTGTTTCTGGGGAGAGATGGCTTGACCAGCAGTATCTAAAACTGCAGAGAGCTCAAAGAGAGTGAGAGAATTGCCAGATGTTCACTGGACTTAACAATATGAAGGTCAAAACTGACTTGAGCAAGAGCCACCTCTGTGGAGTAATGGGTACAAAAGTCAGATTGCACCAGGTTGGAGAGCATAGATTGAGGAAAAGAAGACAACTGAGACATAACTTTTTAAAACCTTTGCTCTCGGGGCGCCTGGGTGGCTCAGTTGGTTAAGCGACTGCCTTCGGCTCAGGTCATGATCCTGGAGTCTCGGGATCGAGTCCCGCATCGGACTCCCTGCTCAGCAGGGAGTCTGCTTCTCCCTCTGATCCTCCCCCCTCTCATGTTCTCTCTCTCTGTCTCATTCTCTCTCTCAAATAAATAAATAAAATCTTAAAAAATAAAATAAAATAAAATAAAAAAATAAATAAATAAAACCTTTGCTCTCAAGAGAAAGTAACAGGAAAGTTTTGATTTGAAGAGGAAATGAGCAACAGGGAGGCGTCAGGAGTTTTAGTTTTTGTTTATATTTTGTATTTATTGTTTTTTAACCAGAAGAGATGTGAGCAAGGGAGTGAATGAGATCTTAGTCATGGGAGGAAGAATTATCCTTTTGTGGGAGGGTCACTTTCTTTATTATAATAGAAAGGAAGAATAAAAGGATTTGGGGGGTTTGGTATTTTCAATTCGGGTAAATTGAAATGGTTAATCTGATAGCTTCTGTTTTCAGTGTGATAGGAAACAAGGTCATCTACTTAGATTAAAGAGCTTTTGGGTTAGAGGAGTGTGGGAAAAATTAAAATAATCATTCTGGACTATGGGAGAGAAGTATGGCCTGTCCTTTGAAGTTTTCCAGCTGGGCCTGAGAATTAAACTGCCATAAGGCAGATAACAGGAAAAGAGCACACACATTTAATGTAAGTTCTACGTGACACAGGAGTCCTCATAAGAAAATGAAGACCCGAAGAAGTGGCAAAAACAAATGCTTTTATACTAGGTTGAACATGGAGAGGCAATTGTGGAAAAGTAACCAAAATATTTGGGGAGGCTAAAGGAAGGTAAGAATTATTTTTAACAAGGTCTGTGTTTACAGAATTCTCTCAGCTTCAACTTCCCGTGTAAGAATGATTCTTTTCTCCTGTGCAGGGAGAGCACCTTTCACATGGGAATTTCTGTCTCCTGTTTTCAGAAAGAAAGAGAGGAATCAGATTGCTCTTCTTGCATTTGCTGTTTCTCAAGTGCCTTTAGCTCAAAATAATTCTTATTCTAAAGTGGGATATTTTGGGGTGGCATATTCTGCCATCATTCCCCTGTAAAATATAGTATAAATGCTGGAGAGTGTTGGGATTCAATTTGAGATTAATGACCATGAATTTATGGTGAAACCAAACATATCCTGTGTGACTTTCCCCAGCATTCCACAGCTTGAGAAAACCAGACTCTGTTCCAGAGTTCATCCAGTGCTAGAGTGCTGCAAACAGGTGAAAGGACAGACAAGGTGGGTAGGACATTGTCAAGAACATTATCAAAGTGGTGGAGCTGGTATCTAAATTGGAAAATAAAGGAAAGGGAAGGCTGATTGGGAAAAGGAGAGGAAGCCTCCTAGAGATCTTGATAATATTGAAGAACAGAATAATTAATTGAAAGGGATGGTAGTTTATGGTCAAAGAGCAGAATGTTTCAATTAGTTCTTTTGGAATTAGACCAGATTGAGGTAATGGCAAGGTGCAGGGTCAGGATATAATGATAGGAAAGTGACTACGGTGGAATGGAGCAGAAGACCAATGGACATGGGGTTGTCAGCTGTTGGGAGGATCGTCTCTGAAGCCATTGAAATTATCTGGGATGATCACAGTACTTTGCATTGAGTAGAAAACTGTATGCCTAATGACAAAATCTTTAACAATGACAGGAAGTTATCAGCAGGCCAGGAGATAACATTAGTGAGGCAGATGAGGGAACTAATAGTCTGGCAGTGGTAAAATGGACAACAGGAAAGACTTAGGTGCAGCATATAAGAACAAAAGCCAGCACTGAGGAACATAGAAATGGTATCTTCAGGGAACAGTAAGATTTGCGTTAAAGCAAGGAAGACACTCTGAGAACGTAAAGATACGTTGGAATTTGCTGATTTTGGTCCATCTGTTCCAAAAGACACAGTGGAAGGTATGGAAGGTGGAAGAGAAATGAAGAACTGGGTCACTTGCCAGGGAGTACATTGTATCATGGAGGTAATATACTGTTGAAGGTAGCTAGAGATGATGCGGGATTTAGGCGTTGGGATTCCCAGATGAAAACAGGTGGATTTAGTGTTAACTCCCTAAGGAGAATGGGCACTGAGACCTGGTGGGCAGAGGGCATGGTTCACCCAGTGTGGAGTGAAGTCTCCTAAGAGTTGGCGTCTAAGCTCACACATGATCAGTCATTGACTTACCAGCACCTTCTGACTTTACCTTCAAATCAAGGGTTCGTGTATTCATCTGTTTTGAAAAATGAGGGAACTGAGGTTCAGCAAGAATCAGTGACTTGTCCAAGGATAGAAAACTTTTTTTAAATATCAGAATAAAACTAGAATCGAGGTATCCTGGTTCCTAGTGCTGTTTTCTCACCTAGTTTATCTCAAGAAGATAGAAGAGGTTTCTCTCATTTGTCTGCTTGTAAGAAAGCATTTTACTTATACTTACTTAAATGCCTAAGAAATTAGGCTGAACTTAAATAAATGGACATTTATTTGCTGGGAATTACAACAACAACTATATTATCCTAAATCAAATAACTCCATGATACTCAATAAAGATTTTTTGATATTGTTCCTGTTGTTTGGTAATATCTTTCCTTAAAACAATCCCTATTGCCTAACCTAGTTAATATTTTATTCCTGAATGGAACAGGTAATGACACGAGAATAGGCATTTCTTGATTTAAGAAAACCTGTTCTTCAACTTGAAAGACTTACAACATAAGGGGTAATTATTTACTTTACAAAAAGAATCAATATTTCATAAGAGGCATCATAAATAGTCCACTTAAATCATTAATTTATAGTGTGATTTTATGTATTTATTCAGTCATTTAATACTTTTATTTATCAAGTGTCTACTCTGTGCCAGCGAATGCAGTGGTAAACTAAACACACCAGGTCCCTGCTCATGAAGCATCAAATGAGTGAATGAGTGACCAACCAAACAACAGCAACAAAAGTGCTTTGCAGAGAATTTAGATAAGCTGATGTGGTGTAGAATGGCTAAGAGGCTGTCATTTTAAGCTGAGATTTTGTTGACAGGGTCAGGATTTTATATTTAACTTTTTAAGAAACATCCAATATATTATTTCTCACCTTTAAAGCTTTCTGTAGCCTTAACATTTCGGTAACTTAAAAAGATTCATAGCTAGCTGGCTTCAGTGGATTCCTTTGAATCCGTAGAGTATGTCTCTTTTTCTAAAGTTTAATTAACTACTAGAGATAGAGGAAGTGCCATCCATTACAACATTCTCAGAGTAAAACCTTACAAGAAGTTTCTTCTTATACAGTTGGATTTTTTTAGAAAACTTAGTTTTCTTATACTTGTAAGTGGCAGTATAATAATAGAATTTCATATTTCTTTGATAACAGTTTTCCTTATAGGTAGAGATGTAATTCAGAATGCATGCCTGTTATGTAACTGGAATCTATTGAAATAACTTGCTAGCTCTCTATGGGATTGTTGAGGAAAGTACCATCTACGAAAATAGCCTAAGATTCATTCGTATATTCTTTGTGTTTGTCAAGGACTTGCTATAATCCTTCTCAAACAACTTATTAAATTCTGTTTGTAACCACTTTAATTGACTGTCAAAAATTGTGCTGTTTTACCAGTGACTACTATCCAGAAAATCAAGAAATTTGAGTAGGTCCTAGATTGAAATATTCTGTTTTTTATAGCTGCTACAAATGAAACTTTTACTTATTGTAATTTTGTGCTCTTGACCAAATTAGAGACTTATTTTTTGAATTTACAATATCCTTACATACCTCTAGTTTAAAATGACATATGCATAAATTTTTTTAAGATAAGGAGGATTCTATTAGAATGATTCTAGTGATGACAGATTACATATAGAAAGAAAACAGCTATCAGCAATTTTTACTTATATTTTATAGAAGCTTATGGTCTATTATATAGCTGCAAGTGTCTGATAGTAATGTAAGTATTATATATTTTCTTCCTTTTAAAGTTTTTTTTTTATTCTGTAGCATGTTTTTGGCCCAGAGGAGACTCTGTTCCCTTGACAGTAGAGCAAAATTCCTGAAGACAATTTCTTCTTCAAAAATCCTTGGACTCCCTACTTCTGCTGTAGGTATTGCTTAATCACTTATACAGATAAATATTGTACATATCCTGCTATGTCAAAAAAAAGGTACAATTTTTCAGGTACTTTATAAGCCTTTTATTGGAATGAGTATTTCTATGCTATGTGAACTGGAGGTATCTTTTGTCATTGTTAGAGCTGACATTTCCTGAGCTACTGCTTGTGTGTGTGTGTATCAGACACAGGGCTGGGCATTGCCTACTCATTATCTCATTTTATCTTTATAAAACTTTTCAAGTTATGAATTGTTATATTCCTGCTTTATAAGTGAGAAAGTGGAGGCTTAGGTAGGTGTAGTAACTTGCCCAAGGTCACAGCTTTTAAGTGGCATGACCAAAATACCACACTCATGCCTGTCTAGCTCTAGCACTCTCAAGGAAGGGCATGCCTTGTTTACTCAAGATAGGATATTATAGTGACTATCAGTGCTGGCCCTGTAACTTCCAGTTGATAAAAAATATGGCAGATTGAGGAAATCATGGAAAAGCAAACAAATCCAAAATGTGGGCCATAACCACAGGATAGATAACTGACCCAATTTCTTCAATAAGCCAGTGGCATGGGAGAAAAGTGGGAGAGGGTAATTTCAGAAGGACTGCTGTAGGATGAAAAGAGGCTTGAGTACTTCATCCACCAAATACAATGTGTGGACCTTGTTTAGGAACTTGATGCAATCAACTGAAATGTAAAAAAGATATATATATTTTTTAATTTTTTTGAGAGAGAAAGAGCATATATGCAGGAGCAGGGAGGAGAGACAGAGGGAGAGGGAAAGGGGAAGCAGACTCCCCGCTGAGCACGGAGCCCATCTTGGGGCTCCACCATCTTGTGACCCTGAGAGCATGACCTGAGCTGAAATCAAGAGTCAGGCTCTTAACCGACTGAGCCACCCAGGCACCCCCATAAAAAAGATATTTTTAAAGGCAATCAGAAAAATATGAATATGGATTGGGTACTAGATGATACTGTTAAAGAAACAAAACCCAACTGAGAAAATTTGAAGATCTAACTGGCTTTATTAAATGACTCATGAACAGGGCACCCATCCCATCCAGGAGCAGAGAAGAGCCCCAGGGAGTTGTACAACATGGAAGGTTTTTGTAGAAGGAGGGTGGGGAAAGAAAGTAATTAGCAAAGGAAAGTAATTAATTCCAGGCCAGGTGGCTTTCCCTTGGGGGTGGGAGGGAAGCAAGGGGTCCTAGCATGCAGATTACTTCATCTTTCTTTGGGGGATGTGAGGGGCCCATGTGCTAGACTCTTGGTACTAATTGAAAAATTCCTGGTTGACTGGTTAAAACTACATTTCTGGGAGAGGTTGAAAGTGCAATTAGATTAAATATTAAACCCCAGTTTGGGAATTTGGTCTAAGTGACATCATTTTGGGCTTGTGGTTTTGTTTTTAACAATTCTCGATTCTCCAAGTAACTGAGAGATGTGATCAAAATTTAAGGCATTACAAGAATACTATATCCAGCTAGGCTGTCATTGAAAATTGAAGGAGAGATAAAAAGCTTCCAGGACAGGGGCGCCTGGGTGGCTCAGTCGTTAAGCGTCTGCCTTCGGCTCAGGTCATGATCCCAGGGTCCTGGGATCGAGTCCCACATCGGGCTCCCTGCTCCGCGGGAAGCCTGCTTCTCCCTCTCCCACTCCCCCTGCTTGTGTTCCTGCTCTCGCTATGTCTCTCTCTGTCAAATAAATAAATAAATAAATAAATAAATAAATAAATAAAGCTTCCAGGACAAAAAAAAACTAAAAGAATTTGCAAACACCAAACCAGCCCTATAAGAAATATTAAAATGGGTCCTCTAAGCAAATAGAGAGCCTAAAAGTAACATAGACCCAAAGGAATAGAGACAATATAAAGTAACAGACGGCTTACAGGCAATACAATGGCACTAAATTCATATCTTTCAATAGTTACCATGAATGTAAATGGGCTAAATGCCCCAATCAAAAGACACAGGGTATCAGATTGGATAAAAAAACAAGACCCATCAATGTGCTGCCTGCAAGAGACTCATTTTAGACCCAAAGAACCCTCCAGATTGAAAGTGAGGGGATGGAAAACCATTTACCATGCTAATGGACATCAAAAGAAAGCTGGGGTGACAATCCTTATATCAGACAAATTAGATTTTAAACCACAGACTATAATAAGAGATGAGGAAGGACACTATATCCTACTTAAAGGGTCTATCCAACAAGAAGATTTAACAATTGTAAATATCTATGCTCCTAACATGGGAGAAGCCAATTATATAAGCCAATTAATAACAAAAGCAAAGAAACACATCAACAACAATACAATAATAGTGGGGGACTTTAACACCCCCTCACTGAAATGGACAGATCATCTAAGCAAAAGATCAACAAGGAAATAAAGGCTTTAAATGACACACTGGACCAAATGGACTTCACAGATATATTCAGAACTTTCCATCCCAAAGCAACAGAATACACATTCTTCTCTAGTGCCCATGGAACATTCTCCAGAATAGATCACATCCTAGGTCACAAATCAGGTCTCAACCAGTACCAAAAGATTGGGATCATTCCCTGCATATTTTCGGACCACAATGCTTTGAGACTAGAACTCAATCACAAGACGAAAGTCAGAGAGAACTCAAATACATGGAGGCTAAAGAGCATCCTACTAAAGAATGAATGGGTCAACCAGGATATTAAAGAAGAATTTAAAAAATTCATGGAAACAAATAAAAAGAAAACACAACTATTCAAAATCTTTGGGATGCAGCAAAGTCGGTCCTAAGAAGAAAGTTTATAGCAATACAAGCCTTTCTCAAGAAACAAGAAAGGTCTCAAATACACAACCTAACCCTACACCTAAAGGAACTGGAGAAAAACAGCAAATAAAGCCTAAACCCAGCAGGAGAAGAGAAATAATAAAGATCAGAGCAGAAACCAATGAAATAGAAACCAAAAGAACAGTAGAACAGATCAACAAAACTAGGAGCTGGTTCTTTGAAAGAATTAACAAGATTGATAAACCCCTGGCCAGACTTACCAAAAAGAAAAGAGAAATGACCCAAATAAAATCATGAATGAAAGAGGAGAGATCACAACCAACACCAAAGAAATACAAACAATTATAAGAACATATTATGAGCAACTCTATGCCAGCAAATTAGATAACCTGGAAGAAATGGATGCATTCCTAGAGATGTATAAACTATCAAAACTGAACCAGGAAGAAATAGAAAACCTGACCAGACCCATAACCACTAAGGAAATTGAAGCAGTAATCAAAAATCTCCCAACAAACAGCCCAGGGCCAAGTGGCTTCCCAGGGGAATTCTACCAAACATTTAAAGAAGAATTAATACCTATTCTTCTAAAACTGTTCCAAAAAATAGAAATGGAAGGAAAACTTCCAAACTCATTTTATGAGACTAGCATTACCTTGATCCCAAAATCAGACAAAGACCCCATCAAAAAGGAGAATTACAGACCAATATCCCTGATGAACATGGATGCAAAAATTCTCACCAAAATACTAGCCAATAGGATCCAACAGTACATTAAAAGGATTATTTACCGCGACCAAGTGGGATTTATTCCTGGGCTGCAAGTTTGGTTCAACATCCGCAAATCAATCAATGTGATACAATACATTAATAAAAGAAAGAACAAGAACCATATGATCCTCTCAATAGATGCAGAAAAAGCATTTCACAAAGTACAGCATCCTTTCTTGATTAAAACTCTTCAGAGTGTAGGGATAGAGGGTACATACCTCAATATCATAAAAGCCATCTATGAAAAACCCACAGCGAATATCATTCTCAATGGGGAAAAACTGAGAGCTTTCCCCCTAAGGACAGGAACACGACAGGGATGTCCACTATCACCACTGCTATTCAACATAGTATTAGAAGTCCTAGCCACAACAGTCAGACAACAAAAAGAAATAAAAGGTATCCAAATCAGCAAAGAAGAAGTCAAACTCTCACTCTTTGCAGATGATATGATACTTTGTGTGGAAAACCCAAAAGACTCCACCCCAAAACTGCTAGAACTCATACAGCAATTCAGTAAAGTGGCAGGATATAAAATCAATGCACAGAAATCAGTTGCATTTCTATACACCAACAACAAGACAGAAGAAAGAGGAATTAAGGAATCGATCCCATTTACAGTTGCACCCAAAACCATAAGATACCTGGGAATAAATCTAACCAAAGAGGCAAAGAACCTGTACTCAGAAAACTATAGAATACTCATGAAAGAAATTGAGGAAGACACAAAGAAATGGAAAAATAGAAAACCTGACCAGACCCATAACCACTATGTTCCAATCCAATGCTCATGGATTGGAAGAACAAATATTGTGGAAATGTCAATGCTACCTAGAGCACTCTACACATTTAATGTAATCCCTATCAAAATACCATCAACTTTTTTCAAAGAAGTGGAACAAATAATCCTAAAATTTGTATGGAACCAGAAAAGACCCTGAATAGCCAGAGGAATGTTGAAAAAGAAAAGCAAAGCTGGTGGCATCACAATTCCAGACTTCAAGCTTTATTACAAAGCTGTCATCATCAAGACAGTATGGTGGCACAAAAACACACATAAATCAATGGAACAGAATAGAGAGCCCAGAAATGGACCCTCAACTCCATGATCAACTAATCTTCGACAAAGCAGGAAAGGATGTCCAAAGGAAAAAAGACAGTCTCTTTAACAAATGGTGTTGGGAAAATTGGACAGCCACATGCAGAAGAATGAAACTGGACCATTTCCTTACACCACACACAAAAATAGACTCAAAATGGTTGAAAGACCTCAGTGTGAGACAGGAGTCCATCAGCATCCTAAAGGAGAACACAGGCAGCAACCTCTTCGCCCTCAGCCGCAGCAACTTCTTCCTAGAAACATCGTCAAAGGCAAGGGAAGCAAGGGCAAAAATGAACTATTGGGACTTCATCAAGATAAAAACTTTTGCACAGCAAAAGAAACAGTCAACAAAACCAAAAGACATCCAACAGAATGGGAGAAGATATTTGCAAATGACATATCAGATAAAGGGCTAGTATCCAAAATCTATAAAGAACTATCAAACTCAACACCCAAAGAATAACTAATCCAATCAAGAAATGGGCAGAAGACATGAACAGACATTTCTGCAAAGAAGACATCCAAATGGCTAACAGGCACATGAAAGAGTGCTCAACATCACTCGGCATCATGGAAATCCAAATCAAAACCTCAATGAGATACCACCTCACACCAGTCAGAATGGCTAAAATTAACAAGTCAGGAAACGACAGATGTTGGCAAGGATGCAGAGAAAGGGGAACCCTCCTACACTGTTGGTGGGAATGCAAGCTGGTGCAGCCACTCTGGAAAACAGTATGGAGGGTCCTCAAAAAGTTGAAAATAGAACTACCCTACGACCCAGCAATTGCACTACTGGATATTTACCCCACAGATACAAATGTAGTGATCTGAAGGGGTACATGCACCCCAATGTTTATAGCAGCAATGTCCACAGTAGCCAAACTATGGAAAGAGCTTAGGCGTCCATCAACAGATGAATGGATAAAGAAGAGGTGGTATGTATATATAATGGAATATTATGCAGCCATCAAAAAAACCCCAAAATCTTGCCATTTGCAACGACGTGGATGGAATTAGAGGGTATTATGCTTAGTGAAATAAGTTAATCAGAGAAAGACAAGTATCATATGATCTCACTGATATGAGGAATTCTTAATCTCAGGAAACAAACTGAGGGTTGTTGGAGTGGTAGGGGTGGGAGGGATGGGGTGGCTGGGTGATAGACATTGGGAAGGGTATGTGCTATGGTGAGCACTGTGAATTGTGTAAGGCTGATGAATCACAGACCTGTACCTCTGAAACAAATAATACATTATATGTTAAAAGAAGATAGTAGGAAGGGAAAAATGAAGGGGGGGCAGATTGGAGGGGGAGATGAACCATGAGAGACTATAGACTCTGAGAAACAAACTGAGGGTTTTAGAAGGGAGGGGGGTGGGGGGGATGGATTAGCCTGGTGATGGATATTAAGGAGGGTCCGTATTGAATGGAGCACTGGGTGTTATACACAAACAATGAATCATGGAACACTACATCAAAAACTAATGATGTAATGAATGGTGACTAAAATAACATAAAAATAAAATTAAAAAAAAAAATTAAGGCATTAGCACCACTCAACTACCACTCTGAAATTCACAGTTTTCATTGTTTCTTTGTGTGGTACCTATAGGTTATGATATTCCTGCTTAACCTCTTGATATTCACAGGTCACAACTTTCAGTTTACATTCGTTAAGTTGGTTATTTTCTTCATTCCTTAGATGGTCCACTCATTTGCTTGGTGGTTAGCAGCTGCAAACATGCATGCATTTAAAGCTTTTGAGAGAATACAACACATCAGGGAGATTATTATGATTACTATAAGGAGGATAATTCCCAATGTTTGGAGTGCACTTCAAAGCCATGGTCCCAAGACCCAAACCAATCAAAATCAAATAAGTCAAAGAAAGACCCCATGGAAGGAGTCACTTCCTTCTGTGATCTCACGTAATTTAGTTTCAACTTCCCAGACATGCTAATCCAGACCCAGCAGGTGGTGTTGGCCTCAGCACAGATGATGAAGTTTTAGAATATATGTTAGGTTTGGTGGAGACCCCATTTCCTTCTGCCTCAGCCTCCCTCAATTTCATGTAGGGGAGAGTGATGTTAAGGCTCCAGGAAACTGAATTACGGGTCTCTGGAAGTTAGGTTATTGATAAGAAAGCTTCTTCCTTATAAATCACTAGGACATTTGTAAACTGAGGGAGACTCCTGTCCTGCAGGACTGTGATCTTTATCAGTTAACCATTTGTTTTTCCTTTAGGGCAGTCAGGAGTGCCTGAGGAATGTCACATATATCCCATGTTGGGGGGGGTGGGTAGGGTGTCAGCTTCTGTTTTGTCCTCAGCTAGCCTTCTGCTCCCTCATCACAGACACCTCCTTGTTCAGCTAAAAGATAATCAAGAGCTGTTTTATTATCAAGGACAATTTTTGCCAGTGAGGCTCAAGATCTTTGTTGGGCACCAATGCCATTAGCAACAGATTCTGCATTTTCTTCAAAAGTGAGGGAGAGGTTTCTGATCACATCTTGTTTTCATTAACTCCTAACTGGGAAAACATGGCCCTCCCAAAAAGAAGCAAATCCTGAATCCTGAATGCCCCCTGGTAGGTCTTTTTTATCTCAATGGTATAAATTCAGGGAAGTCAACCAATGAGATATCTTAGTTTGCTTGTGGAAAGCTGGAGGTACAATTAACTTAAGAGTCATTGCCCAACTGTGGGCCAACTAGGCATTCATAGGCCCAAGGAGAATGCTAACTGCCACAGACAAAGACACACAAGCCATTCCCTTTAGGTGGTGCTATTAATGAATTCATTCACAGGGATTATTGCATTCACCCTCTCAAGCCTGGGGTCAGTTAGGTTTTCACCACCCACCAGAAGAAAATCTCCTAGCCTGAGAGAATGAGTTGTTCTAAATACCCTGCAAAGATGGATGTTGCTGGTGAGATGTCTTAGAGAGGGGGGGCACATGTAAGCTAGATGATCACAAGAACATGAGGGTGCAGATGTACCAAGATTTACATAAGTAGTTGTGTCTCATTGGGTGTGTACACTCATAATTGAAGAAAGATAAAAACAAGGCATAGGTTGTTCTGGCTGTAAACGTTGAAATCAATGGGAGACTTCTGGGGGAGTCGGTTGTAGTTTGCAGTGACACTAGGAAAAGAAGAGAAATTAGTCACAGGGAGGACCAGGGGGTCTCTAGCATCATGGACAGATTGGAATCTTTGATGACAAACCTAGCAATCTGAAAGGTGACCCCCCCACCATCCCCAGCAATGGCCTGGGAGAGACGCATGAAGGTGTTATCTTTCCAGGCGAATGCCAAAGGAAAGAAAGAGGAGAAAAAAAGATTTCATGTTAAGGTATGAAGTCTTGATCTGGCATCTTGGGCAGAATCAGTTCACCTTGATGTGAACTACTTGTCTTCCCTTTTCGATTTGACTTTGAGGTCTCCAGCGTCTGCACAGGACCAGAGGTCAGGTGGGGCCGTCTTTAGCTGTGAGATGTGTATGCAAGGCTCAGTGCCCTCTAGTTTTGCAATATCAGTGGTCAGGAACATTTGGTAAGGTCCTTTCCAATGTGGCTTGAGAGCTGCTTTTTCCCCCCCTCCCCCCAATCATGCTTCCAAAATACCCAATCACCAGGCTCCAGACTGACCAACAGGATCCTTTGAACTGGGGTCAGAGAAAGCTTCTTTAACCTGTTGATGGTAGGCTTTAGCATTAGACATTAAAAGCTTACAGTAGCTGGTCATACTGGCATGAGGGCAGAAGGGATCCTACTGGCAAGGGATCAGCAGAAAGTTGCATGCGAGCAGACTTTGGCCTACCAGTGACCATCTGGTATGGAGTAAGTTTATGTTTCCCAAGGGTGATATTGTGAATTATCAACAGAGCTAGCAGCAGCATCTTAGGCCAAGGGAGTCCAGGAGTTTCAGTAAGCTTAGAGATTTTAGGTTGGAAAATTCCATTAGTTCTTTTGACTTCGCCAATGATTGAGGGTAATAGGGACAGTGATGATTCCGAGGTGTTTGTAAGGCCTTTATTAAAACTTGTATGATTTTCCCAGTGAAGTGGGTACCTTGATCACTAGAAATTATGGAAGGTATACCCCAAGTGGGAAACATGTTTTCTAACAGTTTCTGTGCCACGGTGAGGGCATTAGCCTTGCAGCAGGGAAAAACTTTAGCCAGCTGGAAAACATACAAACAATAACAGGAACATATTGATAATCCGAGAATGTGGCAAATGAATGAAGTCCAGCAGCAGGTGTTCAAAAGGTCCAGAGGGAGGAGGTTTGAGGTATCTGGGAACAAAAATAGGTTTTCCAGAACTATGGACCTGATAGGTTAGACACTAAACTGTTTTTTTGCAGTCTTGTAGAAGTCTCCCCTGTTGGGAGACTTTATTTATAATTTGAGTTATTTTAAACACACCATGGTGGGTGAAGGAATGTAAAAATCAAAAAATAGAATTTGCCAAGGGGTTGGGAAGAACCAAGGGGCCATCTTGGGCTTCCCATATCCCTGACTGTTCACTGAAATTACAGCCATTATTTGCCCATCCTAATTTTTCTGATTCAGGAGCAGACTGTTGCCACATCACAAGGACATTAAGATGGCAAGTCTGGCAACAAGAGGTCAGTTTCTGTAGAAGCAGAATGGACTTTACCCACATGTGCCCCAACCTTTACAAATTCTCTTGCTGCTGCCTTTGCATGAAAGTCGGCTGGGACATTTCCCTGATAGTCAGGCTTAGTCCTTTTAGTGTGTGTCTATATTTGAGGACAGCAACTGCAGAAGATAGAAGAGCAGTGAGGTCATGTACTTGTCCATTTTTGATTGGGGTCCCAGTGGACATGAGAAAACCCCTTTGTTTCCATAACATTCCAAATTCATGGACGACCCCCACAGCGTATCGGCCAGCATATAAATATTACCAATTTGCCCTTTTGATAGACAGCACAGTCTGGTGAGGGTGTGGAGCTCTGCTTGTTGGGCCGTTTTAGCTTATGGGAGATTTCCCTTTCCAGGTAGTTCGTATTGGGGGGTAACAGCAAAACCAGCCTGGAAATTCCCTTTTACATTTTTACAGTATGACCCATCCATAAACAAAATTAGATCAGAATTAGTCAAAGGGGTATGCCTTGGATTGGGGTGTGGTGTCATGAAGTGGGATGCTAGTACCCCCCAGTCGTGGGGCTCACCTTCATTAGGCAGGGCTAATAATGTGGCAGGATTAAGAATGTTACAACAGATGAAGATGGGTGGCAAAGGCAGAAGGACTTCATGAAACTATTCTGCTTGCAGAAAAAGGTTAAGTTAATCCAGAGTTAAGGCGGCTTTGGACAGCATGTGGAGTTTCTAAGTAGACATCACTTCCAAAAGGTTAGCTCTGCCAAGGCTTCTACCGACTAAACCTGCAGCTGTAGGTGGGGATAGGTGGGAGCACCTGAAATCAAGTTGCATGGGATAATAGCACCGTTGTTTGTCATGTTCTCGCATGAACATCCCCAGGGCTTGGTTATCTTTTTCATGTATAAATAAGGTAAAAGGTTTTGACTAGTTTGTTAACCCTAGGGCAGGTGGCTCTTCTAAAGTTTGTTTCAGTTTTAGAAGGCCTGTTCATGTGGGTCTTCCCAGGGAAAAGGGCTCAGGAACCCAAATTTGAATAAGTCCATAAAGTGGAGAAGCCCATAAAAATTAGGAGCCTGTAGTCTGCGACAGCCAGCTAGACCCAGAAGTCCATGAGGATGTCACTTTGTTGTAGGCCTTGGGAATTCCTGGATTTGGTGTAATTCTTTTTGGAGATAGCTGGATCCCTTCAGCACATAGCTTATGACCTAAGGAATGAACAATGTCCAGAGATGATAGTAATTTTCCTTCAGATACCTT
Source organism: Phoca vitulina (assembly GCF_004348235.1). NCBI lineage: Eukaryota > Metazoa > Chordata > Mammalia > Carnivora > Phocidae > Phoca > Phoca vitulina. Next base: position 28,007,527 of record NW_022589705.1, read on the forward strand.
ATGTCCTTTTTCAGCTAACTCTTGTAGCAAATAAATGGAATCTTGTATGGATGCCTCATTAGTAACAGAGCATGGCAAGAGATCATCCACATGTTGTAAAAAGGTTGATTATCTGGGGAACTGGGGGGGTACTTATATCTCGGTGGAGCAGGTGGGAGAAATAAGAAGGGGACTCCGTGGACCCTGGCCTCAGAATACAAGTTGTCCAGATGTATTGTTGATTATTCTAAGTCAGGGCAAATAGGTCTTGGCTGTCAGGATCTCCAGCGATGCTGAAAGAGGCTGAACAGAGGTCTGCCACAGTGAGCCATTTTGAGTCAGGTGGAACTTGGAACAAAAGGATGTTTGGGAAAGGGGGGATAACTGTCTTGTTAATAGATTTGGACAAATTGCTATCCCCTCCCAATAGGTTTCCAGACTGGCAAGACCCTCAAGTATTAGAGGGGTAAGTACAGAAATAACTAACTCCTGGATGATTAGGTCTTCTCTTATTGGTTCAAGGCCTTGCATGGATATTGAGACAATTTAGGAAGAAGTTTAGTTACATCTGTAGGAATTTTTATAGGTGCTGCACTCTTTATTCTCCCAACGGCAATACTAGAAGTACCCCATCGAATTTCGGACACCTCGATTAAATTAAGGAACTTTTTTTTTTTTTTAGATTTATTTATTTATTTATTTGACAGAGAGATAGCACAAGTAGGCAGAGCAGCAGGCAGAGGGAGAGGGAGAAGCAGGCTCTCTGCTAAGCAGGGAGCCCGATGTGGGGCTCGATCCCAGGACCCTGGGATCATGATCTGAGCCGAAGGCAGCCGCTTAACCAACTGAGCCACCTAGGTGCCCCAAATTAAGGAACTTTTGTTAGAAGTTTTCTGTTTCAAGGACAAATAGTAAAGAACATGAAAGATCATCATTAACATCGTTGGAAACTGTTTACATAAAAGTTACCTCTGAGAAAAGGACTATACTGGGGGCTGGGCTACACTTTATCTGTATCACTTGCTTGTTTTTACAACATTTTATTGCTTCTGTAATTTTAAATAAATAATATTTTAAAGGTTAAGAAAAGAATTACTGCTATACAGCAAGAAAAGAAAAAAGAGGAACTCAGGATGAAAATCACTATTTGTCCCCCATTTTAGCATGTAGATCTTAAAGGCTTAGAAACTGGGATATAAAGTTTATATTATTCCTTGGTGCCAGAAAGCCAAAGAAAAGAATTAGTAGATTGATGAGAGAAAGATGGAAGAGAAGAAGCAAGGAAGGAAGAAAGGAATCCTTGCTGGTGAGATGTCTCATGGAACACCCACTCCTACTACCTCACCATGTGACCCTTGGTTAGACTAACCTTATTTTAGATTTAGTCATTCAGACTGCAGTTTTGTAGCCCACTGGTTTTCTGCTTTGCTTTCATTAATGATGTGGGGTCTGCTTCTCAAAATAGCCTTCCTAAATAGGATTTCTCGAGGAAACTATTCCGTATGATGCCATAACAGACGCATGTTAACACATTTGTCAAAACCCATGGAATTTACAACACTTGGAAGGAACCCTAAGATAAACTGGACTCTGTATAATAAGGTGTCAGTATTGGTTCATCGGTTGTAACAAATGTACCACTCTGATGGGGGATGTTATTGGTGGAGATAGCAAGTGGGGGGCTATGGGAACCCTGTAGTTTCTACTCAGTTTTGCTGTGAGCCTAAAACTACTCTAAAAAATAGGTCTGGGGCACCAGCGTGGCTCAGTCGGTTAAGCGTCCAACTCTTGATTTCAGCTCGGGTCTTGATCTCAGGGTTGTGAGTTTGGGCCCCACACTGAGCTCCATGCTGGGTGTGGAGCCTACTTAAAAAAAAAAAATAGGTGTATTAATTTTTTTTTTTAAAGTGTCTTCTAAAATTTCCATGCCCATCAAAAAGCACAAAAACATTTCTTTTATAGCAGCTCAAACAAAAACTTTCCCTTCTCCTTCAGTCTGTCCTTCCCTAAAGAAACCACAGCTCTCTTTTTTTGATGTGAAAATACTGTCTATCGTACAGTTAGTACATACACGTCTCTTTACCCTATTTGGTGTAAAGATCACTCATCCTATTTGTATCTAAGAGAATCTTTTCCATTTTCTAAGTGGACACTAGGTGTTAAATATATGGTGTGTTTTCCACTACGGATTTAACTTACTTAATCATCATAGTAATTGCATGGGGCACACATTCATTTTCCTTATTAACAAGTGAGGAAACTGAGTTCTCTGAGGAACAGAGAAGTCATGTAACCTGCTACTTCACACAGCTAGTAGTTTTGATGTTTAATTTCAAAGTAAGATCTACCTGGCTTGAAAGCTCTTTGTACTAAGCTTGGAAATTTTAATTGAATATAGCCATATACTATAGCTTGGCAGGGCCTCAGATCTAGCTTTATGTATCTTCCTTGTACAAGTACACAGTAGAAACCCAAGAGCTCTTGCTCAGTCTCAAATCCAAATTTCCAAGAGTTGTCCAGATTAGTTTAGCCTGACTCTGTCCATCCCTACTCTAATTAACTTTAGGGGCTTGGGGGATGGGATTATATAGTCTAGATAGGCAAAAGGGTTCACCCCTTTCAGTATAGGGGGGGTCAGTAAACTCACACAGGATCTCGGCTTGGACCTAATTTTCAAAGAGAATAAATCAGCCTTTTTTTTTTTTTTTTGACCTGAGTCCCATTTTTTGGCATTCCAGCCATATATTTATTCTGTCAGCTCCCAGGTTTGAAGAAACCCTTGTTTCCAAGAAACTTGTTTCTCTACAGGTATTGTTGAAAGGTAATTTTCAGAAAAGGGCAAAATCATGACTCATACAAATGTAAAAATGAATATGTATATAGGGGCGCCTGGGTGGCTCAGTCGTTAAGCGTCTGCCTTCGGCTCAGGTCATGATCCCAGGGTCCTGGGATCGAGCCCCACATTGGGCTCCCTGCTCCGCGGGAAGCCTGCTTCTCCCTCTCCCACTCCCCCTGCTTGTGTTCCCTCTCTCGCTGTCTCTCTCTCTCTCTGTCAAATAAATAAATAAAATCTTTAAAAAAAAAAAGAGTATGTATTAAAGATTTTTTATTTTATTCATATGAGGGAACAAAACAAGTTATAACCAGTTCAAAGGAAAGTCAAAAAGCATAAATTTATATGTAATAAAGGAATTGAGTTGCAAATGAAGGCAAAACCCATTTTTCCACTGGATGGAGGGAAGTAAATCAAAATTCTAGAACCAGAGTTTGCATGTCTGTCAGTTACCTTCAGTCTGCAAAGGTGCAAAATATGTCAAAGACCAATTTTAGCTCTGCTAGAATTAGCCCTCTAAGGCTGTGCTGTAGCCACTGCATATTCTCCACTAAAGAACCCATTTTTTCTGCAAAATACTGTTTCTCAGAAAGGATCGAGATTCCTTCCCTTTCACTTACTTGTTTAGTCAACAAATATCAAATAGCTACAGCATATCAGACACAAGTAATTATAAAATGAAACAACTATATACATTGCTTAAAAGTTCCAGTTAAATATGTGTGCCTTTGAGTTATAAGTTGGATTTTTATATAATTAGTTTTTCCCCTTGTATATCTTAAGTTATAGGTCCCTGCTCTATGTTTCCACTTCTGAGTTTTACTTTTGGTTCTTCTACCACTGCAGGAATATTCTGTGCCGTCTAGTGGCAAAAGACTGATTTGCCTGGTTTTTTGGAATGTGTGTATAGTCATAACTTGGAAGACATCAAAATCTATGAGATAACTGTTAATGTCTGCTTGCTTGAGGAGCATTTTGTCCAAAGGGAGAGAGAAGACATGATTTCAGAATGCTCTGGAACCTTTTTTTTTTTAATTATTTTTTTTTTCATTTTTTAATAGATCTCTGTTTTTTAGAGCATTATAGGTAGGTTCAGAGCAAAACAGAGCAGGAACTAGAGAATTCCCATATATCCCCTTCCCTCCCACACACATAGCCTCCCTTTGTATTGTATCCACCACCACAGTGATGCATTTGTTCCAGTCAATGAACCTGCATTGACACATCATTGTTACCCAATGTCCATAGTTTATATTAGGGTTCACTCCTAGTATTGTACATTCTATGGATTTTTGACGATGTATAATGACACAAATGCGCCTTTATGGTATCTTGCAGAATAGTTTCACAGTCTTAAAAATCCTGTCTTCTGCCTGTTTATCCCTCTTTCCCCCTCCCAAACCCTGGAAACCATTGGTCTTTTTACTGTCTTCATGATTTTACCTTTAAGGTTCCCCCATGTGTTGTCTCTTTACTGAATAGCTCATTTTTATTTTTTTTTAGCACTGAATAATATTCTGTTGTCTCATATCACAGTTTATCCATTCACTTAATGAAGGATATCTTGGTTGCTTCCAAGTTCTGGCAATTATAAATAAAGCTGCTGTAGATATTCACACACAGGATTTTTTATGAACATAATTTTTCAACTCCTTTGTGTAAATACCAAGGAGAGTGATTGCTGGATTATATAGAAAGAGTATTTTTAGTTTTATAAGAAACTACTCTGGCAGCTTTTTAAAATCAGCTTTATCAATACAATAAACAACATCCATTTAGAATGTAAAACTCACTGATTATTTAAAGATGCATGTATTATGAGACCATTGCTAAAATCAACATACAGAACATGCCCATCACCCCTAAAAGATCCCTCATGTTCCTTTGCAGTCCATCCTTCACTCTCTTGATTTGCTCTGGCTCCATAGATTAATTTGCTTTTTAAAAAATTATTATTTTAGGGTTACCTGGGTGGCTCAGTCAGTTAAGCCTCTGACTCTTGATTTTGGCTCGAATTATATCTCAGGGTTATGAAATCGAGTGCTGCGTCCAGCTATGCACTGAGCATGGAGCTTAAGACTCTCTCTCTCCCTGTGCCCCTCCCACGCCCACTCACACACATGTTCTCTAAATAAATAAATAAATTTTAATAAATAATCTATAAATTATTTTATATTAATTGGATTATATAGTATGTACTATTTTATCATTTTTTCACATGCATAATGATTTTTAAATTTATGCATGTTGTGATGTATCAGTAGTTCATTCCTTTTTATTTCTGAACAATATGCCATTATATGGATGTACCATCATTTGTTTACCCCTTTACCTGTTAATGGACTTATAGATTGTTTCCAGTTTTTTGCTATTGTGAATAAAACTATTATGAACATTTGTGTACAAGTCATTGTGTAGCCATATGTTTTCATTTCTCTTAAGTAAATACCTAACAGTGGAATGGTTAGGTTGTATGCTACATTTATGTTTAATTTTTAAGCTAAGCAGCTTTCCACAGTGGTTGTACCATTTCACATTCCCACTAGGGTTGTATGAGTTCTAGCTACTCCGCATCCTTACCAACACTCAGTATCTACAATTTTAGCCATTCTGATGGGTATCTAGTAGTACCTCATTGTGGTTTTATTTTGCATTTTCCTAATGACTAATGGCATTGAAGATCTCTTATGTGCTTTTGGCCATTCTTATATCTTCTACAAAGTGGCTGTCAAACCTTGTTTGCCTTCCTATTGAGTTGTAAAAGTTCTTTATGTATTCCAAATAATAGTCTTTGTAAGATATGTGTTGTAATACTTTCTCTCATTCTGTGGCTCACCTGGTAACTATTTAAGATTTGTGAGCCCACTGAATGATATTGTAGGGGAGGAAAAATATAACTCTATAATCCACCCTCCTAGGTTTTCTGACTGAGGCCCTGCAAATTAGATTTACAAAAGTCAGATCAACAAGAGTAAAACAAACATAATTAACATATGCATTGTACATACACACAGAAGAGTTCAGTGATGAATAACTAACTCAAAGGGGTGGTTAGAACTTGGGCTTGGATAGCATCTTGAGAAAGAATAGTAAATTTATAGAGAAGTGACAAGACAAAGGAAAAGAGGCTTAGGAATGGAAAATAAGGGTAGTTTTAATAAGAGTTCTTACGTAGACTCCTCTGGTGCTATTTCAGCTGATAAAAGTCTAGAATTTTCTCTGGTGATTGTCTTGCCTATCCTGGTAGAGAGGGGAGGGCAGAGAGTTTTTCTTGCATCTGCTTCTTCTCAGTTACCTTTAGCCCAAAATGGTCCTTATGTCAAAGTGGCATATTTCAGGGTGGCATACTCTGATTTTCTACAAAATCATAATAGATTTCATAGGTTTTTTTAAGTCAAGCAATAATAATAATAAATATTTTTTTGAGTGTTCACCATGTGCCTCTGCACTATGTGCTTTACATGATGTCTCATTTAATCCTTCTAGCTGTCCTATTTTGTAAATACTATTTTTATCTCCAATTTACAGCTAAGGAAATGTGGGTTTGGAAGGGTTTAGTAATTTTATTTAATTACATTCTTAATGTCTTTAATCACCATCTATATGTTGTCAGGTAGATTATGTTTAATAGTTTCCTATGGCCACTACAGCCATAGGAAATTAAAATTACCACAAACTTGATGGCTTAATAATACAGAAATTTATTCTCAGTTTTGGAGATGAGAATTCAAGATCAGTATCACTGGGCCAAAATGAAGTTTCAGCAGGGCCACACTCCCTCCAGTAAGGAAATCTGTTCCTTACTTTGTCCAGCTTCTGGTGGCTGCTGGTACTCCTTGGCTTATGGTCATGTCAGCCTAATCTTCAAGGCCAGCATCTTCAGATTGCCCTCTGCTCTATCTTCACATGGCCTTTTCCTCTGTATGTGTATGAACTCCTGCTTCCTTTTAAAGATACCTGTGATTATATTTAGGGTCCACCTGGAAAACCCAAAAATAATCAAGACCAACTCAAGACCCTTAATTTAATCACATCTGCAAGGACATAAGGCAATAGTCACAATTTCCAAGGGTTAGGATGTGAACATCTTTTGGGAGGTCATTTCTGAGCCTACCACAGTGGGGATTATGGAGAAGATCACATCAAACAGGGGGAAAGAATTTGAATAAAAGCATGGGAAACAGGGGTGCCTGGGTGGCTCAGTCAGTTAAGCGTCTGACTTTTGATTTTGGCTCAGGTCATAATCTCAGGGTCATGGGATTGAGCCCTGTGTTGGGCTCTGCACACTGGGCATGGAGCCTGCTTAAGATTCTCCCTGGGACGCCTGGGTAGTTCAGTTGGTTAGGCATCCAACTCTTGATTTTGGCTCAGGTCGTGATCTCGTGGTCATGAGATCAAGCCCTTTGTTGGGCTCCGTGCTCAGTATGGAGTCTGCGTGAGACTCTCTCCTCCATCTGTCCCTCCCCCTGCTCTCTCTCACATGCGTGTGCACTCTTTCTCCTTCTCTCTACTAAAATAAAAAATAAAATAAAAGCATGGGAAACAGAAATATCATGAGTGTAATTAGAGAATGGCAAGTGGCCCTGAGCTGTTGAATCACTGAATCACTGTATGTGAGGGGATAGCGTGGTGGGAGAGAAGGCTGAAAATAGATTAAGGGCCTTGAGTGACAGGTTTGAATTTGAACCACATTCCATAGTTTGAGGAGAGTCACTGAAGATTTTAGAGAGAAGTGGTAGCCCATCATCTGTTTTAAGTGCATGGCTCTGTAGCACTGGGTGATAGGTTAGAGGGAGGATGCCCTTGAAATGGGCATTAAAAATGAGGATAGTTAAAAAGAGGGGGGATTTCATTCATGTGTTCAGAAAATACTTGTAAATACAACCTGCCAAACACCATTTTAGTTACCAGAGATACAGCACTGAACAAGGTAAGTCCTTGTTGTCTGAGGTTTTCATTTTAGTGAGCAAGATAGATAATTAAGAAATAATAATTTCAAATAGTGGTGAATGTCATAAGAAAATTAAATAGAGAAACATGCTAAAATTCTTGGTGGGGCTAGTAGGAGAGAGGCAATGAGTAATATTAAGGCATATAGTTTTAGAAGCCCTCTCTGAGGAGGGTATATTTTAATATTTGTGTGTGTGTGTGTTTAACCATACAAATATTTATTTATATAGTAGGGAAAACTCATTTTCATCTCCTCCAAGGCACCATGAGGTCTGACCACATGTGTACACACACACACACACACACACACACACACACACAGATTCCTTGCTACACACCAGTTTCCAAGTGGAGGAGGCAGCCATTGCTGCTCTAGCATTCACCCAAGGAAACAAAGGCAGGGCGAGGTGAGGTGGAGAGGAGAATCTGGGCCTAAAAGAAGGGCATTCCAGGCAGAGCACACAGCAGTTGCAAAGGCTTTTATATCAGCAACTTTGCTGCAGTACCAAAACCCACAAAATCTTACCTTCTTAGGTCACTAAACCTTTTATTCTCACCCATATTATATGTAGGCTACAAATCAGTAGTGGCTTTGCTCCAGGTTGTAGCTCTATTCTGTGTCTTTTTATTCCAGGATTGAGGCTAAAGGAGTAGCCCCTCTCTGAGACATGGTCTTCTCATAGTAGAGAAGTGTGAGTATGAGCTGTAACCATGCAAAAGCATTGCAGCTACTTAGATATAGTACAGGTCACATCCACTCACACTCCATTGACCAGAGCAAATCACATGGCCAATCTCAGAGTCACTCCTTCTGAAAAGGAGAGGTGAATAACTATATAGAGTAATATAATATATAATAGAAACAAGCCAGGTGTGTTTAAGGTATAGAAAGAAGAAGGGCTCAATGAGAATAGAGAATCTTGGTTTGTTTTGCTCGCTGATCTATCCCACACCGAAGAATACCTTATGCACAATACATATTCAATAAATATTCGTTGCATGAATGAATGAAAGCCAATATAGTTAGAATGTAAAGGAGACATGAGATTGCAGTCACTAACAATGTATCAGTCGGCATATAAGAGGAAACTTAACTTCACCCCTGCCTTAGAATTTGGTTCTATAGCCAGCTCTTTCCCCTGGCTCTCTGTTCCAGCAGTAGAAGCTTCAGCTCCGTATCTTTAGCTCTGCTACAGATTCCCTATGAACTTCCCGTTTAGATGGACTGCCATAGCCTGAGACCCCTCCCTCCTTTCAAGAACATCATCAACTCCTATTTCTCCAGAAAATGCTCTTTTCCCCATTCCATCTATGTTTTTCAATAGAAGCTAATGTCTTATAGAGGTACTCTTCCAGGGGTAGTGACAGCTTCTGACTCAGAGAGCACACCTGGAAGAACCAGGGGATTGTGGAGTCAGGTCTGTACCATTACTTGATTAGGTAGTGAGCACATTAAAAGACATCATCCAAAAAAAGGGCATCAGCGTTCGACTGTGTCTCTACACCTCTCATGATCTTGCTCTACACTGCTTTGGCTAATGTTTTTTCATCATGATCTTAACAACCATACTTATATAGTACTTTTTAAATTGTTGGGGAAATGCTACAGTTTATTAGCCAAGGCTAGGCCATTCAGAGCCCTTCCCTAGAATTTTCAAAATTGGAGTAGAGAAAACAACTCTCAGTCCCTCTGGTGGTGAAACTGGGAGGTGTGACTGTGTTTTGTGGAGAAAAGCAGACCGAGATTGGGTAGAAATGTGGATGAAGCAGAGCCCTGGTGAGGTTGTTTTCTGGCTTCAGTTACCTGTAAGCCTGGCCACACTTCTTTCCTTATCATGGTGACACGAACTTTCTAATAAATTCCCCTTTTTGCCGAAACTGTTTTTGATTGAGTTTCTGTCTGTGCAGCTGAGAGAGCTGAGTAATATAGCTACTATGCACTGATCTGTTTCTCAGCCTCAAAGCTAGGAAAGAATATAACAAAGTTTCTTCTTAGTTTAGGGAACAATCAACTTTCTGGCAAACTCTCAAACTGGTGAAGTGTCAATAAATTATGCAATTTATTATGCAATAAATTATGCAGTTATGTTCAAAATTTCTTTTTATTTTTTTTAAAGATTTATTTATTTATTTGAGAGAGAGAGAGAAAGAGCACCAGAGAGCAAGCATGGGGAGGAGCAGAGGGAGAGGGAGAGAGAAACCTTAGCAGACTCCTCACGGAGCTTGGATCCTGATGTAGGGCTTGATCTCACAACCTCATAGATCATGGTCCAGCTGAAACCAAGAGTTGGACATCTAACCGACTGTACCACCCAGAGGCCTGCAAAATTTCTTTTTAAAATAGATCTGTATTAAAAAAAAAAAAAAAAGACAGGGGTGCCTGGGTGACTCAGTTAAGCATCTGCCTTTGGCTCAGGTCATGATCTCAGGGTCCTGGGATCGAGCCCCACATCCAGCTCCCTGCTTGCAGGGAACCTGCCTATCCCTTTCCTCCGTACTGGTGCTCTCTCTCGCTATCTGTCTCTCTCTCTCTCCAATAAATAATATTTTAAAAATCTTTTAAAAAAAGATATTTAGGAAGTAAGTGCTAAGGAATGAAGGGAAATAATACTAAGTGTCATCACTGTGGTTGCTGGAACATCAAATTTTATACCTTACATTTTACATAAAAGTAAATCAAAAGTTGTGTGTTTCGTTAGTTTAGCTGGAACTAGATGACTATATATTGATGATATCTCATCTGTGTTATAGTAGGGCATTCCCCTCCACATCAAACTTTAAAACTGAAGGAAACAGAATAGGAACCCTATAATTAAATGCACAGTAGAAACACACTACCTATAATTGCAAAACATTGAGAATAACAAATGCCCAAACGATAGGGAATGAATGAGTAAAGAAACTGAAATAATATCTGCTAATCAAAAGTGAAAATTTTATGACTGAGAAAATTTATAAAATGTTTAAGATACTCTCTTAAAAGAAAAGGCAAATGTTTAAAAAATTACATGTGATTGCAACATAGATCTGAAAGATAATGGATGTTTTGGCTGCCCTAGCAGCCAGACACCACATTAGAGGGGTCCCCATTATATTGTTACTTTCTGCTCCAGCCTAGTCTTGAAGTACTGGGGTCTGTCTGTTTCTCATGTCTGATTATAGTCTTCACCTCTCTCTAACCACTAGCTTTGTTATTTCTGTTTCTGACCTTTTCTTGCACTCTTTATCTTTTTACGCTTGACTCAGCGCACAGACTCATTGACTCAGTTTCATAGATACTAACAGCCTCAGCTTCCCCAGCTTTAACCCATCATTTGGGAAGACTTTTTCTACACCTATCCTATCTGACCTAAAAGCAGCAGTCTTACAGGCAGAGTCCCCAAAATATATACAGTTGAAACTTTAGTATGCTAGAGTCTTAGGATAATGGGTAATCTTTTTTCTTCTTTCCAAATTTTCCTTGTGCCAACACCATTGCAGTAACCATTTTAGAGAATTAGCAGTAAGCTTTTTCTCATCTCTGCCAAGAGTGGCACCTAGTGGTGATTCTGCAGAACTGCACTTTACAGCCTCAAGTGGACAAAAAAAGATGCTGCTTATTATTTCACTAGCATTTTTGTGTTTATAACATAGCAGTGCAATATTATGTATACCAGGCATTAATTTACTTGGGAGCAGAAACCAGCTCATGGAGTAGCTGGTCCAGAAATTATATAGGCCCTGTAGATTTCCCATCATACACCTGAGGCTCATACTTAATTCCCCATGAGATTCCAGATTTATTTTCATTTCATAAGACTGGATCTACTCTGGACAGTAATTCTTATATAGTGAGCATTTGCATCTACTGCTGAATCGTGATGTTTTTAGACACTGTCGGGTATCTTGTAAATGTTCATCACTGTATTAATTTCCTCTGGCTGCCTTAACAGAGTGTGACAAACTGAGTGGCTAAAGCAACAAAACTGTGTTAGCTCGCAGTTTTGTAGGCTAAAAGCCCAAGAGCAAAGTGTACCAGGGTTGGTTTCTTCTGTATGATGTGAGAAAGAGTCTGTTCATGCTTTTCCCCTAGTTTCTGGTCGTTTGCTGTCAATTGCTAGCATTCCCTGACTTTCAAAAATACCACTTTCATTTTCATGTGACATTCTTCCTGTATACCAGACTGTCTCCAAATTCACCCTTTTTATAAGGACACTGTCATCAGATTATCCTCCCCACAACGCATGACCTTAATTTAGCAAATTACATCTGCAATGAACCTATTTCCAAATAAGGTCACATTCTGAGGTACTGGGTGGTAGGGCCTCAATATGAATTTGGGGGGGGTACATAATTCAACCCACAACAGTCATTGTACCTCCAGACTTCATTTCTGCCATGTTGGTATCACCCATAGCAATGAATTGCCTTGTCCAATACAATTTGAGTAGAAGTGGTATGTGCACATCTAAGCAGAAATTAAAATTTTTTTCCCTCTGCTGTGAAACTAACAGTATTCCAAAAAGAGGCTATTTCATCAGCTTATGTCTCAGAGTGACAGTGACATGGAACAAAGCAGACCTGACCTTCAGTGGGTATGTAGTATGAAGAAGAAACCTTTATGATTTTAAGCCACCAAGACTTTGGGGTCATTTGTTACTGAAACATAAATTAATTTAAGCTGACTGATACAATAAGTACCTAACTTAAGCTGATACCATAAGTTCACTTCTAATGTGTAGATTTTTTCATTCATTCATCAGATATTTGTTGAAAAATTACTATGTGCTAAGCATAGTTCTACATGTTGGACACTGTGATAGTTAATTTTATGTCAACTTGGTTTGGCCAAGGAACCCACATATTTGTTCAAACATCAGTATAGATGTCTCTGAAGGTGTTTTCCAAATGAGATTAACATTGAAATCAGTAGATTTTAAGTAAATTGCCCTCTATAGAATATGGGTGGACCTGATCCAATCAGTTGAAGGCCTTAAGAGAAAAAAACTAAGCTTCCCCCAGGAAGAGGGAATTCTGCCTTCAGATTGCCAGACTGCTGTGCAGATTTCAAACTTGCTGACCCCCACAAGTCCCACGAGCCAATTCCTTGAATCACTATATATATATGCACATCCTGTATTGGTTGTGTTTCTGTGGAGAAACCTGATTAATACAGACACATACCAGTGAACAAGCTAGAACTAATCCTCAGGGTTTACAGTCTAAGGAAGGATATAGATAAATAAACAGGAAAATTACAGTGTTATATATAGTAAATGCTGGAAAGTACTCCATGTAATAGGAGTACATAGGAAGAACATATAACCTTGACCTAGGGAATCAGAAAACACTCTCTGGAGGAAATGAAGTCTAACTTGAGAACTGAAAGTGGCAAGTGGATTAGGAGTTAGCCAAGTGCAGAGACAGGGTGGTGGGGAGCAGGGATCGAATTGAATATAGAATATGCATTCTCAACAGGGCCATTATTGCTCTCAAGGGGAGAAAATTGGTGCTTGGTGGGTGAAACCAACCGTAGCTATTACAATGTTTTGTGACCTTGTAAACCTCAGCCCTATCTGACAAAACTCCTTAATTTATGGGGCAGTAGCGGAGATGATTAGAAGAAATATCTAAAAGGTCTCCTTATGGGGGCAGTGATGAAAAAAAGGTTGGGAAACATTGTGGTGTAGAAAGACCACTAAGGTAGAGGAATGATCATATGTGAAGCTACAGAAATAAAATGAAATATTTCAAATATTAAAATGGTTGAGGCATAGAGGTGGGAAGGAGCAGAGGCAGGGAGGTTGTGAGAGAGAGGCTGTTCTGGACACAGATTTTAAAATTAAATCTGGAAATAAAATTAAATTAAAAAGCCTTCAATTATCTAAATATTTTAAGTAAAATTGGACTTTGTATCTAAATGATCTGCTGCAGACTTTTCTCAATTGTTTATATATGAATTTGTACTTTGTGTTTGCAGCCACATGCTAAATGAATCATTAAGTTTTAAACATTTTAATGGCAAAGGACAATTGTTAAAATATCTTTTCTGTCTATCATTCTGGGACTTTTTAGTTTTATAATTGTAGTTTCTAGAATAGCATCATGTTCAGGTGGGTGCTCAATCATAATGCTATTCTGGAAGGCACCTTAACCTCTGGAGAATTTGCATGTGATTTACTTCACTGGAGTTTCAAAGATGAAAAAATATGAGAGTAAAAAGATATTTTTCTTGGCTCCATTGATGGAATAGAATGAGAACAATGGTCTATTTAATAACCATTATCATTATCTTCCTCCCAGATTGAATTAAAATTGCTTTAATATTCTATTAGGAAAATCTTTATAAAAATGCTGCCAATCATTTTTTTTTCCCTAGCAGCTTGTTAACAGTGAACTCAACACTAATTTAGTGCTTTGAGGAGATAGTATAAAGTTAATTTTAAAATCTAGAGAACTAAGAAATTGTATGCTGTACCATAATTTTAACTTTTAATATTTTTCTACCATAGCCCTAGCTTCCTTGATATAAGGAGACCTGATCTAAATGTCTAGTACACTTTTTTAGGAGGCAGCGTTCTGGTAATATTTTTTATAAGGTCATGTTACATAAAAGACAGTATATAGAAATAGATCAGGGGGCGCCTGGGTGGCTCAGTCGGTTAAGTGCCCAACACTTGATTTCAGCTCGGGTCCTGATCTCAGGGTTGTGGGATCAAGCCCTGCGTTGGGGTCTGCACTCAACGTGGAATCTCCTTGACATTCTCTCTCTCTCTCCCTCTCCCTCCCTCTGCCCCTTGCCCTGCTCATGCTCTCACTCTAAAAATAAATAAAATCTAAAAAATGAAAAAAGGAAAGAAATCTGAGTATGTATTCTGGAGTCAAACTGACTGGGTTCAAATCCTAAGTTGAATCTGTTTGGGTTTAAATGTTACTAGCTTCTGTAAACTTGGGCAGATGTGTAAAGTTCTGTAACCTTATCGTCTGTACCTCACTTTGCTCCTACATAAATTAGGGGTAATAAGAGAACCACTACATAGGGTTGTTGTGACTATGAAATGATTTAATTATGTACAACACTTAGAACAGTGCGGGCTATGTACTCAGGACTCAATAATGTGAGCTATTATGATTTGGGGCTCTCTATTGCATAGTTTTAAAACCATTTGTTGAGTGCTTCCTTCCTGTATGCCATCCAAGGCACGTACTTGTGGAACTGTTGGTCCATCTTACCTAAAATGATCTTCAGAGAATGACTCAAGGTATTTTTTCAAACTGACTTTTGTTAGTATCATTATTGTTCTCTTCAGTACATTTCAGGTCTTCAAATTGGTTTATTTTTTTAGGCGAGGGTGATATTTTTGTTCCTTTGTGAGAAGATAAACATCTAAGGATCATAAGAAAAAGCATTCCTTAGGGCAGTAGGTGGGAGATGATTGCACTTCAGAATTTTGTATTTTGGGGTCTGGCATTTGTCATTATGGTACTGCTTTTTTCCATGGCAACAGTAGGGAAAAGGTAGAGCTATCTGTGATTTTCTGGCTTTTTTGTTGATTAAAGAAATTTAAAAAACCTTTCAATATTTGTATCTTTCAGAAGATGTCTTTGAAAATCACCAATGCGAAACGAATTGAAGGCCTTGATAGTAATGTGTGGTGAGTACCTTGGAATAAACAACAATAATTTGGTGACGCTTTTTTCCTACACATTTTGGTATTCTTAGTTGGGTATCAAGAAATTGAGATTTGTAAGAAACTTCTAAGTTCATTAGTTCAGCCATCATTTAATTAGACAGAGTCATTTCGTAAGTGGTAAAGTTTTTGTTGGGAACTCATTTTTTTTTTATTTGTAAGACTAAACTCGGTCTTAGTTTTTCAGTTTTATGTTAAGATCATGAGGTATAAAACACTAACTTTGTAATTATGGTACTTATTAGTATTTTTTTTAATTTTAGGATTGAATTTACAAAGTTGGCTGCAGACCCCTCTGTTGTGAATCTTGGTCAAGGCCTTCCAGATATATCCCCTCCTATATATGTAAAGGAGAAATTATCGGAGATTGCAGCAATTGATAGCCTGAACCAGTATACACGAGGCTTTGTAAGTATATGAAGACCATGTGGGGCATGAACTTGTATTTTATATTGTATTTTGTGGAATGTACTCCTGTCACTTCTGTGTAATTGGCTTTCTGGGACCAACTGTCCCAACCTAATAATCAGAGGGACCACCACCCTTGCCCTTACCTCCTAGAAGGAGCCGTCCCCAACTTCTAACCCCTCCACAGTCTTATCTTGGTTTTTCCTTTACTTATAGGGTCTGATGGCAACAAGGGAGGGAGAATCTTCTCTCTTTTTTTTCCAGGTTTTTTTTTTTTTAATTCCAGTATGGTTAACGTACAGTGTTATATTAGTTTCAGGTGTACAATATTGTGATTCAGCAATTCTACACATTACTCAGTGCTCATCACGATGTGTACTCTTAATCCCTGTCACCTATTTCACCCATCTCCCTGCCCACCTCCCCTCTGCTAACCACCCATTTGTTCTCTGTATAGTTAAGAGTCTGTTTTTTGGTTTGTCTCTCTCTTTTTTCCTTTGTTTGTTTGTTTTGTTTCTTAGATTCCACATATGAGTGAAAGCGTATACTATATGTCTTTCTCTGACTGACTTATTTCACTTAGCATTATACTCTCTAGCCTCATCCATGTTGTTGCAAATGGCAAGATTTCATTCTTTTGATGGCTGAGTAGTATTCCATCGTGTGTGTGTGTGTGTGTGTGTGTGTGTGTGTGTATGTATGTATATATATATATATATATATATACACCACATCTTTATCCATTCATCTCTCGATGGACACTTGGGCTGCTTCCATAGTCTGGCTATTGTAAATAATGCTGCTACAAACATAGGGTGCATATTTCTTTTGAATTAGTATATATGTGTGTGTATGTATGTATATATATTGTGATATATATAGATACATATATATATATCTATATATATCACATCTTCTTTATCCATTCATTTGAACTCTTTCCATATTTTGGCTATTGTGGACATTGCTGCTATAAACATTGGGGTGCGGGTACCCCTTTGAATCAGCACTTTTGTATCTTTTGGATAAATACCTAGTAGTGCAATTGCTGGATCACAGGGTAGTTCTTTTTTTTTTTTTTTTTTTTTTTAAGATTTTTATTTATTTATTTGACAGAGAGAGCACAAGCAGGGGGAGCATCAGGCAGAGGGAGAGGTAAAATCAGGCTTCCCCGCTGAGCAGAGAGCCTGACGCAGGGCTCGATCCCAGGACTCCGGGATCATGACCTGAGCTGAAGACAGAGGTTTAACCAACTGAGCCACCCGGGCGCCCCGGGTAGTTCTATTTTTAACTCTTTGAGGAACCTCCATACTGTTTTCCAGAGTGGCTGCCCCAGTTTGCATTCCCACCAACAGTGTAAGAGGGTTCCCCTTTCTCCACATCCTCGCCAACATCTGTCATTTCCTGACTTGTTAATTTTAGCCATTCTGACAGGTTTGAGGTGATATCAAACCTGTCAGAATGTGGTTTTGGTTTTGATTTGTATTTCCCTGATGAGGAGTGATGTTGAGGATTTTTTCATGTGTCTGTTGGCAATCTGTATGTCTTCTTTGGAGAAATGTCTGCTCATGCCTTGTGCCCATTTCTTGACTGGATTTTTTGTTTTTTGTGTATTGAGTTTGATACATTCTTTATAGATTCTAGATACTAGCCCTTTATCTGATATGTCATTTGTGAATATCTTCTCCCATTCTATAGATTGCCTTTTAGTTTTGTTGATTGTTTCCTTTGCTGTAACCTATGCCCATTCTTTAAATATTTTCCGGTTTTTGTAAATATATGTGAGTATATGTATATATGTGTTTTTATATTGGAATAAGCACAGGGGATGGTATTGCACTGTCGTCAGGCTGTGGAAGACATTGGTCACCTCAGGGAGATGTGAAGGAAGTGTTGTTGAGGAGAGGTCATAATTCTTTTTAACACAACTTTGCCTAGTTTTAATTATTATATGAAGAATGCATTATTTTTGTAATTAAAAATTTTAAGAAAACACAGACCCTTATTATTCTGAGGAAACGTGTAGTGTTTATGGTTGCTTTCAGATCACCCATTGCTAGAATTTGTTAGATCTGTTATTAAAATGAAATTCAAAGGAAATTTTGGATTTCCAGGAGTGGTGACAATCTTCTCTTGCTCTTTTCACAAATTATGTATATTTTTTGGAGCTTGAATTTAAGTAGTCTTTTTCCCTTGCTATTATTTTTTAGTTTACTGGCTGTGTTCTATAACCCCCCCATTAGTAATTATACCCAATTTCTCTAATATTATAATATCTCCTAATTTCAAAATATGAAAAATATGCTACAGCTTTGTTTTTGTTAATTTTAATTGGGTGAGGGCCTGTGACCTACTAGCCAACATTCTGTCAAAGGTGACAACAAAAGTATCTTTTTTTTTTTTAAAGATTTTATTTATTTATTTGAGAGAGAGAGAATGAGAGAGAGCACATGAAAGGGGTTAGGGTCAGAGGGAGAAGCAGACACCCTGCCGAGCAGGGAGCCCGATGTGGGACTCGATCCAGGGACTCCAGGATCATGACCTGAGCCGAAGGCAGTAGCTTAACTAACTGAGCCACCCAGGCGCCCGACAACAAAAGTATCTTTAAAAAAAAAAAAAAAAAGCCTACTTTTCATGTGAGCTGGGATGGATAACTTAAAATGACCAAAGGCTATTTTACTTCATAAACCTGGGGTATATCCTACCAGCCTCCCTCTTGTCCTGTATCCTGACCCAGTTTATTACTCCAGAGTCCTAGGTGCCCTGCACTTGGACTCTCACTTGCAACTGACAGAAAATCAAGGTGGTTCTCCAAAGGCAAAAAGAGGAGCTACATGCTGGGAAAAAATAAGCCATAAGGAATACTGACTTCAATACCAAATAAGACAAGGAGGGGAAAAGGGAAGGAAAAGAAAGAGAAGGAGGCAAGTGCAGAGAACACAGAAGAAGAGAAGAATCGAGGAAGAGCAAATGAAGGAGTTAAGACTCCCTACAGGGATGCCTGGGTGGCTCAGTCAGTTAAGCGTCTGCCTTCAGCTCAGGTCATGATCCTGGGGTCCTGGGATCGAGCCCCGCATCGGGCTCCCTGCTCAGTAGGAAGCCTGCTTCTCCCTCTGCCCCTCCCTGCGCTCGCTTTCTCTCTGACAAATAAATAAATAAAATCTTAAAAAAAAAAGACTCCTTACATGTCTTAGAATTTGTGCATTTACAGTCCCTTCATTCCTCTGGTGAACGTTGTTGTTTGCTTGGATGACTCCTCCCCTCTTGGCTCTCATGTGGTGAAGAATGTCCTACTTCCTCCTAACATAACTCTCACATGAGCACTAATGTGCATTTCTTTGGGGAATTTGTTTTTGCCCTCTCTCCATAATCCATTGGTTGGCATAATAGCCTTCTCTTTGGTAACATGGAAGAACAGAGTCAGGATATATAGACAATGCAGGTTTTCTTATTTTTACTGGGAAAAAAGTCCAACTCTATCCAATATAATTTAATTACTGTCAAAAATAATTGAATGTGATTTGATTGCTGTCAAAAAATGTACTGTCAAAGATATATTTGGTACTGAAGCCAATCTTTATCAAAACAAATACGTCCAAAACCAATTGTTTAATAGGGTTTTTTTTTCTTAGTCATTAGCAAGTTTTCATGATCCTTCATGTAGGAATCCTCTGAAAGTAGTGAAAAATGTTTTTTATTTCCATTAAAAAATACAAATTTTCCTTGGATAATTATAAACATAAAACCTAAATTTTAAAAATTCTTTCATTTTAGATCCAGAGTACCTCCAAGAAGTATCAAATTCAAGATTTTTTTTCCTCTTTTTTATTCAACAGGGTCATCCATCACTTGTGAAAGCTCTAGCCTGCTTATATGAAAAATTTTATCAAAAACAAATCAATCCAAATAAAGAAATCCTTGTGACAGTAGGAGCGTATGGCTCTCTTTTTAATGCCATTCAAGGATTAATTGATGAGGGAGATGAAGTAAGTATATTAACATTATCATCTTACCTATATCAATTATTATCATTTGTACTGCCTTTGAATCTTATTTATTTTACATTTTATTTTTAATAATTTTTGAAGTATAGTACACATGAGTAAAATTCACAAATCATAAGTATACAGCTTTATAAATTGTTTACAAGTGTATATTTATATATGTGTGTTTATGTGTCCATGTAACCACAAACCAGGTGAAATATAGTACATTTCTAGCACCTAGAAAGCTCCCTTTTGCCCCTGCCTAGTTTATATTCTTCCAGAGGTAACTACTCTTCTGTCTTGTATCACCATAGGCTCATTTTACCTGCTCTTTAACATGATATAAATGGAATCACACAGTATGTACTCTTGAACGGCTTCTTTCATTTATCATTATATCTGTGAGATTCATCTATTTTGTTGCATGTGACTCATTCTTATTTTTACAGCCTGTTTAGGTAAGGATAAGTGGAAGGGGCTAGCAATGATGGGGAAAATGAGTCTTTCATTTGCACGACTAAAATTACCCTTATCTGAACTCAGTCAGGGAGTATTTGGTCAGTGTGTTTTTGTGCCCAACATTGTTAACAGCACCATGTGTAACAAGAAGGATGAGTGATTTCTGCTTTAGTACTGTGACCCACATGGCTCCAGGCTCGGTCAGCTCTGCCCCTGTGTCCCCATCATCCTTCCAGTACCCCTGCTTCAGTATATCCTGACCTCTTCACTCATTCAGAAATCACTGAGGATCTCCTATGCTAGGCACCACGGGACATTTTTAAAAAGACAGTTTCTGTGTGGAAGGAGTTCCCCGTCTAGTAGAGGAGATACTCGCAAACTAGTGAATTGGAATGCGTGTGACAGTCAGTGGTGGACAATGTGTAAGTTATGGTGGTGACGGCCTGGAAGACTCCAGAGAGGCATTGCTTAAGTCTGAAGAATAAATATTTACCCGGATCTATGTTGTTAATTACTTTCTTTGAACTCTCATGGCACTTTCCCTGTACCTCTTCTATAAAAGATACTGCTCTTACTTTGTATTATGTTATTCTGTTACATCTCTAATTCCCTCTCCTATGCCAGACAATAAGCTACTTAAGGAAACATCTTAAGGAAGTACAGGTATACTTTTATATACATAATCTCCTTTAATCCTATAAACTAGCTGAAAGTTTTATCTTATTCTTTGATGTTGTTAACCCTTTGTTGCTTCCTCCTTCTGCATTCTGCTGGAACATCCCGAGGCTCAGCCCTTGACTTTCTTTTCTCTATTCTTTCTTCCCTGATCACTGTATCTGATATTTTGAAACCATACACATGTCACTTTCTATCACATTGACCTGTTTTATTTCCTTTATAGCATTTATTACTATCTGAAATTATCTAATTTACTTCCGTGATTTCTTGTTTTTTTGTCTCTCTCGGTAGAATGTAAATTCCAGGAGAACCAGTATATTGCTGTACGGCCAGTCCTTAAAATACTGAGTACTCAATAAATACTCTTCAGAAAGAGAGGGGAATTATTCCCATCATAAAAATAAAGAAATTGCAGCAAAGAGTGTCAAGCATATTCTTTCAATTTTACCTCCCTGCCTCCCCAATTTATTTTCCTTTATTGAGCTCTCACTTCAAAGCAGGCACCTGTGTTTCTCACTAGGGTTCAAAGATAGGTCATCTTGGTCTCTGAGAATTTCACAGACTAATTAGGAACTTACAGTCCGCTTGAGGGAAAGATCCCTTCCCAAAGGGAATGAACAAAGATTGATTTCTTTGCCCTTCACAGTAGCTAGCACCTAACATAGTAGGCTGTATAGTAGGTGTTCAGTGTGAATTGAGTGACTAGCACAAACAAAGGGGCTTTAGAATGTAAGGCCCTTATATGACTTTAGTGAGAAAGGCCTTTGAGCAGGTATTTCACATCATAAGAAATACACAGTAAAAAGTGCAAATTTAGAACAGTTAGGTATCACTAATCTAACCAACAAAAGTTAAGTGAGACAACTTAGTGTTGATTTGTGAAATTATAAATAGTTACTCAATTTTTCTAAAGCAATTTGGCTGTCTGTATAAGGTGCCATAAAAATGTTTATACCCTTTAGGGGCACCTGGGTGGCTCAGTCATTAAGTGTCTGCCTTCGGCTCAGGTCGTGATCCCAGGGTCCTGGGATCGAGCCCCGCATCGGGCTCCCTGCTCCGCAGGAAGTCTGCCTCTCCCTCTCCCACTCCCTCTGCTTGTGTTCTCTCTCTCACTGTGTCTCTCTCTCTATCAAATAAATAAAATCTTAAAAAAAAATGTTTATACTTTTTAATCTAGCAATAGCAATCGTGTGAATTTATTCAGCTATTTAAAAGTAGAGAAACTACATATACTCACAAATAAACATAGCATTGCTATCAATTTATTTATTTTTAAAGATTTATTTATTTTAGGGGCGCCTGGGTGGCTCAGATGGTTAAGCATCTGCCTTCGGCTCAGGTCATGATCCCAGGGTTCTGGAATCGAGTCCCGCATTGGGCTCCCTGCTAGGCGGGGAGCCTGCTTCTCCTTCTGCCTCTGCCTCTCTCTCTCTCTCTCTCTGACTTTCATGAATAATAATAAAAAAAAAAAAAACAATAAAGATTTATTTATTTTAGAGAGAGAGAGAGCACACGCATGGGCACTAGTGGGGGGAGGGGCAGAGGGAGAGAGAATCTCAAGCCAACTCCTCTGTAAGGACGGAGCCCATCACGGGGCTCAGTCCCACGATCATAAGATCATGACCTGAGCTGAAATCAAGAGTCAGATGCTCAACCACCTGAGCCACCCAGGTGCCCCAGAATTGTTATTTATACAAGCAAATGATAAAAAAAAAATCTATTCTAGAATTCAAAAGGCTCTCAAGTAGCCATTAAGATAATAAATATTAAAACTATAATAATAGGAAATTTTCATGAAATATTACTAGGTTTAAAAAGATAAAAAGAGGGGCACCTGGCTGGCTCAGTTGGTTAAGTGTCTGACTCTTGATTTCGGCTCAGGTCATGATCTGAGGGTTATAAGATTGAGCCCCGTGTCAGGCTGGACATGGAGCCTGCTTAAGAGTCTCTCTCTCCCACCACCCCTCACCCCCCGCACTTGTGTGCTCTCTCTCTAAAATATATTTATATATTTTATATATATATATATAAATAAAAATTGAATATATATGATGGGTATAAATTATGTGTTCAAACTTTCCTTATAGAAAAGTAAAAAGGATGCTAGATTTAGGCTGGTGGTTTGTGGGTGGAATACCAACCGGACAGGTTGGCCCACTGACTGACCTAAAAGCCAGCCCACAGGTGATTGAGAGAGAGCACGTAGAGGCCAAGGAACAAGGAATATATCTCGAGGGGCTAGGAAAAAAGACTGAATCTAGATATAAGTAGCATCTTAACTAGTCTCCCCGCATCCAGTCTTTGTTTTGGAGTGCTTTTGAGCAGAGAGAAACATCTTTACTCTCAGGATAATACTTGTAAAGTAGTACCCCATAATGGAGAGCATTGCTGTGTCATCTTCCCTTGTAGTCTTTGGCTTCCGCCCCTCTCTGATATTTTATTTTGTAACTTAAAATTTAAAGAAATTCTTAATGTTTTGGCTGGGACATTCCTTTGAGGATGTGATGAGACCTATGGCTTCTTCCCCCAGGAAAACCTACCTAGGCACATGTAAAGTTTTGCATATAATTTCAAGCATCCCCACTGCAAGCCCTTCTGTAGATCTCATTAAGAGACCAAGGACTCCTGGACAAGTATATCTCTAAGGTCTTTTCCACTTGGCTGTTAGCTCCATGACGGCAAGGAAAGCCAGCTTTTTCACTGCTGCATCTCAGCATGTAGTATAGTGCCTTACACACAGTAGGTACACAGTATTTTTTTTTTTTTTGCTAACCCATCCCCCCACCCCCCTCCCCTCTAGAACCCTCAGTTTGTTCTCAGAGTCCATAGTCTCTCATGGTTCGTCTCCCCCTCCGATTTCCACCCCCTTCATTCTTCCCCTCCTGCTATCTTCTTCTTCTTCTTTTTTTTTTTTTTTAACATATAACGTATTATTTGTTTCAGAGGTACAGGTCTGTGATTCAACAGTCTTACACAATTCACAGCGCTCACCATAGCACATACCCTCCCCAATGTCTATCACCCAGCCCCCCATCCCTCCCACCCCCCACCACTCCAGCAACCCCCAGTTTGTTTCCTGGGATTAAGAATTCCTCATATCAGTGAGATCATATGATACAGTATTTTTTAATACTGTGCCTGGCTGAAGCTTCGCGTGATCATCAAAAACCTCTTGCCAGACTATGGCTTCCTTGTTTATAGTTGAAACAATACCCAAAAGCTTTTGAATATAGAAAGATTCTAGTCTTTTAAAATCTTTGCCAAAGCCTTTCCGCTTCATGAAATCTGTGACTTCTGGGTTGGACTCCCACAGTATTTTTTAAACAAATGAATAATTGATATGTTAAATTCTTACTTGGTTTCATTTTAGGTCATAATAATAATGCCTTTCTATGACTGTTATGAGCCTATGGTGAGAATGGCTGGAGCAACACCTGTTTTTATTCCCCTAAGATCTGTAAGTTTGCCAGCACCATTCACATGCTTTAAGATGTTTTGAAAATATACAGAATTGCTTTGTCCCTGATGAAGTTTCCACTTTGATTACTTTTTGGGATTTACTGTGTATCTCTACTATGGCTGAAGGTAACCAACATCTTGAAGAGGACAACTTTTATTACTTTATTCTGTTTTTGCCATGTGTCTCTGTTGTATCAGCATTCACATTATATGTCATGTTATCTTTTGTAGTTATGTGTCTCCCCCACCAACATGAGCACCACCAGCTCAGAGACCATTTCTAACTCACTTTCATAGCACTGCTCCGCAGTGACTAACTGTGTAGGGTAGGTATGCTGGGTGCTCCATAAATGCTTGTTGAATTCTGAATAAAGTGAATTTTTTAAATTTTGCTTTTATTTTTAGGAATTTAATAAAGTGTACTACCATTGTCTTTTTAAAAACCTTACTAAAATAAGTAATACACTAAGGTGAATCACAGAATCTTATATTAGCCCTAAAGTACCAGACGTATTAACCATTGTTATAGCTGGCTCCTTTGAAGGAACATAGACACTTGAACAGCTGTTTATGTTGACAAGAGTTTATTTTCCCATTTAATACGTGTGAGCATGAGACTCAAGTCCTCTTGGGCTCTTAAGGCTTAGTGATTTCTGCTTATTTTCTTTGTTAGTCATTTGTTCAGTTACCTTTGCCTTACCTTTCTCTATTTTTTTTTCCCAGTAAGGTATTTATTTGTAAGACAGCAAACATGAATTAATTGAATTAAATCACATTTTGATTCTTCATACTTAGAAACCTGTCAATGGGAAAAAATGGTCTAGTTCTGACTGGACATTGGATCCTCAAGAACTGGCAAGTAAATTTAATTCTAAAACCAAAGCTATTATACTGAATACTCCACATAACCCCATTGGCAAGGTGAGTCTTTGATTTCTTTATACAGTCTTCTGACCTATCATTTTCTCACGTGATGAATCATAATTGGCTCTGCTCTTTTGTTTTCTTTAACACATATAGGTATATACCAAAGAGGAACTCCAAGTAATTGCTGACCTTTGCATCAAATATGACACACTCTGCCTCAGTGATGAGGTTTATGAATGGCTTGTATATACTGGAAATAAGCATTTAAAAATAGGTACTGATTATTACATAGAGTCACAAATCTAAATGTGTTTGGGCATGTGTGGAACAACTGATTGGAAAGGATCCCAGAACAGCTTTAAAATAGTCCTTGCAATGGCTATCTGTCCGGATGAGCACTTAAATGGGATTTGAATAAATGATGCTTGACTGAATAAATAAACAAATTGAAGGACAAGCAATACAAACTAAGGGGAAAGGATTTTTGGATCATACTTTAAAGCTATGAAACCAGAGAAGTCATACTTTTGCCTATACCCTTGGCTTTTTATCAAGAATCTATTATTACTTGGTACATAAGATACAGGGAGCTTACTTGTTCCCAAGCTGGACTGTCTGTGCTGAGCAAGTTGCCAAAATGCCAAGTCAGCAGGAGAAAAGTGCAGGGCCAGTAAGTTATTGCTGCTTGATCTTTGCCTGGGATTTCTTCATTACTACTGGGCTATCTCACAAGTGTCTCGGTGTCTTCAGGAGTTACTTAACTGGTAACAGCTATAAGATTATATGCTGGGCTGCAGACTTTGGGTCTTTGCACTTCTCCTTCCAATGCCCCGGAAACTCTTTTCCCCCTAGATATCCATATGGCTCAGTCTCTCACCTCCCCCAGAGCTTTATTCAGATACCACTTTTTATGGCCACATTTAAGACAGTTACAAGCTTTCCTTCCAGCATTTGCTTTGCTTTTTTTTTTTTCCCTGTTCTGTTTTGTTTTTTCCTTTATAATAAATATCAAGACCTATATTGTTTACTTCTAATCTGCTAGAATGTAGGGACTTTTGTTTGTTTTAGTGTCTTCTGAATCCCTAGTTGCCAGGATGGATCTTGCACATGCTAGATGATCAGAACGTAATTGATAAGTAAATGAATAGAAGGTATGAAAAGGATAAGGGAAGGAAAACTAAAATCACTGTGGCAGAAATTAATAAATAAAAAATTAGGGCACTTACATATAAATAGTTGTTGTATATATCATAATTATCCCTATGGTACATTATAAATTGTAGAACTACAGAGGACAAAGCAACTGCTTGAGGGGATCAACAGAGGAGTGGGCAAAAGATCGAATTTGCTAAGCAGAGAGGTAGAAGGAAAATTCATACCAGATAAACTAAGAGGACTGAGGCAAGGAGGCATAACAGATCAAGATATACTTAAGATTAGGGCAAGTGAGGGGCGCCTGGGTGGCTCAGTCGTTAAGCGTCTGCCTTCGGCTCAGGTCATGGTCCCAGGGTCCTGGGATCGAGCCCCGCGTCAGGCTCCCTGCTCTGCGGGAAGCCTGCTTCTCCCTCTCCCACTCCCCCTGCTTGTGTTCCCTCTCTGGCTGTCTTTCTCTCTGTCAAATAAATAAAATCTTTAAAAAAAAAAAAAAAAGATTAGGGCAAATGGTTTATAAGGATATAACAGGCAACGATGATAATGGAAAAGTAGGGTAATTCTGACAGCCTTGAATATGAGAACAGAATTTAAACTTGTTGAGGAAGTCAGTGGTTCTGAAACTCAAAGCCTTACTATAGAGCATCTCAAAGCCACAAAGTTCACATCATGAAATAGGGATACATTGCCTTCCATCCTGAAACAAGAAACAGTTTTCCTAACAGAAATTTAATAATTAGAAGAAGTCATTAGGGGCACCTGGGTGGCTCAGTGGGTTGAGCATCCAACTCTTAGTTTTGGCTCAGGTCATGATCTCAGGTTTGTGAGATGGAGCCCTGCATGGGTCTCCATGCTCAGTGGGAAGTCCCCTGCTTGAAGAGTCTCCTTCTGCCCCTCTTCCCTAGCTCGTGCGCGCGCACACACACACACACACACACCCCTCTCTCTTTCTCTCTAAAATAAGGAAATAAATCTTTAAAAAAAGAGAAGTCAATATAAAAATCATAGTTCTGTGCATATTTGTAACAAAGAGCCATTGAAATAAGCCCATCAGAGGTTTTTTTTATTTTGCCATTAGTATTCACTTACTAAATGTTCATTTGTTTCACCATTGGTAGCATACACTCTCAGATAAACAGTAGTACTTATTTTAAGTGCATAAGAAAATTTCATGGAGGGAAACTTAAAATTGATTTTTAAAAAAAATTCTACACATTACTTTGATCACCAAAGTTCCAATGAGCATACTTTGAGAACTACTGCAAGAGGTGTGCCATGGCAAGGGAATTGGTTACATGATTGGATTTGTTTTATAAAGCTAAGAACCAGCTATAGGTGAGGATCTGAAGTGAGTCAGTTAGGCTAGCAGTAGAGTTGACACATGTGGGCTATTTAGAAGTCAAAACAATGTGGGGGGGAGTATAGCATTTGAAGATGGAAAGAGAGCAAGCAAGTATGCTTCTGAGATCTCTGGCCCAGCCCCATCAGCAGTGATGAGGCTCTTCAGCAGAGGTGGAGATGTGCTGGGGAGGAGCAGATCTGTGGGGAGGAAGGTATATTCCTGCCTCTCATGCTTTACAGTCTTGCTGAGTTTCAGTGTCTGTGAGACAGAGGAGAAGATTCTGGAGACAAGCCTGATAGTCAGGATCAAATTATGAGGGGAAACAGTTTGGCCAGTCATCAAAATTTTGTTGATGGTGGAACCCATGGAAGAGAATGTTCTCAGGGAGAACAGATAAAAGAAGAAGATAGCCAGAGATTTGCAAGGTGTGGTGTTGCCTTGACACAGCAAACTGCTATTACATGTCAAAATTGCATTAGGGTTCATCTTCACCCTTCTTGTTGATGATCTCTGTTTCAGGTCATTTGAACTATTTCCAGTCAAAAATCAGATCACTATGGACACATAATTATTTTTTGTAATTTTTAATAATTAAGCAGAGAGAGGAAGAGGCATCTTTCTAATGAATATAATTCTGTACTTAACATAAAATATATGTTCATGTCTATGCAATAATGCCTCAAATCTTTAGAGTTTTAGTTAACTCAGTTTAGCAATATTTTTCCAATACATAACTTTAAATGATCTTGAGATTTGTTGTTTGAACCTTTATTATATTGTTTAAACCTCATGTTATATGATAAGCCCCTCATAGTAAAAATGTAGCAGATATTACTTGCTAAAGATATCAAGACATATATTTTTAAGTCAGATTTTTTAGTTTTTATAACAGCCCATAAACAAGAAAAAAATGAATTCACTATTTCATTATTTACAGAGTACAATTTGGTTCCATGAAAACTTAGCTATTCTATCAAATACAGTGGCCTTTGTTACACGAAAGATGCAAAATGGCTATTTCATCAATTTGCAGAGTGTGAGAGTAGCTCTTTAATATAACACAATAAGGCTTTCTAGCCATACATCATGAATTAGCATCATCCTCATGCTTTCACTGAGATGGTTTTCCCTGGGGTAGCACCCTTCCTCATGTTTCTCATCTTTATCTGACTTCCACTGAAGCCTAAACCACCTGTGAATAGCTCATATAACTTCTGCGGCTGATTTAAGGATCATGGGTCATAAATGAGAAGTGCAAAGGCCAATTGCCTTTCAGATATAAATGCAAGCTTAACTTACCAATATTGGGTTGTTTTTGTTTTTGTTTTTGTTTTTTTAGTTTTTATTTATTTATCCATTTAAGTAATCTCTACACCCATTGTGAGGCTCAAACTCACAACCCCGAGACCAAGAGTTGCATGCTTTTCCAACTGAGCCAGCTGGGTGACCCTAGGTTTTTTATTTTTATTTTTGTTTTTGTTTTTGTTTTTGTTTTTAAATAATCTCTACACCCAACATGGAGCTTGAACTCCTAACTCCGAGATCAAGAGTTGCATGCTCTACCAACTGAGCCAGCCAGGCGCCCCTAGATACTGTTTTTTTAAACGATCAGACCTGCAAAGATTGGGGGTTTTTTTGTTTTTTTTCTGTAGATTCACACACAGTGCTGTGGTCTTCTGACTATCTGTTTACTTTAACTTCTGTGGCTCTGAGTTGGAGAGGACATGAACATCCAGATGTTTTTAAAATTCCTTAGGGCCCTTTTTATTGAAGTAATAGAATTTGTTCTTAGATCAGATTCTTGATTCAAATGATGTCTCCAGATTTCTGTAAAATGACATTTCAGTCAATAAAAGAAACCTCTCTTTCTAGAAAAAAGATAAATTAATACATTGATATTGATATACGAATCTTTCAGTATTTAGATAATTAGTATAAAATTCCTTGTAAGTTATTCAGCTGATCAGTTTACTGCTGGAAAAAAAAAAAGACATCCACTTTTAAATGGCTAAAATAGTCATCAAAATTACTTAGCTCTTTTTAAAACATATTATACCTATAACTATTACATTGATATTTTCTGAAAAAAACCTACATTTGACATATGAGTAGTTTTGATTCCCTTTGTATATAACTTATCATGAAAACATGTTAAGGTTGTATTCGTTTCTCTGGATGATTCTTATTTTCAAAGAATTTCTTTCTAAGTATTGTTCTTACTAATAGACCTTCCTGGTTTGGGATATGTATTAACTTTATTTATTTATTTATTTATTTATTTATTTATTTATTGAGAGAGAATGTGTGTGCACGTGCACATGGGGTGGGGGGGGCAGAGGGAGAGGGAGAGAGAATCTTAAGCAGGCTCCACATCCAGTGTGGAACCCGATGAAGGGCTCTATTTCACCACCCTGGTATCATGACCTGAGCCAAAAGCAAGAGTCAGATGCTTAACTGACTGGGCCACCCAGGCACCCCTATATTATTACTTTAAAGGAGGTGATACTCTGCATTATACAAATGTTTAGATTTTCTCTGGTGAAATAGGAAAGTGGGACATGTGTCATGGTATTCTTTTGGATTACTTTGGAAGACTACAGATGTCTCAAAACTTGAAAGGATATGATATATTTATATTAAATGTTAGAATATTCTTTCTTCTAATGGACCCTCTAAATATTTTCTTCATTTATCTTTTTGGTTTTTGTTATACTCCACAGAGAATACACTTGTAACTTTTCCGGTTTATGTGGTCTTCCTACCTTTACAAATATTGCCAGGTGTTTCACAATGGACTAAGATTATGTATGAATTCATTTTGGAAATTTTGTTAGCTACTTTACTTGAGTATGAGAAGATTAAGAAAACAGTAGCTTAGACCCCACAGAAATGGCTGCTTTTTCTCTCTTTGTGTATACCAACACTCTTAGAACAATAGAAGAGTATCTGCTGTACCTCTACAAAACAAGTGAAAAACTCATGGGATTGCATGTGAAGAACTTCACGACTAAATTACTTGAGGAATTCAAAGAACAGTGTAGGTAGCATTCTCAGGAGATTCACAAGGGAATCGTTTACCAATGTCCAGCAAAATTCACAAGCTTTTACATTCTATACCCCCATGACTTTGTTAGCTCCATTCCCTTCACCCCAAATACCTTTCTTCACCTTCTCTGACTGGCAAAGACCTATGTGGTCTTCCAAGTCTCAGCTCAAGCATTACTGGCTGCAGAAAGCTACCCCTCAACCTTCTTCTGTCCTTGCATGATACTCCATGCCTGTTGCGATTACAGCACTTACCACACTGTATTGTGGTTGTTGTTTTACTTTTCTCCTACCCCCATTAGCCATTAAACTCCTTGAAGACAGAAACTGCTTCTTTCTCATCTTTGTTTCCTCTAGACCTAGCATAGTCCCTGGCACCTGGTCATTGCTAATAAATGTTTGATAAGTAAATAAGTATAAGAATGAATGATTTTATTAAAGATATCAATCAACTTGAGAACATTTATGCAGTCGTTTCTTATTATTTGTGGAATCCATATTTGTGAATCACCTACTCACTGAAATAGATTTAACCCCAAAGTCAATACTCTTGGCACTTCACATTCATAAACATGCAGAAAGGGGCAAAAAATTGGAGTCACCTGATACACGTGTTCTCAGTTGAGGTCAATAAGGCAACACTCTGCCTTCTTACTTCAGCTCGTACTAGAAACAAGTGTCCTTTTCATGGTGATTGCATAGTGCTGAAGTGCTAGCTAATATTTCTAAATGCAGGAAGGCCATGGTGTGCATTATGGAGGGACTAGGTATGCTAGATGAGCTCCATTCAGGCACAAGTTCTAATGTTCCTGGCCATGGCTCTTGGCCATGGAGATTATATTAAGGGGTGATACCCAAAAGGTATGGGCTTCTCTTGAGGTAAAAAAATGTTCTAAAACTGGTTACACAGCTTTGCAGATATACTAAAAACCATCGAATTGGACAGTTTAAAGAAGTGAATTTTATGGTGTGGGATTTATATCTCAAAATTTTTAGCAAAACACACACACACACGCACATGCATGCACACCCAGATCGCAGGACCCTACCCCCAGAGTTTGTGATTCAGTAGCTCTGGGATGCAGTCCAATAATTTGCCTTCCTGACTAGTTCCCCACTGAGACTGCTATGTTGGTGTGGGGACCACATTTTAAGAACCATTGCCTTAGGAAGCCTGGAGAAATAGACTCGCAAAATGGGCAGAGAAGATATGAGTAAACACTAGCCAGACCACAACCAAAAGGGTGCCACAGGAAGAGAATATTGAATGTTCAGCCACCACTGACTCTGAGCGCTGGGTGCCATGCTGGTGCAACCCCTGCCTAGAACCCTGCCTACTGACACTCCTGACCCTGGAAGGAATTGTGCTCCTTAAAATTACTTAATCTATCACATATGACAGTGTTTCCAAGCACTGTAACATTTTCAATTGTGTTTGGGTTAGAGTTACATTATATTTAAAAACCTACTGGAATACACTGACCACTACCTTTATGTTTTTAGATTATACTGAATACAGATTGGTTGGAAAGCAATTACTTAAACTTTTTCTTTTCTCTTTCCTATTTAGCTACTTTTCCAGGTATGTGGGAGAGAACAATAACAATAGGAAGTGCTGGAAAGACTTTCAGTGTAACTGGCTGGAAGGTAAGGTGCAGAAGAATGAAATTGCTTAAAAATGAGCATGTATTTTATTTCTCGTAGAGTTTCTGTATATGTGTGTTTTAAATGCATATATATTCAGTTTACACAGGTTTTTATACTTACTGATCTTTTCTTTATTTTTACTCATTCAGCTTTCATGTTGGCCTTTATCCTTTTTGAGACCTGATTGTTTCT
This sequence comes from Phoca vitulina, assembly GCF_004348235.1. Classification (NCBI taxonomy): domain Eukaryota; kingdom Metazoa; phylum Chordata; class Mammalia; order Carnivora; family Phocidae; genus Phoca; species Phoca vitulina. Next base: position 28,040,194 of record NW_022589705.1, read on the forward strand.
TTATTATTTCAAAGTCTTTATTTAAATTCCAGTTAGTTAACATAAAGTGTATTATTGGTTTCAGGTGTGCAGTGCAGTTATTCAGCACAAATCCAGTGCTTCTCACAAGTGCCCACCTTAATCCTCACCTATTTCCCTCAGTCCTCCACCCACCTCCCCTCTGGTAACCATCCGTTTGTTCTCTCTATATAGTTAAGAGTCTGTTTCTTGGTTTGCCTCCCTCTCTCTCTTTTTTTTCCTTTGCTCATTTGTTTTGTTTCTTAAGTTCCCCAGATGAGTGAAATCGTATGGTATTTGTCTTTCTCTGACTAACTTATTTCGCTTAGCATAATACCGTCTGGCTCCATCCATGTCATTGTAAATGGCAGAAAAAATAGGTAATTTTTCATTTTATAAGTCACGAACTAATGGCACTCTTTTTTTTTTTGCAAAAAATGTTCAGATTGTTGTATATTAATATAAAAGGAGGAAGGAAATAATATAATAACTAATATTTTGGCACTTACTATGTGCCAGGTTCTAAGTGGTTTACACATGCTCATTCTCATAATGGCATTATGAGGTGAGTATAATTTATCATCCCCATTCTACAGGCAATAAAACTAGTGCAGAGAAGTAAGTTGCCTGAGGTTATACTGCTAATAAAGTCCAGCCAGTGCAGGCAGTCTAGCTTCAGAATCCACGTACTTAAGCACTGCACTATGTAATACAACAGCGATTTACCCAGTTGAAATTTGGTCATCTTCCAACTGGCCTCTCCTGAACATGGCCAAGAAGCAGGGAGTATCAAAAATGGGGCCTGCAGAACCAGCTTATGGAAGAGTCCCTTAGGCCCTCATTCAGAGTTACTTTTACCTAATTCAGATAACCTTTATTACCAGTTTTTAGACCTTCAGAATATCAGAAGTAGCAAATTAGAAAAGAAAAGGATAATAGCGACTAAGGGTACTGTTTACCTTCTGAAGGCAGAGTTTAGTGACTCCAGTGGGAAACTTTCTCACAAAAGAACAGTGTTGAAATGATGAGTAAATACTAATACTGCACTACTTTCATAGTATGAACATTTTAGAGTTGCATATATTTAATAATTACATTAAGCTGAGCTACTCTATCGGATTTGGTACATACAATTAGATTTGTTTTTTGAAATCTGCTTTTTATCTTTTCCTTTTCCAGCTTGGCTGGTCCATTGGTCCTAATCATTTGATAAAACATTTACAGACAGTTCAACAAAACACCATTTATACTTGTGCAACTCCTTTACAGGTAGGTATTAATAGTAAATTGGGGTTGAAGTCTTTTGGTAAAGGTGTTATTTTTAGGCTGTGTATTTGGATTGGCTTAGTTCTACCTGTGATGCCCTTTTTGAGCCAGGCCTCTAGTATTGTTTGGGAATTCAGGAGCAGACAGATACTCATTACTGTCAAGAACAGCTTTTTTCTGTTTATTTAAATACATCAAGTTTTAACTCTGAATACTCATACGTTGCTGGTGGATTGCAAAGTACTGCAGACTCTGTGAAGGACAGTGACAACACCAAGCAAAATTATAGATGTGCGTGCATTACAAAGCAGCAATCTGTCTTCTGGGAATTTACCCTGTAGTTATTATCTGTACACATAAGAAGCTCTGTATGTGTATGGCCATTTATTGCAGAAGATAGGGGATAGTCATTATCCATCTTTAGAATTAATTAAACAAACCATGGTTTATCCAAACATTTAAATATTATATGAGTTTTGTATTAGTTTCCTATTTCTCTGTAACAAATGGCCACAAACTTGGTGGCTTAAAACAACACAAATTTTTTTATCTTACAGTTCTGGAGGTCAACAATCTGAAATGGGTCTTATGGCTAAAAACAGGGTGTCTGCATTCTGGTATTCCTTCTGAAGGCTGTAAGGGAGACTTCGTTCCTTGTCTTTTCCATCTTCTAGGGACTGCTCATATTCCTTGGCTTATGGTCACATCACTCTAACATGACTCTGACTCTCCTGTTACCTTCTTTCCCTTATAAGGATCTTTATGATTGTGTTAGGCCCACAGAAAATCCAAGATAATCTCTTCATCTCAAGATCCTTAATTTAAACCACATTTGCAAAGTTAATTTTACCATGCAAGGTAACATGTTTACAGATTCTGGGTTTGTTTGTTTTTTTTTAAGATTTTTTAATTTATTCATCTGAGAGAGAGAGATAGAACAAGAGCACAATCAGGCGGTAGGTTCAAAGGGTGGGGAGCCTGATGCAGGGCTTCATCCCAGGACCCTGCGATCATGACCTGAGCTGAAGGACTGAGCCACCCAGGTGCGCCTACAAGTTCTGGGTTTTAAGACCTGGACACCTTTGGGGGCCATTCTGACTGTCATCATGACTATTTAAAAATGAAAAGAAAGGAAAAGAATGAGGAAGTTCTATAATGATCAATATGGAAAAGTTTCCAGAATATACTGTAAAGTAAAAAAAGCAAGATGCAGGGCAGTGTATATTTATGCTATATCCTGTATAAGACAGGGGGAAACCATTCGCTTGTATTTTCTTAAAGGATCTCTGGAAGGATCCATAAGGAACTAGTAAAAGTGGCCAATTGTAGGGGCGCCTGGGTGGCTCAGTCGTTAAGCATCTGCCTTCGGCTCAGGTTGTGATCCCAGGGTCCTGGGATCGAGCCCCGCGCCCTGCATTGGGGCTCCCTGCTCCGTGGGAAGCCTGCTTCTCCCTCTCCCACTCCCCCTGCTTGTGCCCCTGCTCTCGCTGTCTGTCAAATAAATAAATAAAATCTTAAAAAAAAAAGGTGCCAATTGTAGGGGTATGAGGAATAGGTGAAATGAGTAGATAGGGACGGGGTGAGTGCAAGACTTTTTAATGTATATCTTTTTATATTGTTTCTGGTTTTTTTAAAAATATATATTTATAAAACAGGGATCTATGTATCATCATTCTGTGAATCAGAACACTGAAAAATTTTCTTTATCTGGAAGGCAGTTAAAAAGCCAAAAGAGTGAAATATATTGGCTACAGTAAATTTACTTTTTTGCTTCCTGTCAAAAAGATCTACTGAATGAGAAAAAAATTTTATTTTAAAATTCTTTCTCCAATGACTCTCTAAAGCAGTGTCATAATAAAGACTAGTTTTGACTTTTGGTTTTATATAATATTAAATTCATTTTATCCACTCAAAATAAATCCATTCACTTATTCAACAAATATTTACTGAGTATTGGAGATACAGCAGGAATTTCTTTCTGAAAAGCTCTTTTTGAGCTTATGGCCTAGTGGGGGCACAGATAATAAAGAAGTAAATATTTTAATAATATGTCAGGTGTTCATAGATGCAAGAGAGAAAAATAAAGCAGGGAAGATGAAAGATATAAAGTGCTAAGAGGGAGAACATACAATGTTAAGTGGAGTAATCGTTGAAAGCCTCCCTGAGAAAATGACATTTGAGCTATGAATTAAAGCTTAAGTAATCACATGGGTTACCTAGAGAAGAACCTTCCAGACTTTGAGAAAAACAAGTGCAAAGGCCCTGGGGTAGGCAGTCTGGCTGTCATGTTTGTATCCGTGAAAAGCATGAGAGTGGGATGGGATGATCAAAGGACAAGAGTAGGAAGAAATAAATCAAGGGGTAGCTGGGAGCCAGATCAAATAAGGCCATGTTCATCACTGTAAAAGCTGAGTGAGATAGGAAGCCACTGGAGAGTTTGAGCACAAGGGTGACATGATCTAACTTATATTATCAAAGGGACCTGGCTGCTTTATTGAGTCAAAAGACTGTTGAAGTGATCCAGGAGAGAGACAGCAGTTGAATGAACCAATATAGGGATGGTAAAATGGTGGAACATGATTGGGTTCTGAATATATTTTGAACGCAGAGCTGACAGCATTTGCCATTGGGTCACATGTGGGGCATGAAAAAAAGAGAGAAGTCCGGTATAAGACTACAGTTAGGAGAGATGATTATATCTCTTGAGCTTTGACTTTTCTAGGGCATATCTCCTGCTATGGGGAGTGAATAAGTTGCTGAGAACAAGAAAGATGCAGCTAAGAATCTGGAACATCTTTTCCTGACCCCTCTGGTCCTCCATTTCAACCAAGTGCCTGGATTTTTCCATGCACTCAGACAACCATGTTTGGAAACTGGCCCATGCTTCCAGGGGAACCCCAGATTCCTAGGCTGATACAGCTTGATCCTTATTTATCCAAGATTTTGTTAGTATTGGGAAATTATGATTAATTCTTTTTTCCTGCTGGTTTCTTTTGGCATGCAGTCTTCTCAGTGATCTTACCCTTCTTTGTCTCTCCATGTCATCTCTTGCCATGCTCTCTTGCTACTCTTGAGCCACACCAGACTCAGTTCTTCCAACAGAACAAACTATATCTTGCCTTTTTCGTGTATTTGTTTCCTCACCCCTCCCACGTACCCCCTCCAGTACACACCAACTGGAATCTCCATAAAGGCAAGGACCATGTTTATCTTATTTACCATTATACCCCCAGTGTTTTATCACAATGCCAATATTTAACATTAGTATTCAGTGTATGTTCACTGAATGAATGTTTATCCTTTAATTCTTAATACCTCTTGGTTCTGATTAATTTCCTTAAAATTTGGCCACTTTGCCCTGCTATCTCAACTATTCCAGGTTCTTGATTATTTGCTTACCTTTCCTTCTTTGCTCTGAGAAACCGGTATTTTTAAGTTGTTTCAGTTCACACTGACCTACCCTTGTACAGATCCTTGCTCTTTATGTGTGTCCTGATTCAGACTTGTTTATCTTTTCCTGACCTGTTGCCTCCTGAGACATCTACATGACCTTTAACAACATTGGTTTTTTCCCTTCTCCCAGTTTCTCTCCTGTCACTTCTGGCTTTCTTGAGGAATGGTACTGAAGTGACTCCACATACCCCGGACACTCTTTTCTAATCCCTGTGGCACTTAGACACTTCTGGGATACAAATGATTAGAACAGGGATTAGAATTCAGATTAGAATGATTGCATATCTATGGGGAGTGACGCAGTGGGTCAGCTTTCATTTCCACTACATCCTCCAACGTAATCGAAAAAGGCTGGCTAGTTCATCATTTCTCTGGTCATTTTTCAGACTTAGATCTAGCAAGTCATTCTACCGCTCCCCTCAATGGAAAATAATGTCTTTTCATTCCCAAGTAAGCCATCTTTATACAATACCTCTTCTTTATTTCGGATCTTCATGGCTCATTCTCAGTTCTTCACATTAGATTTAATCATTTACATGTAACTGATTCCTCCATTAATTGATACAATCTAACATAAGTTCACAGGAATTCAACTGTAATTCCCTGAATAACTTTTTTTTTTTTTTGCCAATAATGTGACTCAGGCAATTTTTATTATACCAATAAATTCAGCAATAAATAACATTACCGTATTTCCTTTCCACATGTTTCAATCTTAACATGCAGGAAGCCTTGGCTCAAGCTTTTTGGATTGACATCAAGCGCATGGATGACCCAGAGTGTTACTTTAATTCTTTGCCAAAGGAGTTAGAAGTAAAAAGAGACCGGATGATACATTTACTTGAAAGTCTTGGCCTAAAACCCATCGTTCCTGATGGGGGATACTTCATAATTGCTGATGTGTCTTTGCTAGGTTTGTAAGGGTTTTTATTATTTCAAATATATGGAAACTTATGTGTGAAATTGTATTAGAATTAGGGAGTAAAGATTGATGTGAAAACTATGTCAGCATTTTGTCTATGGAAAAATGGCTTTTCGGAATGTCAGTGCTTTTTTGTTTTGTTTTGTTTTGTTTTTTCAATAATCATCTTGAGTTTTAGATCCCTGAATCTTAAATGTGACTGTTAACATGGTTATAGAGTCAGTTCTTTTAGGTATCCCATTAAACACAGAATTTCCTATCATCTTGTTCTAGTGTGGAATTTAAAACACAAGTACATGAAATAATACATGAACCCAGTGTTCCTCTGAGTAAAATTTTAGTTTCCTTTTTACTTAAGAAAAATAAGATTTCTAGAACGTTGGTGCTATCAGGGAATGTTTGCTATTTTAGAATATACTGAAATGAAGTAAAGAAGGAAAATAATATTTATTGAGAGTCTGCTACATGCCTAGCACTTTGAAATACGCTTTTGAAGAAAGCATTGTTAGCTCCACTTTTAAAGATGTGAAGACTTAGAAAATTTTAAATAACTTGCCTAAAGTCACATAGCTAGATTCCAAATAGTTTGGTCTCCCAAAAGCAATGGTCTTTATATTACCTGAAGCTGTTTTATGTACTTCTGACATGCCGTACTAGTCTAAAATTAGAAGCATGATAACATTTTATATATAACCGATTTTCTTAAAAAAAAAAAACTATAATGTTAATAATAGTACATTTAAAAGCATAATTTATTCTGACAGAAGTTGGCCGAATAGTTTGTTTTAAGGTTCTATTACAATAAAGTTATATTCTACTGAACTTGCAAAGCCTTTTATATATACCAAATTTTATAGGGCTGGAAACTTTTGATTTTATAACCAAACGGTGACTGTTATTTCTTCATTTGTTGTGAGAGAAGGAGAAGCCATGATGCCCAGAGATTTTTGCTGTCCTAGTGCCTGAAGGCTGTATATGTTTGGCTCTCCTAAGCTCCATTCTTATATAAAATCCCTTAAGATGTCCTATACTCTGAGGTTTAGAAATCACTTTTCCTATGTTACGTCTAAATGTATAGCTCATTTCATGAAATGATACAAAGAAATAGCTGTTTTCATCACCTTTAGTTTTGCTTTTGAATTGGAAATCTATAATATTTTCAATGTGAATTTTTTAATTTATTTATTTTATACATATATTTTTAACTTTTATTTATTTATTTTGACACAGAGAGAGAGACACAGTGAGAGAGGGAACACAAGCAGGGGGTGGGAGAGGGAGAAGCAGGCTTCCCGCTGAGCAGGGAGCCTGATGCAGGGCTCGATCCTAGGACCCCAGGATCATGACCTGAGCTGAAGGCAGATGCTTAACGACGGAGCCACCCAGGCGCCCCTATTTTATATATTTTTATTTATTATTTTTAAAAATATTTTATTTATTTATTTGTCAGAGAGAGAGAGCACAAGCAGGGGGAGTAGCAGGCAGTAGGAGAAGCAGGCTCCCTGCTGAGCAGGGATCCTGATGCAGGACTCGATCCCAAGGACCCCGGGATCATGACCTGAGCCGAAGGCAGATGCTTAACTGACTGAGCCACTCAGGCATCCCTCAACATGAATTATTTTTATTTTTTTTATTTTTTTAAATTCATTATTTATTCATTTTTTAATTATTATTATGGTTTTTTTTGGTGGGCAGCAGAGCAAGGTTTATCGAGGGATAGCTAAGTGACAGTGCAAAGCTCCCAAGGAGGGAGGGGACATGAGAGGATTGCCCAACATGAATTATTTTTAAAATAATTGATTTATATACTTGATCTGCTTCCAAAATCATTTAAACTAACTTATATTAAAAGGTTTTCTATGTAATAATATATATAAATAGAAATGTATATAATAAAGAATCAATGTCACATAGGAGGGGAAGGAAACAAATTTTTCATATAGGTTCATATAGTATAGTGATTAGCATTAACTTGGGACTGAACTCTGTGGCTGCAAGGGCAAATAGAAAATGTAATTAATTACATAATTCTTGGAAATAACTATTCTTAAAAAAAAAAAACCTATCTGTGAATTTTTCACTTCCCAACCCACCATATAGTATGAGACTTCAGTAGTTTCTGAGAATATTTTGAATCTTGACAGATTTAAATGAAATACATCTTGCCTTCAGATATAATAGGCCATCTAATTTTCATTGTTGTTTTAGATGCAGACCTCTCTGATATGAAGGACAGCAATGAACCTTATGACTATAAATTTGTGAAATGGATGACTAAAAATAAGGTAGTATTTATTGGCCTTTGAGATACTGTGCTGTATTGTATACGAAGGATACTTGCTGACATGTTTTGAACAATGTTAACTACAGTTTTGTTATATGATATTCCATTTATGGCTATGTGGAGGATTTTAAAAACATTTTTAAAAACATTTTTGTTTTGTTATATAATATTCCCTTTATGGCTATGTGGAGGATTTTAAAAACATTTTTTTCTTGTCGGAGGTTGTTGTGGATATTTAGAAGTATCTGTTTGTTTTTAACATTTATCTATCCTAAAATTGAATTTGAATTAGAAGTAGTTTTCCTATTTTATTTTTCTATTTATTTTTCAGAAACTGTCAGCCATTCCAGTTTCAGCATTCTGTAATGCAGAGACCAAATTACAGTTTGAGAAGTTTGTGCGATTTTGCTTCATAAAAGTAAGTCCCCTGTTCTATTCAAAACTACATTTATGACGTCCTTCCTTCTGATTTATAAAGCACCTTTTTTTCTCTTGCTAGGAATGATGTGTTCGTATGCAGTTTTTTTTTTTTTTTTAATTTTGGCTTGCTGCCATGAAATTAACTGCCTACCAGAACAAAACTCAACACTTTGAAGTGTTGAGTTTACTGTATTAAGCATAATTGGACTCCTTACCATGTAACAATACAATGTGCAGCATGCAATAAAAAATTACTAGACATGTGAAGACATAAGAAAATGTGACCCTTGGGGTGCCTGGGTGGCTCAGTCAGTTAAGCACCTGCCTTCGGCTCAGGTCATGATCCCAGGGTCCTGGGATTGAGCCCTGCATCGGGCCCACTGCTCAGTGGAGAGTCTGCTTCTCCCTCTCCCTCTGCCCCTCCCGTTGCTTGTGCTCTCTCTCTCTTACTCTCTCTCAAATAAATAAATAAAATCTTTAAAAAAAAGAAAAAAAGAAAATGTGACCTTTAAGAAAGAAAAAAAGCAGTCAGTAGAAACAGATCACAAGGTGACCCAGATATAGGAATTAGCAGACAAGGACTTTAAAGTATGTTCAAGAAATTAAAGGAAAATATTGTCATAATGAGTGAACAAATTAAAATTATAAAAAAATCAAGTGGAAATTCAGGAACTTAAAAGTGTAATATCTGATATGAAAAATGTATGGGGCTTAACACACAGAGGATTGAGGATATCAGGAATAAAGGACCCACTTGAATTGCAGATTCATAGAATTATCCAATCTGAAAAATAGAGGAAAAAATTATTTTTGAGAAATGAACAAAGAGTCTTAGGTCTATGAGACAATATCAAGTGATAATACATGTAATTAGAGTACCAAAAAAAGAATGTGGCAGAAAAAGTATTTTAAGAAGTAATGGCCAAAATTTCCTCATATTTTGTGAAAAGCAACTTACTTAGAGATCTAAAAGTTCAGTGAACGACAACAGGATGTAAAGAAAACCACCCTAAGACACTTTACATTCGAACTGCTGAAAACCAAGGGTAATGGTAAGATCTTGAAAACAGCCAGAGAAAAACTATACTTCACATGTATATTAATTTAGCAACTTCTTATCAGAAAAAATGAAGACCAGAATACAATGAAATGACATCCTCAAAGTGCTGAAATAAAAAAATACATCAGCCCAGAATTCTTTATCCAGGAAAATAGCCTTTAAAACTGAAAATGAAGTGTATATTCCTGACAAATAAAAGCTGAGTGAATTGCTTACCATCAGATCTATAATAAAAAAAAATCTGAGGGGCACCTGGGTGGCTCAGTCGGTTAAGCAGCTGCTTTCAGCTCAGGTCATGATCTCAGGGTCCTGGAATTGAGCCCTCAATCAGGCTCCCTGCTCCCTGCCTTCTTCTCCTTCTCCCTCTGCCACTCCCCCTGCTTGTGCTCCCTCCCTCTCTCTCTCTCTCTCTCAAGTAAATAAATAAAATCTTTTTAAAAAAATCTAATATATACATCATTGCTATTTTTAAGATGTTATTGCTACTGAAGACAGGCTTAATAAGATCCAGAAACTCTTTTTACCAATGTATTCATCTATAAACCTAGTCAGAATGATGTAAACATTGTTTTCAACTTTGGGAGACAATCTACAAACTCTGGAAGACTCATTCAGAAGAGAATAAAAATGTTAACAACCTAAATTTAATTGACTAAAATGTAGAAGAGAGATTAAGGCCATTAATATTCTCATCTTACAGTGGATCCTAGATATAGAGGTGTATCTTTTGACGTTATAAGCAGAACTAACAAAAGAAAAAAAGTAACTTAAGACTTCCTATTTTAAAATCATAAACACTGTGCTTCCCCATTTTCTTCTTGGAAATTATCAGAAACAACTAGGAGAAAGGAAAACAGATTCACAAATTCCCCAGTAAATGATGAAGAGTTGCCAAATACAGTGAAAGTAAAGGGAAGACACCTAGAAAGTCTCTCGTGTCTACATCTCAAGTTATAAACAGTGCCAGCAGGCAACCTACTCATCTAGAACAATAGGACAATAAGTACACTGGCAGTTGGAGCCTCTCCAGACTCATTAAGCATCATGCAAGGCAGGTTAGAAACATACAGCTGTATGTTTCTAGAACCTAGGCGGGGCACGGTGGAAAAGAGATTCTCGTTGGGTTATAGATTTTCTCATTGACTCCTGTCATTTTTGCTCCAGTCTTTGTTGGACAATGTGGAGGAGATAGATTAAATTGGAGGTAGCCACTTAAATTAGGTGGGAGGAAAAAAACCAACAAAACCCCTCCCCACCACTGAAATCCACATCAATCATATTAAACTTTACTATGAACCAGGGAGAATTTCTACTGTCTTCTAGTGCTACCCTGGCTCTTCACTTGCACCAGTCTGCAGACACATCTTCAAATCATAGACAAAGTCAGTAGGTAGCATATTCATTACCCAGAACAATAAGAACAGTAAGTGTGCCAGCAGGAGGGGATTACAAAGGTAATTCAATCAAAAATGACTAATGAAAAGGCATCAACTACAAATCTATAAAAATATACTATTAGGGAAAAAGGAGAAAGGTACAGGGAAAACCAAGTGTTCAGAAAGAGAATATTCAACCAGAAAAATGTTGCTATAGAGCAAATAAAATTTGATAGTTCAAATCCAAAACCTTGAGATTAAAGCAGAGATTTAAAAAGTTCAGGGAAGATAATGTCATAATATAAGAAGATGAAAGGGCAGGTTGTCAGAGCTCAGGTACAAAATTGAAGGGAAAAAAAATCAAGCTATTGGTCATTGGTAGTGACATTGGAAACAGCACAGAGAACACTGAATACTTACTTCTGTAAGCATTTTAAGGATTGAGAAAAGTGAGCAAAGAAGAGTGGAGAGGAACAAAGATTTTTAAAATATTAGAAAAATTATAGATGTGGAAGACAAGTGAAATATGTAGAATCCTGTGGTGGGGGGAACAAATAGAACCTGAAAAGAATTTTATAGCTTTATTTAAAGAATGCTTTCCATTAAAAACAAAACAAAACAAAACAGATAAATCTAGCAATTGAAAGGGAATGCCTTGCCTCAGGAAAGATTGTCACAGAATGATTAACACGGAGATATATTGGACTTAAGAAGATAAAGAAACAGTCCTTTGGCATCTACACAAAAAGACCAAAGCCTTCGTGGGGGCAGGGAAAGTGGATCTGGGTGGACACACCCCCTTTCCATAAATACTCAATCTTGGAAGATGGGGGGGGCAATACCGAGAAGTCTCTAGGGAAAGTTACCATAGCTGACTCAACCTCTTGGAAAGGCTAAAAATAAAAGGATGGCAAAACATGCCAAGAAAATGGAAATTGAAAGAAAGCAGGAAGCAGGTAAAATTTAAGTCAAAAATAGGCCAAAAAGCAGCACTTTACAATGGTTATGGGTAACATTCTCAGTAGCTCTCAAACGTATGAAAGGATGTCCCACTTTAGTCATATTACAAGAAATGAAAATTAAAACTGCAACAGAATTTCATTTTATCTATTAATTTGGAAACAAGCGAACAACTAAAAATTTCCATAAGACACTCTTATAGAGAATGGGGGTTTAATTTGTAAAATCTCTTAGCAGTGGTTAGTTTGACCATTTCCATCCAAATGTAAATGCGCATACCTCTTAACGCAGAAATTCTACTTCTGGGATCTTTTTCCTGTGGACTTACTTGCACATTTTGAATGACTTGTGCTCAAGGATTTTCCATATTCATAACTCCCCTCTTTGACAGTGAAAAAAAAAAAAAACCCACGCTCTCATCATGGAATCACTTCTGTAATCAGTCCCTCTGTATGTGCCACAGCCCCTCCAGCCACCACCCCTGAGGCTTTGACACTTTGTACCAGGCTTCCACTGCTGTCACCCCTTGCAGAGATGCCCTCCTCCAGCTCTCCAACACTGCACACCAGGCTGCCACTGTCACCCACGGCATGGAATCCTGCACCCCTCATATGCTCGGACACCCCATGCCAGTCTACCTTAGCAGATGCCTGCCCCATCCCGTCTAGGTTCTAACACCCAGCACGGAGCCCCCCTGACATACAGATGCTGGCTTACCCTGCTTGGACTCTGACATCCTGTTCCAGTCAACGCTGCCACTGCCATCACCAGCACCTCATGCCACCCACATCAGAAACCCTCCTCACTCCACTCGGGCTGCAACATGGTGCACCAGGCCGCCAGGCTCCCCCTGCCTCCATATGTGGACACCTGCTTCACTCAGCCCCACCTAATGGCTTTTCGATTAAATCATTCTGTAGAGAGGGAAGGGAAAAGAAGTAGAAAAAGCAGAAGAGAAAAACAAGAGCTTGGTTTTTACTGTTTATCTGTCAATTTAATTTTATACTATGTGCTGGTATTACCTATTTGAAAAGCAAATGAATTTTATTAGTAATTATAACTGAAACATTAAAGGGAATGGGCATAGTAGTGTGAATGAACAATTTTTCCTCATTCAGAGCAGAGAATTGTGAATTTTGTCTGAAGTTGATAAATAAAGAAATAGAACCAAATGCATTATTTAGATCTTGGAGGTAACCACTAGAACTAAAATGAGAAATTGCCATAAAAGGTTGTCTTGGGGGATGGTGGGCATAGTAGGAAGGAGTAGGGAGAGGAGGAGCAGATGATTCTTTTCTGTGGTAAGCCCTTCTATACTCTCTGATTTGTTTCCATAACTATATATTAATTTGATTGTATTCCTTTTGTAGGTCTGCCTTTTCATTCTTACTTTGAAAAATTCTCTTCACTTGAGATCAGATATTCACTTAAATCTTCATTTAGTGCTATTATGTTTTATTTTTTTCCTACTTTACCAAAATCTGTCTTTATTTTAAAATGAACAAATCATTAGAGTACTATCCAAAACTTAATGAATGATGGCTGTAACTTGCTCAACTTGCCTATTTTCAATTAGGCAAATGCCAGCTAGTAGTACCATTCACCATGATTGTGTGTCAGAAAGAATCATCTTCATATGTAAATGTCATTTTAGAGACTGCAGATTGTAATGCTTTTAGTAAACCGGTATTTTCAGTAAACTTTTCTGAGCAGCAAGGAAAAAGAATTTTTTCAGAAATCTTAGCATTGGATATAAATGTTGGCAGTAAACACAATAAATACCATGCAATTTCTCAAGTGGAAAGGATTTCCCCTTTATGAATTCCTTTCCTAAAGATATTCAAATACCCCAAGTGGAAATTGAGTCTCAGTCCTTTAATCTCCCAAGCTTACAGATGGACATCCTGAGGGGTGTCAGGTCATGCACAAAAGGGGGTGGGGTGAGAGGCAAGAAAGCAAAAATAATAACTATTGATCCCAGGAGCACATCCTTCAGATTTGCTGCTGGCCTCAGTGTCACTTATGAGTCTGGGTCTTCTTTGGCACTGCAGGCTGCTTAGGCTGCTGCAGTGGTTATAAATAGTGAGAGTGTCCCCACTGGTGGATGTGGTTTTGGCTGGGATCAGGTTAAACTGTTCTCAGTCTGAACTGCATTTAACAGTTTGTCGATCATTTTCTTGGTGATGCTTTTTGGCCACATGCCAGTTGTACATTTCTTTAGTGTCAGGATAGTAGCAATAAATTGGTAGCCAGTATCACAAAACAGTATAATGTAATGATCAGTGTCACACTTCTCTACTCCTCTAATACTGAATTCTTATAAGGTTCATTCACTTTTCCAGCCAGGCAGTAATGGGATAGAACATTATAAATAATTGGCTTGTTTGATTTGCTGCTGGGCTCCTTAAAGAGCTTGGGACCTGTGTACTAGACCACCAAAGTGAGGGAAGATGCTACGGATGACATTTTCCAGTTTCTGCCCATGCTTCTCCCAGAGTTGTGGCTTTATACAGGCCAGGCTTCCAATGACTCATCTCCTGAGAGGGCATGACCCCCAAATGAACACCAAGGATGGGCTAGAGCCCAACTAGGCCCGCTCAAGTTATCAGTGGTTGAAGAGCACTTGGTTCCCAAATCACTACGTGATTTTCCTGATCCATTGACTTTGGTATATTTTTTATATTTAAATATTTACTTCATCTTGAATTTATTTAATATGTAATGAGATTATTTCATTTATTTACAGAAAGATAGTACACTGGATGCTGCTGAAGAAATCATTAAGGCATGGACTAGACAGAAGTCTTGATACAAGCCGACTGTTTCTATTAGATGACCTAATATAGAATTATTATTTAGTGCTGCCATCTGCTGGATTTTGAAAACAAGTATTTTGGTACCAATGAAATTTGAAGAAATATTTCCATTGTTTTCCAAAATGTTAATCCTACCAGGGTTTTTTTGTTTTGTTGTTTTTCAGTTGAAATATATGAAAACACCTACCACTACCATTTTACATCAGGCAGTGTATCATTGTGGATAAGAATTGTGAGATCCTGGTTTATGCTTAACCTCTCAGTGCTTCAGTTCCCTCATCGGGAATAAAATATAGCACCTACTTTACGACACCTGGCTGGCTCAGTGAGTAGAGCATGCAACTCTTGATCTTGGAGTCATGAATTTGAGCCCCACGTTGGGCATGGAACCTACTTTAAAAAAATAGCATCTACTTTAGATAAAGTTTATAAGGATAAAATGGATTGATAAAGCCTTAATAAACACTCAGCTAGGGTTAGCCAGTTCTGTTTCTCCACCATTATGTAAAACTCTTAGCCAGTTATACCCCTTCAACTCCAAGTCCTTGCTTTGTCTACCCACATGTAATTCCCTCCCCTTCGTTTACCAATGGCTTTGAACTTTGCTCACAGTTTTGCTTCTCTGTCCCAAATACTGCCATCACCCAGAGTGGCTTCAAGGTCCACATGGATTACCTAGGCTTTCAGTACTTTGACCTCACCTTTGGCAATGTTCACCTCCACTCCACTCTGCACTAAAGCCACCCACCCCCTTGGGTACACCCTGAACCTTTCATCATTTAAGGCTGTGCCACCTATGAGATAATAAATTAGTCATTTCACACTGTACCCACCTATCCTTATAGTATTCTCTCGGTGTGTCTCATCTGCTCTCAAAATATCACTTCTTTAAACTCACTATAATTTCAAATACACTATTTCTCAAAAAAAAGGTCTATGGCCCTCTTACAGCAGAATCAGAATCAATCTATGAGAATAGATTCTGGTCTTCACCCTAGACCTGCTGAAAATAATTTCAGGATCTGGCTCTTCCAAGGTGATTTTTATACCAACTGAATTTTGATAATCACATGGAACCTTCTATTTTATTTCCATTGGTCCCTTATATTTTACCTGCCCAGCTTCGATTGCATCATCTATCACTTAGCCAAGATACTTTTGCTACCCTGAATAATTTGCCCATTGTTCTGTCTCACCTAACTGGTCAAAAAAAACCCAAAACTCCACCCTGGGATTAAAATGCCATGCTTATACTGGGCTGCTGAGCACGGCTGTCACAAAATACACAATTGTGCAGATACCAACAACCATGAATGCATGTCATTAACCTTAACTAGGTTTAATCCTTCCATGATACCCTCAGAGATTTCTCTACCTTTTACCACAGCAGCAATTCTTAATACTCTCCTGTTCACCATAAAAATATCCAACCTCCTGGGGAGATGAACCATGAGAGACTATGGACTCTGAGAAACAAACTGAGGGTTCTAGAGGGGAGGGGGGTGGGGGGATGGGTCAGCCTGGTGATGGGTATTAAGGAGGGCACGTACTGAATGGAGCACTGGGTGTTATACGTAAACAATGAATCATGGAACACTACATCAAACACTAATAATGTAATGTATGGTGACTAACATAACATAATAAAATAAATTAAAAAAAAAAAGATTAAAAAAAAAAATCCAACCTCCTTTCTCTCTACACCTCAAAGCCCACCATGACCAGCATAATTAAATCACAGCTAATGACCTCATCTCCCACTTCTATGAAAAACAAAATGTAAAAGCAGATGCAACCAGACCAGCACTGCCAACTGAGATCCTATCAAAAGGCCTATGATCTATCTGCACCAGCATTCATCCTTAATTCATTTCATCCAGGGTTGTGGGGCAGAGTGGGAAGGATTGGTAGGAAGGCAGAACCAGGTCCAGTCATGCAGAAGGAAACCCAGGACCTAAGAGCCAACTACTGCATAGCAGTAGAAATCCCATGTATAATTTTTAGCCTGTCCACTCCTGCTGGGGACTTGATACAGTTTTTACCAGGCTTTAAATCTGCTCTTTGCAGTCCTAGACTTGTCCGGTGCTAATCCTACCACCATTTCTTCTCACATTCTCACTTGGTTTAGTCCATTCTCTTGTATCTTCAGCCTCTACTGGCTCCCTTCCTCAGCAGTGAGACATGTCCAAATTTCCTCATATTAGAAAATCCCTTCCTTAATGCTATCTACTACCCTATTATTTCTTCCTCTCCAGGGCAAAATTTCTTCCTTCTTTCCTCCTCCCCTCCCTCCCCTCTTCCTTCCTTTGTTCCTTCCTTTAACAAATATTCATTGAACTCATACTCTGTGCCAGACACTATTGTGAGTCTGTTTCTTGGTTTGGCTCTCTCCCTCTTTTTTCCCTTTCTCATTTGTTTTGTTTCTTAAATTCTACATATGAGTGAAATCATATGGTATTTGTCTTTCTCTGACTTATTTTGCTTAGCAGTATACTCTGGCTCATCCATGTCATTGCAAATGACAAGATTTCATTCTTTTTTTATGGCTGAGTCATATTCCATCTTCTTTATTCAATCACCTATCAGTGGACACTTGGGCTGCTTCCATAGTTTGGCTATTGTAAATAATGCTGCAGTAAACATATCCAATAAACATATATCCTTTCAGATTAGTGTTTTTGTATTCTTTGGGTAAATGCCCAGTAGTGTGGTTACTGGGTGATAGGGTAGTTCTATTTTTAATTTTTTTGAGAAACCTCCATACTGTTTTCCAGAGTGGCTGCACCAGTCTGCATTCCCACCAACAGTGCACAAGCGTTCCTTTTTCTCCACATCCTCACCGACACTTGTTGTGTTTTTTATTTTAGCCATTCTGAGAGGTGTGAGGTGGTATCTCATTGTGGTTTTGATTTGCATTTCCCTGAGATGAGTGATATCGAGCATCTTTTCATGTGTTTGTTGGCCATCTGGATGTCTTCTTTGGAGAAATGTCTGTTCATGTATTTTGCCCATTTTTTAATTGAACTATTCATTTTTGGGGTGTTGAGTTGTATCAGTTTGTTATTGTTTGGATGCTAACCCTTTATCAGATATGTTATTTGCAAATATCTTCTCCCATTCAGCAGGTTGTCTTTTAGTTTAGTTGATTGTTTCCTTTGTTGTGCAGAAGCTTTTTATTTTGGTGTAATCCCAGTAGTTTATTTTTGCTTTTGTTTCCTTTGTCTCAGGAGACCTACCTCAAAAAATGTTGCTATGGCCCATATCAGAGAAATTACTGCCTGTGCTCTCTTCTAGGGTTTTTATGGTTTCAGGTCTCACACTGAGGTCTTTAATCCAATTTGAGTTTATTTTTATGTATGGTGTAGAAAGTGGTCCAGTTTCATTCTTTTGCATATAGGTGTCCAGTTTTCCCAGCACCATTTGTTGAAGAGACTTTCTTTTTCCCATTGCATATTCTTGCCTCTCTTGTTGAAGATTAATTGACCATATAATCATGGATTTGTTTCTGGGCTTTCTATCCTGTTCCATAGATCTGTGTGTCTGTTTTTGTGCCAGTACCATAATGTTTTGATTACTATAGATTTATAGTATAACTTGAAATATGAAATTATGATACCTCCAATTTTGTTTTCCTTTTTCAAGATTGTTTTGGCTATTTGGAGTCTTTTGTGGTTCCATACAAATTTTAGGATTATTTGTTCTAGTACTGTGAAAAATGTTGTTGGTATTTCGATACAGATTGCATTAAATCTTTAGATTGCTTTGGGCAGTATGGACAATTTAATGATATTTGTTCTTCCAATCCATGAGCATGGACTATCTTTCCATTTGTTTGTATCATCTTCAGTTTCTTTCATCAGTGTTTTATAGTTTTCAGAGTACAGGTTTTTCTCCTCGTTTAATTTTATTCCTAGATTTTTTATCCTTTTTGGTGCAGTTGCAAATGGGGTTGCTTTCTTAATTTCTCTTTCTGTTGCTTCATTAGTAGTGTATAGAAATGCAACAGATTTCTGTGCATTGACTTTGTATCCTGTGATCTTACTGAATGTTAAACTTATACATGGAAATTGTATGAAGAAAAGAAGTAGAACAGGATAGAGGAGAATGAAAGTGTTAGGGAAGAAATTTGGAATGTTAAACACTTGGTCAGGTAGGTCTCATGGAGGGGGCATGGAGGCAGACTTAGAGCAGAGGAGGGAGGGAGCCTTGTGGAGATCTTGAGGAGGAACATTCTAGCCAGAAGGAATATCCAGTGCAAAGATTCTGTGAAGGAGGGTGTACTCAGCATGTTTAATGTGTACCAAGAGTCTGGTATGGCTGGATGTAATAACCAAGGCACAAAGTAGCAAGTGTGAGGTCAAAGAAGTAACATAGTGTAAGGATAGTGTTAGGATAATGGTTTAATCCAGAGAACCAGGGTGCCACTTTATACTTAATTTTTAACATGTTTATTGTTAAATTAATGTTTGTTGCAGCATTGTTTGTAATTATGCCAAACTGAGAACAACCAAAGTGTTCATCAACAGTCAATATTTGGGGGGTATATTAATAAAATGGAATAGCATGCAGCAATGAAAATTCACAACCTACAGCTGAACACATGAATGAATTTCATCAACACTGTTTTCATAGGGTTTCTTCACGGGATCTTCAAAGAATAAGCTGGAGTTCTCAGTAGACAGAGTGTTCTATAATACTAGAATCTGGTACTATGATCATTGAAGCCTCAAATGCCCGCCCCAACATTTGGGGTTCTACAATTTCTGTGGCCCCTGGAGGGCTTCCATGTTTTGGTCCAATAGTCAGGCCTAGGATTGGTCCATAGCAAACTCCTTGTCTCAGTGAACCAAGGGATAGAGGTTACCATCCTTTCCACTTGGCTGGGATGAGGAGATTGGCTTGGGGAGGAGGGAGGCATGGATTTTAAACATGGGGTTTGTGCGTGAATAGTGCAGTATTGGACCAAGGAAAATTTTAAAGTCTGGCCTAACATCTCCAGGAATTTAGAAGCCAAGGCCAGACCCGAGGCTTCCAGATGCGTAATTAGATATCCAGGTCTAACTGTGGTTAGAGACACACTGCTGCAGTGTGAAACCCAAAAGGGGTTGGACAGAAGGGTCTGCAAGGACCTAAGACTGACAGAACAAGAGCAGCAGGATCAGCTTTGGTTCGTTTGCCCTGCTCACACCTAGCACCTAGCTCTATGTCTTTGACTGGTTCCTGGTGATCACTATTGCAGCTGCTGCTCAAAGTAGTTGGCCCCTAACTTTAAATCACACCTGCCTTGCACTCCTTTAAGTTGGAATTCCCAGCCTCTTCCTTCTTCATTGAAGAATGGGTGCTTGGTCTTCTCAGAGACTTCAGCCTTTTATTCCTCTTTCCTGCTGTTAGGAATACATTCCTCATAATTTGTTCTTGAGGGGACTCCAGGTTCTTGAGGTCCTTACATCTCTTCAAAGTATCACTCTGGCTGCTATCTTGGAATAGACCATAGGGTCAGCAAAAGTTGAGATAAGGAGACCTATTACAGTAATTCACATAAAAGATCACCGTGGTGGCAGTGGAAGGGGAGAAATGGTCAGATTCTGGATATATTTTTTAAGGCAGGACCAAGAGGATTTGCTAACGGAGTTTATAAGAGATGTGAGACAAAGTAAGGAATCAAGAATGAGTCCGTGGGGGTGCCTGGGTGGCTCGATTGAGCATCTGCTTTTGGTTTAGGTCATGGTCCTGGGGTCCTGGGATCGAGCCCCACGTCAGGGCATCAGGCTTCCTGCTCCTCTCTTCTCCCTCTTCCCCTCCTCCCTGCTCATGCTCTCTCACTCTCTCACTTGCTCTCTCTCTCTCTCACTCACTCTCTCGAATGAATAAATAAATAAATAAAATCTTAAAAAATAAAAAAAGAATGAGTCCATGGAGTGTATCAAATGCCAACAATAGAATTTGTTTCATCGACTTTTTGTCAGTACTCTTGATGGTATAATCTCTTCTCCCATTTTCCACCCCTCTTTATTTTGTATTTTCTTATGCTTCCTTTTTGCCATTAAGAGAGATCCATGTTTTACATCTCCTATATCCTTTTCCTCTACAGTAGAGACTTCTAAATCTTAAAATGACATATCAAGAAATAAAGACATAAGTTAAATAAGAAAACCTTATGTATTTAATCCTAACCTTAAAGTTGTGTATACTTTTGTTTTCTTTGGAAACTTCTGAAGCTTCTTTTTTAATGTTGTCTTTCTGAGCCATTTACTTTACTTTCCCTCTGGGAGTTAGGTATTCTGCATCTTCTGGGGTACCTCTCTTCCTCTTCCCTGTGCTGACTGAAGGTAAGCTGGATACTTCAGCTCTTACCCCCCCTTTTTCTTTCTTTTCTTTTCCTTTGAGGTGGCTTTTGGGGTTTAGTAATCTCTACTTCAGGGCCTCAGATGTGGTCCTGGATCTTCTCATTTTACAGATGTTCCCTACGCTTGTGCCCACAGTTGACTCTTTGGTCTGGCTATTGTCTTCCTTTTTTTTTTTTTTAATTTTATTATGTTATGTTAGTCACCATACAATACATCATTGGTTTTTGATGTGGTGGTCCACGATCCATTGTTTTCATATAATACCCAGTGCTCCATGCAGTACGTGCCCTCCTTAATACCCACCACCGGGCTAACCAATCCCCCCTCCCCCCTCCCCTCTAAAACCCTGTTTGTTTCTCAGAGTCCATAGTCTCTCATGGTTCATCTCTCCCTCCAATTCCCCCCCCCCATTTTTCCCTTCCTTCTCCTAATGTCCTCCATGCTATTCCTTATGTTCCACAAATAAGTGAAACCATATGATAATTGACTTTCTCTGCTTGACATTTCACTTAGCATGATCTCCTCCAGTCCCATCCATGTTGATGTAAAAGTTGGGTATTCATCCTTTCTGATGGCTAAGTAATATTCCATTGTATATGTGGACCACATCTTCTTTATCCATTCATCTGTTGAAGGGCATCTCGGCTCTTTCCACAGTTTGGCTATTGCGGACATTGCTGCTATGAACATTGGGGTGCATATGGCCCTTCTTTTCACTACATCTGTGTCTTTGGGGTAAATACCCAGCAGTGCAATTGCTGGGTCATAGGGTAGCTCTATTTTTAAATTTTTGAGGCACCTCCACACTGTTTTCCAAAGTGGCTGTACCAACTTGCATTCCCACCAACAGTGTAAGAGGGTTCCCCTTTCTCCACAACCTCTCCAACATTTGTTGTTTCTTTCCCTGTCCATTTTTGCCATTCTAACTGGTGTAAGGTGGTATCTCAATGTGGTTTTGATTTGGATTTCCCTGATGGCTAATGATGATGAACATTTTTTCATGTGTCTGTTAGCCATTTGTATGTCTTCTTCAGAGAAGTTTCTTTTCATATCTTCTGCCCACTTTTTGACTTGATTATTTGTTTTTTGGGTGTTGAATTTGAGAAGTTCTTTATAGATCTTGGATACCAGCCCTTTATGTGTAGTGTCATTTGCAAATATCTTCTCCCATTCTGTGGGTTGCCTCTTTGTTTTGTTGACTGTTTCCTTTGCTGTGCAGAAGCTTTTTATCTTGATCAAGTCCCCAAAGTTCATTTTTGCTTTTGTTTCACTAGGTTTTGGAGATGTGTCTTGAAAGAAGTTGCTGTGGGCGATGTCAAAGAGGTTACTGCCTATGTTCTCCTCTAGGATTTTGATGGATTCCTGTCTCACATTGAGGTCTTTCAACCACTTTGAGTTTATCTTTGTGAATGGTGTTAGAGAATGGTCGAGTTTCATTCTTCTGCATGTGGCTGTCCAATTTTCCCAGCACCATTTATTGAAGAGACTGTCTTTTTTCCATTGCATGTTTTTTCCTGCTTTGTCAAAGATTATTTGACCATAGAGTTGAGGGTCCATATCTGGGTTCTCTATTCTGTTCCATTGGTCTATATGTCTGTTTTTGTGCCAGTACCATGCTGTCTTGGTGATCACAGCTTTGTAATATAGCTTGAAATTGGGCAACGTGATGCCCCCAGCTTTGTTTTTCTTTTTCAACATTTCCTTGGCAATTGGGGGTCTTTTCTGATTCCATACAAATTTTAGGATTGTTTGTTCCAGCACTTTGAAAAATGTCATTGGAATCTTGATCGGGATGGCATTGAAGGTATAGATAGTTCTGGGTAGCATAGACATTTTAACAATGTTTATTCTTTCGATCCATGAGCATGGAATATTTTTCCATCTTTTTGTGCCTTCTTCAATTTCTTTCATGAGTGTTTTGTAGTTCCTAGAGTATAGATCCTTTACCTCTTTGGTTAGGTTTATTCCGAGGTATCTTATGGTTTTTGATGCTATTGTAAATGGAATCGTTTCTCTAATTTCTCTTTCTACAGTTGCATTGTTAGTGTATAAGAAAGCAACTGATTTCTGTGCATTGATTTTGTATCCTGCCACATTACTGAATTGCTGTATGAGTTCTAGTAATTTGGGGGTGGAGTCTTTTGGATTTTCCACATAAAGTATCATGTCATCTGCGAAAAGAGAGTTTGACTTCTTCTTTGCCAATTTGAATACCTTTTATTTCTTTTTGTTGTCTGATTGCTGTTGCTAGGACTTCTAGTACTATGTTGAAAAATAGTGGCGAGAGTGGGCATCCTTGACGTGTTCCTGATCTTAAGGGAAAGGCTCTCAGCTTTTCCCCATTGAGGATGATATTAGCTATGGGTTTTTCATAGATGGACTTTATGAACTTGAGGAATGTTCCCTCTATCCCTATACTCTGAAGAGTTTTAATCAGGAAAGGATGTTGTATTTTGTCAAATGCTTTTTGTGCATCAATTGAGAGGACCATATGGTTCTTCTCCCTCCTCTTATTAATGTGTTCTATCACATTGATTGATTTGCGAATGTTGAACCACCCTTGCATCCCTGGGATAAATCCCACTTGGTCGTGGTGGATGATCCTTTTAATGTATTGTTGGATCCTATTAGTTAGGATTTTGTTGAGGATTTTGGAATCCATATTCATCAGGGATACCAGTCTGAAATTCTCCTTTTTGATGGGGTCTTTGCCTGGTTTGGGGATTAAGGTAATGCTGGCCTCATAGAATGAGTTTGGAAGTTTTCCTTCTGTTTCTATTTTTTGAAACAGCTTCAGTAGAATAGGTATTATTTCTTCTTTGAATGTTTGGTAGAATTCCCCAGGGAATCCATCAGGCCCTGGACTCTTGTTTTTTGGGAGGTTTTTGATCACTGCTTCAATCTCGTTACTGGTTATTGGCCTATTCAGGTTGTCAATTTCTTCCTGTTTCAGTCTTGGCAGCCTATAGGTTTCCAGGAAGGCCTCCATTTCATCCAGATTGCTCCGTTTATTGGCATATAGTTGTTGATAATAATTTCTAATAATTGTTTCTATTTCCTTGGTGTTAGTCGTGATCTCTCCCCTTTCATTCATAATTTTATTAATTTGGGTCCTTTCTCTTTTCTTTAGGATAAGTCTGGCCAGTGGTTTATCGATCTTATTAATTCCTTCAAAGAACCAACTTCTAGTTTCGTTGATATGATCTACTGTGTTTCTGGTTTCTAATTCATTGATTTCTGCTCTAATTTTAATTATTTCTCTTCTAATGCATGGCTTAGGCATCGTTTGTTGCTTTTTCTCTAGTTCTTTAAGGTGTGGAGTTAGTTGGTGAATTCGGGATTTTTCTGTTTTTTTGAGTGAGGCTTGGATGGCTATGTATTTCCCCCTTAGGACCGCCTTTGCAGTATCCCATAGGTTTTGGACCGATGTGTTTTCGTTCTCATTGATTTCCATGAATTGTTTAAGTTCTTCTTAATTTTTTTATTGTTATGTTAATCCCCATACATTACATCATTAGTTTTAGATATAGTGTTCCATGATTCATTGTTTGTGCATAACACCCAGTGCTCCATGCAGAACGTGCCCTCCTCAATACCCATCACCAGGCTAACCCATCCTCCCAACCCCCTCCCCTCTAGAACCCTCAGTTTGTTTTTCAGAGTCCATCGTCTCTCATGGTTCTTCTCCCCCTCCGATTTCCCCCCCTTCATTCTTCCCCTCCTGCTACATTCTTCTTCTTCTTTTTTTCTTTCTTAACATATATTGCATTATTTGTTTCAGAGGTACAGATCTGAGATTCAACAGTCCTGCACAATTCACAGCGCTTACCAGAACACATACCCTCCCCAGTGTCCATCACCCAGTCACCCCATCCCTCCCACCCCACCCCCCACTCCAGCAACCCTCAGTTTGTTTCCTGAGATTAAGAATTCCTCATATCAGTGAGGTCATATGATACATGTCTTTCTCTGTTTGACTTATTTCGCTCAGCATAATACCCTCCAGTTCCATCCACGTCGTTGCAAATGGCAAGATCTTATTCCTTTTGATGGCTGCATAATATTCCATTGTATATATATACCACATCTTCTTTATCCATTCATCTGTTGATGGACATCTTGGCTCTTTCCACAGTTTGGCTATTGTGGACATTGCTGCTATAAACATCGGGGTGCACGTAGCCTTTCGGGTCCCTACTTTTGTATCTTTGGGGTAAATACCCAGTAGTGCAATTGCTGGGTCATACCGTAGCTCTATTTTCAACTTTTTGAGGAACCTCCATACTGTTTTCCAGAGTGGCTGCACCAGCTTGCATTCCCACCAACAGTGTAGGAGGGTTCCCCTTTCTCCGCATCCCCGCCAACATCTGTCATTTCCTGACTTGTTAATTTTAGCCATTCTGACTGGTGTGAGGTGGTATCTCATTGAGGTTTTGATTTGGATTTCCCTGATGCCGAGCGATATTGAACACTTTTTCATGTGTCTGTTGGTCATTTGGATGTCTTCTTTGGAGAAATGTCTGTTCATGTCTTCTGCCCATTTCTTGATTGGATTCTTTGCTCTTTTGGCGTTGAGTTTGATGAGTTCTTTATAGATTTTGGATACTAGCCCTTTATCTGATATGTCATTTGCAAATATCTTCTCCCATTCTGTCAGTTGTCTTTTGGTTTTGTCAACTGTTTCCTTTGCTGTGCAAAAGCTTTTTATCTTGATGAAGTCCCAATAGTTCATTTTTGCCCTTGCTTCCCTTGCCTTTGGCGATGTTTCTAGGAAGAAGTTGCTGCAGCTGAGGTCGAAGAGGTTGCTGCCTGTGTTCTCCTTTAGGATTTTGATGGACTCCTGTCTCACATTGAGGTCTTTCAACCATTTGGAGTCTATTTTTGTGTGTGGTGTAAGGAAATGGTCCAGTTTCATTCTTCTGCATGTGGCTGTCCAATTTTCCCAACACCATTTGTTGAAGAGACTGTCTTTTTTCCATTGGACATTCTTTCCTGCTTTGTCGAAGATTAGTTGACCATAGAGTTGAGGGTCCATTTCTGGGCTCTCTATTCTGTTCCATTGATCTATGTGTCTGTTTTTGTGCCAGTACCATACTGTCTTGATGATGACAGCTTTGTAGTAGAGCTGGAAGTCTGGAATTGTGATGCCGCCAGCTTTGCTTTTCTTTTTCAACATTCCTCTGGCTATGCGGGGTCTTTTCTAGTTCCATACAAATTTTAGGATTATTTGTTCCATTTCTTTGAAGAAAGTGGATGGTATTTTGATGGGGATTGCATTGAATGTGTAGATTGCTCTAGGTAGGATTGACATCTTCACAATATTTGTTCTTCCAATCCATGAGCATGGAACGTTTTTCCATTTCTTTGTGTCTTCCTCAATTTCTTTCATGAGTATTTTATAGTTTTCTGAGTACAGATCCTTTGCCTCTTTGGTTAGATTTATTCCTAGGTATCTTATGGTTTTGGGTGCAATTGTAAATGGGATCAACTCCTTAATTTCTCTTTCTTCTGACTTGTTGTTGGTGTATAGGAATGCCACTGACTTCTGTGCATTGATTTTATATCCTGCCACTTGACTGAATTCCTGTATGAGTTCTAGCAGTTTTGGGGTGGAGTCTTTGGGATTTTCCACATAAAGTATCATATCATCTGCAAAGAGTGAGAGTTTGACTTCTTCTTTGCCAATTTGGATGCCTTTGATTTCTTTTTGTTGTCTGATTGCTGTGGCTAGGACTTCCAATACTATGTTGAATAGCAGTGGTGATAGTGGACATCCCTGCCGCATTCCTGACCTTAGGGGGAAAGCTCTCAGTTTTTCCCCATTGAAAATGATATTTGCTGTAGGTTTTTCATAGATGGCTTTTATGATATTGAGGTATGTACCCTCTATCCCTATACTCTGAAGAGTTTTGATCAAGAAAGGATGTTGTACTTTGTCAAATGCTTTTTCTGCATCTATTGAGAGGATCATGTGATTCTTGTTCTTTCTTTTGTTAATGTATTGTATCACGTTGATTGATTTGCGGATGTTGAACCAACCTTGCAGCCCAGGGATAAATCCGACTTGGTCGTGGTGAATAATCCTTTTAATGTACTGTTGGATCCTATTGGCTAGTATTTTGGTGAGAATTTTTGCATCCATGTTCATCAGGGATATTGGTCTGTAATTCTCCTTTTTGATGGGGTCTTTGTCTGGTTTTGGGATCAAGGTAATGCTGGCCTCATAAAATGAGTTTGGAAGTTTTCCTTCCATTTCTATTTTTTGGAACAGTTTCAGAAGGATAGGTATTAATTCTTCTTGAAATGTTTGGTAGAATTCCCCTGGGAAGCCATCTGGCCTTGGGCTTTTGTGTTTTGGGAGATTTTTGATGACTGCTTCTATTTCCTTAGTGGTTATAGGTCTGTTCAGGTGTTCTATTTCTTCCTGGTTCAGTTTTGGTAGTTGATACATCTCTAGGAATGCATCCATTACTTCCAGGTTATCTAATTTGTTGGCATAGAGTTGCTCATAATATGTTCTTATAATTGTTTGTATTTCTTTGGTGTTGGTTGTGATTTCTCCTCTTTCATTCATGATTTTGTTGATTTGGGTCATTTCTCTTTTCTTTTTGATAAGTCTGGCCAGGGGCTTATCAATCTTGTTAATTCTTTCAAAGAACCAGCTCCTAGTTTCGTTGATCTGTTCTACTGTTCTTTTGGTTTCTATTTCATTGATTTCTGCTCTGATCTTTATTATTTCTCTTCTCCTGCTGGGTTTAGGCTTTATTTGCTGTTCTTTCTCCAGCTCCTTTAGGTGTAGGGTTAGGTTGTGTACTTGAGACCTTTCTTGTTTCTTGAGAAAGGCTTGTATTGCTATATACTTTCCTCTTAGGACTGCCTTTGCTGTATCCCAAAGATTTTGAATAGTTGTGTTTTCATTTTCATTGGTTTCCATGAATTTTTTTAATTCTTCTTTAATTTCCTGGTTGACCCATTCATTCTTCAGTAGGATGCTCTTTAGCCTCCATGTATTTGAGTTCTTTCTGACTTTCCTCTTGTGATTGAGTTCTAGTTTCAAAGCATTGTGGTCTGAAAATAGGCAGGGGATGATCCCAATCTTCTGGTACTGGTTGAGACCTGATTTATGACCTAGGATGTGATCTATTCTGGAGAATGTTCCATGGGCACTAGAGAAGAATGTGTATTCCGTTGCTTTGGGATGGAATGTTCTGAATATGTCTGTGAAGTCCATTTGGTCCAGTGTGTCATTTAAAGTCTTTATTTCCTTGTTGATCTTTTGCTTAGACGATCTGTCCATTTCAGTGAGAGGGGTGTTAAAGTCCCCCACTATTATTGTATTGTTGTCGATGTGTTTCTTTGCTTTTGTTATTAATTGCCTTATATAATTGGCTGCTCCCATGTTAGGGGCATAGATATTTACAATTGTTAGATCTTCTTGTTGGATAGACCCTTTAAGTATGATATAGTGTCCTTCCTCATCTCTTATTACAGTCTTTGGTTTAAAATCTAATTTGTCTGATATAAGGATTGCCACCCCAGCTTTCTTTGGATGTCCATTAGCATGGTAAATGGTTTTCCACCCCCTCACTTTCAATCTGGGGGTGTCTTTGGGTCTAAAATGAGTCTCTTGCAGACAGCATATCGATGGGTCTTGTTTTTTAATCCAATCTGATAGCCTGTGTCTTTTGATTGGGGCATTTAGCCCATTTACATTCAGGGTAACTATTGAAAGATAGGAGTTCAGTGCCATTGTATTGCCTGTAAAGTGACTGTTACTGTATATTGTTTGTGTTCCTTTATGGTCTATGTTGCTTTTAGGCTCTCTCTTTGCTTAGAGGACCCCTTTCAATATTTGTTGTAGGGCTGGTTTCGTGTTTGCAAATTCCTTTAGTTTTTGTTTGTCCTGGAAGCTTTTTATCTCTCCTTCAATTTTCAATGACAGCCTAGCTGGATATAGTATTCTTGGCTGCATATTTTTCTCATTTAGTGCTCTGAATATGTCCTGCCAGTCTTTTCTGGCCTGCCAGGTCTCTGTGGATAAGTCTGTTGCCAATCTAATGTTTCTACCATTGTAGGTTACATATCTCTTCTCCCGAGCTGCTTTCAGGATTTTCTCTTTGTCTCTGAGACTCGTAAGTTTTACTATTAGATGTCGGGGTGTTGACCTATTTTTATTGATTTTGAGAGGGGTTCTCTGTGCTTCCTGGATTTTGATGCCTGTTTCCTTCCCCAAATTAGGGAAGTTCTCTGCTATAATTTGCTCCATTATACCTTCTGCACCTCTCTCTCTTTCTTCTTCTTCTGGGATCCCAATTATTCTAATGTTGTTTCGTCTTATGGTATCGTTTATCTCTCGAATTCTGCCCTCGTGATCCAGTAGTTGTTTATCTCTCTTTTTCTCAGCTTCTTTATTTTCCATCATTTGGTCTTCTATCTCACTGATTCTTTCTTCTGCCTCATTTATCCTAGCAGTTAGCGCCCCCATATTTGATTGCACCTCATTAATAGCCTTTTTGATTTCTACTTGGTTCGATTTTAGTTCTTTTACTTCTCCAGAAAGGGTTTCTCTAATAACTTCCATGTTTTTTTCAAGCCCAGCTAGTATCTTTAAAGTGATGATTCTGAACTCTAGATCTGACATCGTACTAATGTCCATATTGAGTAGGTCCCTGGCAGTCGGTACTACCTCTTGTTCTTTTTGTTGAGGTGATTTTTTCCGTCTTGTCATTTTGTGCACAGGAGAATAGATTAATGAGAGAACAAAATGCTAGCAGGGTAACAACGTCCCCAGAAAATATACTCTAAACAAATCAGAAAAGACCTGAAGCAGTGGGAAAAGAAAGGGAAAGAGAGAAAAAAGAAAAGGAAAGAAAAAAAGAAAAAAGAAAAAGATAAAGATAAAAACAAACAAAAGCAGAACAAAACAAAACAAAACAAAAACAGAATGTGATCAAATATGATCAGGCTGTATTATAGA
Organism: Phoca vitulina; assembly: GCF_004348235.1. Classification (NCBI taxonomy): domain Eukaryota; kingdom Metazoa; phylum Chordata; class Mammalia; order Carnivora; family Phocidae; genus Phoca; species Phoca vitulina. The sequence goes on from NW_022589705.1 coordinate 28,070,072, forward strand.
TCAGTGCCACACACTAGATTTTGGGTGTATTTTGGTCTGTTAAAAGAAAGTCCCTCCCAAAATTTTAAAGAAAGAAAAACTTATATATGTACAAAAATAAGGGTTGATATGATGAAGGGATGGAATATGACTGTAAAGATGGAAATTATAAAAAATTTTAAAAAAGGATTTGATAAGTTGTTTGAAAAAAGAAAGAAGAGGATTAAAAAAAAAAAGAAAGAAAGAAAAAAGGGAGAGAATGTGATCAGGCAGGGGAGTAGAAAAAAACCATACACTAGAGATTTAGAGTATATTTTGATCTGTTAGAAGAAACTATCTCAAGATTTTAAAGAGAGAACAACTTATATATATATGCCAAAAATACGGGTAACTACTATGAAGGGATAGAATATGACTTTAAAAATGAAAAATAAAAATGTTTTTTTTTTAAAAAAGGGATTGATAAGATGTTGGTTGAAAAAGGGAAAAAGAAAAATTCAAAAAAAAAGAAAAAAGGAAAAAAGAAAAAAAGACAGTTAAAAAAAATAATTAACTTTGAAAGACTAAAGAATCATGGTAAAAAAGCCATGAATTCTATGTGCAGTGTTCCCCTAGCGCTGGAGTTCTGCCGTTCTCATTGATCGGTAAACTTGGTCTTGGCTGGCTGTTCTCGCTGATCTTCTGGGGGAGGGGCCTGTTGCCGTGGTTCCCAAATGTCTTTGCCGGAGGCAAAATTGCCCCGCCCTTGCCGGTCCGGGCTAAGTAATCTGCTCGGGTTTGCTCTCCGGAGCTTTTGTTCCCTGCAAGCTCTCCGTACAGCTTTGGAGGCGGAGAGTGAAAATGGTGGCCTCCCAGTCTCCGCCCCGGCGGAGCCGAGAACTCGGGGTCCCGCTCCTCAGTGCGCCCCCAGAGAAAAGCCGTCAGTCACTCCCGTCTCCCCGGTCTCCGGCCGCACTCCGCGCTCACCCGGCCTGCGACCGCGCCTTTCTATCTGGCACCCGACCCCGGGTGGAGTCTCCAAACCCAGCAGATCCCCGCGGTGCACTCCCGCACCTCTCCTCCCGGGGGAAGAAGGTGAGTCTCCCCAGATCTGCCGCTTGTTGGGTCCCTGCTGGAGGAGCAGTGGCCCGACTGTGCCGCGGATCACGGTTTATAGCAACCCCGAGCTGAGAGCCCGCGCCTGGGCTCCGTCTCTGCAGCTGGCTTCCCTGCTCCGATACCTGGGAGCTCTGCCGCACTCAGGCACCCCCGGTCTTTCTGTGACCCCGAGGGTCCTGAGACCACACTGTCCCGCGAGGGTTCCACCCCCCACTTCGCCACCAGAGTGACGTCCCTCAGCGGAGCAGACTTCTAAAAGTTCCGATTTTGTGCTCCGTGGCTCTATCACTTGCCAGAAGCGGCCATCGGAGGCCCCTCCCCCGCCGTCTATCCTCCCGAATATCGCCTCGGATTCACTTCTCCGCACGTCCTACCTTCCAAAAAGTGGTCGCTTTTCTGTTCAGAGAGTTGTTGCTCTTCTTTTCTTTGATCTCCTGTTGAGTTTGTAGGTGTTCAGAATGGTTTGATCCCTATCCAGCTGAATTCCTGAGAGGAGACGAAATCCAGGTCTCCTACTCCTCCGCCATCCTGTTTAAGTTCTTCTTTGATTTCTTGGTTGACCCAAACATTCTTGAGCAGAGTGGTCTTTAGCTTCCAAGTGTTTGAATTTCTGCCAAATTTTTTCTTGTGATTGAGTTCCAGTTTTAGAGCACTGTGGTCTGAGAATATGCAGGGAATAATCTCAATCTTTTGTTATTGGTTGAGACCTGATTTGTGACCCAGTATGTGGTCTATTCTGGAGAAAGTTCCATGTGCGCTCGAGAAGAATGAGTATTCTGTTGTTTTAGGGTGAAATGTTCTGTAAATATCTATGAGGTCCATCTGGTCCAATGTATCATTCAAAGCCCTTGTTTCCTTGTTGATTTTCTGCTTAGATGATCTGTCCATTGCTGAGAGTGGAGTATTGAGGTCTCCTACAATTAACGTATTGTTATCAATATGACTCTTTATTTTGGTTAACAGTTTGCTTATGTAGATGGCTGCTCCCATGTTGGGGGCATAGATACTTACAATTGTTAGATCTTCTTGTTGGATAGACCCTTTAAGAATGATATAGTGTCCTTCTGTGTCTCTAACTACAGACTTTAGTTTAAAATCCAATTTGCCTGATATAAGAATTGCTACCCCAGCTTTCTTCTGAGGTCCGCTGGCATGGAAGATGGATCTCCATCCCTTCACTTTCAGTCTGGATGTGTCTTTAGGTTCAAAATGAGTCTCTTGTAGACAGCATATGGATGGGTCCTGTCTTTTTATCCAATCTGCAACCCTGTGCCATTTTATGGGAGCGTTTAGGCCATTCATATTGAGAGTGATTATTGAAAGATATGAATTAATTGTCATCATGTTGCCTGTGAAGACGTTGTTTTTATAGATTGAGCTGTAAATTTCTGTTGTATATCACTCTTGGGGTCTTTCTCTTTTTATAGAACCCCCCTTAATATTTCTTGCAGGGCCGACTTAGTGGTCACATATTCTTTCAGTTTCTGCCGGTCGTGGAAGCTCTGCATCTCTCCATCCATTCTAAATGAAAGCCTTGCCGGATAAAGTATTCTTGGCTGCATGTTCTTCTCATTTAGTACCCTGAATATGTCTTGCCAGGCCTTTCTGGCTTGCCAGGTCTCTGTGGATAGGTCTGACGTTATTCTGATGTTCCTTGCTCTGTACGTAAGGAATCTCTTCCCCATAACTGCCCTTAAGATGGTTTCCTTGGTTCTAAGATTTGCAAGTTTTACTATTACATGCCGGGGTGTTGGCCTGTTTTCCTTGATCTTAGGAGGGGTCCTCTCTGCCTCTAGGACTCGAATGTTTGTTTCATTCCCCAGATTAGGGAAGTTCTCAGCTACGATTTGCTCAAATACGTCTTCTAGTCCTCTCTCTCTCTCCACTCCCTCCGGGATTCCAATTATTCTGACATTGGAACACTTCATGGTGTCACTTATTTCTCTGATTCTATTTTCATGGATTCTGAGTTGTTTTTCCCTGGCCTCCTCTTTTCCCTTTTTATCTATTATATTGTCTTCCAGGTCGCTTATTCGCTCTTCTGCCTCAGTTACCCTAGCTGTTAGATTATCTAGATTGGATTGGATCTCATTGATAGCATTTTTAAGTTCTGCCAATTCACCTTTTATTTCTGCCCTGAGAGACTCTATGTTGCCATTAATTGATTTCTCCATTCTAGTCATTGTCTTCACAATTGCTAGCCTGAATTCCATCTCCGATATCTTGGTTATATTTGCATCCATTTGTAAATCTACAGCATAAGTCATAATCTCTGAGTCTTTTCTATTTTGGGGGCTCCTTCTCCTAGTCATTCTGTTGATGGGTGTTTGAGGGAATGTATAGAGTCCAAATTATTGACCAGAACCCAAGCAAGATGCACCTGTTTTCTTGGGACCTTAGGGTTGCTGGCCTCCTGTTTTCCCAGCCTGTCTTCTGGGGGAGGGGCCTGCCACGCTGTTTCTCAGGCAACCCTGTTCCAGCAGAGTTGCCCTGCGCCCCTGTGGCAGGGGATGGGCTCACCAGGAATCAGTTTTTGGGGCTTTTGTTCTCTGGCGGCTTTCCCTGGTGGCTTTCCGCGTCTCTTCCGCGAGTCAGAGCAGAAGAGACCATTTCCAACCCTCTGCCTCAGAGCAGAGAGATCGCAGTCTGTTCTTCAGTGAGCTCTCCAGGCCACACTGTCTCCATTTCTGTCCGTGCTGCTATAAACTGCAGCGTCCTGGGTTGTGCGCCCCTCCACAGCGCTCCCAGTCCTGCCTCCAGGTCGGGGCCCGTCTCTGCCCTTTGTGCTTCTAAAACCGCCAGCTGCTCCCAGTTCACGTGCGCGCGACCCCGCTGCTCTGGAATTCCGCCCCAGGGGGCTGCAGTTTGCAGGCACGACCTCGCCGCTCTGGGTTTCCGCCCCGGGGGCTGCCCTAAAGTCCTTTCCCCACAGCTACCAGTCTGCGAGTCTGTGCCCCGTCCGCAGGGCGCGAGGCTGTCACTCACCAGCGATGTAGGATCCCCAGGGCCAGGTACCCTCCCACTGCCGTTTATCCTCCGATATCTGCCCGCAGAATCACAGTTCTCCACTTCATACCTCAAAACCAACCGCCTGCGATATTCTGTTTGTAGAGATCCAGATCTTCTTACATCTCAGGCTGGTTTCGTGGGTGCTCAGAGTGGTCTGGTAGATATCCAGCTCAATTCCGGGGACCAGTTGAAATAGGGTTCCCCTACTCCTCTGCCATCTTTCCCCCTCTGGATATTGTCTTCCTGCTTCATTCAGCCTTTCTTCTTTGTCTTTTTTCTGTAACTTCTTTTTTCTGTAACAATGCTACCATTAGTTTTTACTTTACTTCAACTACATCTACTTAAATATTAATATTAAATAATGTGCCAACTATTCTAAGGGCATGAAGGAGCTTATTTTTTTACTGTCTTAGGAAATAAACCAGATTGGTGCTTCTTCTGGTGGGTTGTTAAGAAACTGAAATAAAATCAGTAAAAAAAAGTTTTGTTACTATTTAAAACACTTCCTAATTTTCACTGCTTTTTTTTAAATGGTTCTGGACCTACCTCAATAGCTTTTGTTGCTGTTCTTTTGTTTCAAATTCCATAAAGGCAGATCCCTTTGGATCTCCAGTAGATTTATAACATAGCAGACTTATATAAACAGCATTGCCACATTTTCCAAATACTTCAATCCAGCTGTATTGGGGAAGTAACATTTTGGGGAAGTAACTCCTATACGCTAAACTAGGAGCATTTTAAATATGTAGGGATTCTTACTCAGAAGGTCAATAAATTTTTACTTGGACTATTAAAAAAAAAAAGAAGAGTCCAACTTTTGGTTTGAGCAACTGGAAGGACTGAGTGTTCTCGCTGTGGTCAAAAAGGCTCCAGGAGGAACAGGATTGAGGGAAAGTCAGGAGGTCAGTTTTGAACACATTTGAGTTTGAGATGCTCATTCACTTTCAGATGGAGATGTTGGGTAGGCAGCTAGAGAGTCAGCTTGGAGTTTAGGGAAAAGGCTAGAGATATACACATCTGAGAATCTGTGGCTTATTGATGATATTTAGACATGAGAGTGAATAGGAGCACCAAATATGTCAGTATTAGCAACAAGAAGAACTGATGACTTAGCCCAGAAGTTTTGCAAAATTTTACTGCAAAGTGGAATAACTCCTGAAAGAGTTTTTTCATTTGATAACTCCACCTTCACACACACACACACACACACACACCTACAAACACACACCCCTCTGCAATCTAGATTCCTTGCCCAATATTGTGCTAAGTTCTCTAAAGATCTCCATCCATGTTCTGGATTTGAAGGAAACATCCTACCTAGTCCCATCTGGCTTTAGCTCTTAGTATTCACCACTGCAGACCACTCTGGTCCTCTTAAACCTTATCCTTTCTTGCTCCTGAGACACTGCACATCCATGAATAGCCTCCCACCTCCCTAGCTGCTCCTTCTCAGTCTCCTTTGCCTGTTCCTTAAATATTGGTATTTCATCTTTCTCACTAAATCACTTCATTTACTCTCTATGTGCTAGAGACTCCCAAATTTGTATCTCCAGCCTAGTCCTTTCTGTTGAATTTCAGACCCATATACCCAACACTCCATTTGTCATCTTCTATCGATGTTTCGGAGGCAAACCCTATACCCAGTCTGGTCTCCTCACTCAATTAATGGTGCCACCAATCCAGTTGCTCAAGTCAGAAAACCTAGAAGTCATTCTTAACTTTTCTCCTCACATCCAACTCCTGTATATATTATCCTAACTATCTCTTAAATCCATCACCTCTCTGCCCCCAAGTGCTACCGCTTTGGTACAGGCCAATATCATCTCTCAAGTAGACTACCAGTCAGTTTCCTAACATTTCTTCCTCCCTTGCCCCTTGCAATCCATTAGCCTTATAGACCAAATATGAGCTTTCTAAAATGCAAGTGTGATCATGTTACATTTATTAATTAGCATATTAAGCATATTCATGTTGCAAATCAAACAAGAAGGAATTTTCTGTCTTAGCTGAACATTTTAGGAGTAGTCTAGTTTCAGTTATAGCTTGATCCAGGATGCGATTATAATCTGTTACCAAGTTCTGTCCTGTAGTTCTGTCCTCTCTGAGTCAGCTTTATCTTCAGGTTGCCATGTTCTATGATAGTAAGTTGGTTGCAGCAGTTTCTAAGTGTCATATGGTCACACTAGCAAATCCAGCAAAAAAAGGACACTTTCTCTCTCTTAAGCTCCAGCATTGGTCATACTGTGTTATACTGGTCTATCCCTGAGCTACCTGCTGTGCCAAGGGGATTGGGTATGCTAAATATCTTAAGCCAATCCAAGGTCAACTCAATACAAACTACATTGGTTGTCAGAAGGGAAATGAAAAAGACGGAAGATGATGAGCAAACATCTTAAGTGACTTAAAACCCTTTAATGACTCTTCATCGCTCTTAATGTAAGGGCTGCTCTCCTCATCAGGGCCTATAATGCCCTGCAAGATATGGTCTCTCCTGCTCCCTTAGTCTCATCTTTCCTGTCATTTTTTCCAACTCCCAGGTCTGGTAATACTGAGTTCATTTCAATTTCCAAATGAGTTGGTTTTTTTTTTCTCTCTACCTTTTAGCACATGTCATTTTTTTGACATTCATGCTTAATTTGGGTGGTATAATGCTTAATTTTATGTATCAACTTGGCTGCACCATGGTTCCCAGATATGTGACCAAACATTATTCTGGATGTTTCTGTAAGGGTGCTTTTAGATGAGATCAACATTTTATTTTATTTTATTTATTTTATTTATTTTTTAAAGATTTTATTTATTTGACAGAGAGAGAGACAGTGAGAGAGGGAACACAAGAAGGGGGAGTGGGAGAGGGAGAAGCAGGCTTCCCGCTGAGCAGGGAGCCCGATGCGGGGCTCGATCCCAGGACCCTGGGATCATGACCTGAGCCGAAGGCAGATGCTTAATGACTGAGCCACCCAGGCGCCCGAGATCAACATTTTAATCAGTGAACTTTGAGTAAAGCAAACTGCCCTCCAAGGCATTGGGTGGGCCTCATCCAATCAGTTGAAGGCCTGAGAACAAAAAACTAACCTCCCCTGAGCAAGAGGGAAATCTGCCAGCAGACAGACTGCAGACCTGAACTGCAACATTGTCTTTTTGGGTCTCCAGACTGCAGGCCCACCCTGCAGATTTTGGACTTGCCAGCATCTATAATCACATGAGCCAATTTTTAAAAATAAATCTCTTTCTATATCTATCTATCTATCTATCTATACACACACACATGTCCATTGGTTCTGTTTTTCTGGAGAATTCTGACTAATACAGGTGGGTTAGCAAAAATAAGTTGTCTATAAATTCCCAAAGTTAGGTGAGAAGTCATACAGTCACATCATGCCATATAACAGTGAGAGATACAGACTTTGCATAGTAAGCAATGATGAATTTCAGCAGATTTTTATGGAAGAGAGGGAGGGAGTATGGGAAAATTATGGTTTGGCTAATTAAGAGCCAATTATAATCTCCTTCTCCTTTGACCACTTCTACATAGAGGTTAAAAAGCTAAGCTTTCCAGCTTCTCTTACAACTAATCGAAAGTGCCTGAGAAGAGCTTCCGTTCATGGAAAAAGATAAAAGGCAAAGTCATCCTGAGACTTTTTGTCTTTTTTGTCCTCTTCACCTTTCTAACTTCTTCCTGCCTGGAATGTAGAAGTAAGGTCTGGAGATATTGCAGCCATACTGCATTCATGCAGTAACTGGCAAGAGAGTGAAGGCCTACAGGATAAGGATGGCAGAGCAGAAAGATGAGAAGAGACTGGGACTCTAGCAGAAATTTGGAGCCACAGTACCTACCCCCAGACTTTGTAATGCATGAAACAAATAAACCTCTATTTGTTTAAGTCACTATAGTAGGGTTTTCTCTTATCTACAGATGAATGTATTACTACTTGATATAGAGAATATGGTACAGAGATCAAATTTTTCTTCTGGAAGATAAACTGACCTGATAAAAATTCCTTTAGGCAGAAAGAGATGCCAATCAGAAGTCTCCTGCTCTGAAGATTCACCAAACAAGCTCTACGCACTGGTGACCTATGTACCTGTCACCACTTTCAAAAATCTACAGGCAGTTAATGTGGATGAGAACTAATTGCTGATTGGCAAATAAAGGTATAAAACCACAAAAAAAAAAAAAAAAAATCTCCTGCTCCTGCAGGAAAAGATAGTGAGGGCCTGAAGGATTTAGTATGGGAGAAAGGCAAACAATCACAAATCTTTGTCAAATTTGTGAATTTTCCCCAACATTCTTATGATGAAAACAATTATATAACTACATAATTACCAAATATTTAAATCAAAAATTATTCCCAAATAAAGCAAGAATTCTCCTTGGTCTCAGTTGGATAAACCCAAGGGTGAAACAAAACAAAACAAAAACCTCAACCATGTTCTTGAGACATGAGAATTTCATTTTATTGCTGCTCTGAGAATACATCTAATTACTCAATCATGCCAATTAAATAGGAAGTTCACCTGCTGACAAACAGCTATCTTGGGATATAACAGAATAAATTGTAGAAATAATTGGATTTTCTAATCAATATTAACTTCATCATATTACACAGCTGCTACTTTCCTTTACATTTAGATAAAGCATTTTTTTCTTATAATATGTAAAACTTCATTTGTAGCAAAATCTCATGGATAAAAAGATGAATAATTTTGTCCTTTTGTCAGTGAGAGTGGTTATCCTGTCTGAAGCATTATTTTCACAAACTCTTTTATCCCTCTCATTAGTTAGCCATTAAAAGTATAAATATCATATTTTAGCTGAAACCATAGAGCTGTATCTTCTAGAACAACAACTCCATTTTGTGTATGAATTTCTGAGATGATTTATTATAATAACACTTTTATAATTATTCTTAGAGCATTCTATTGACCAATATATGTGTGAAAGAATACAAAACTCATGAAAACTGTTCAGTTTTCTAGATATTTGCAAATGTCTTATCAAGTAAAGGGCTAGTATCCCAAATCTATAAAGAACTTACCAAACTCAACACCCAAAAAACAAATAACCTAGTCAAGAAATGGGCAGAAGACATGAACAGATATTTCTTGAAAGAAGACAGAGATGGTCAACAGACACATGAAAAAATGCTCACTATCATTGATCATCAGGGAAATACAAATCAAAACCACAAGAAGGTATCACCTCACACCTGTCCGAATGGCTAAAATTAAAAGTCAGGAAATGACAGATGTTGGCGAGGATGTGGAGAAAGGGGAACCCTCTTACACTGTTGGTAGAAATGCAGGCTTGTGCAGCCACTCTGGAAAACAGTATGGAGGTTCCTCAAAAGGTTGAAAATAGAGCTACCCTACGATGCAGCAATTGCACTACTAAGTATTTATCCTAAGGTTACAAAAGTGCTGATTCAAAGGGGCCCATGCACCCCGATGTTTATAGCAGCACTATCAACAATAGCCAAATTATGGAAAGAGCCCAAATGTCCATTGACTGATGAATGGATAAAGAAGATGTGACATATATATTTGATTGAATATTACTCAGCCATCAAAAAGAATGAAATATTGCCATTTGCAACAATGTGGTTGGAATTAGAGGGTATGATGCTAAGTGAAATAGTCAGAGAAAGACAAATATCTTATGATTTCACTCATATGTGGAATTTAAGAAACAAGACAGATGAACACAGGGGAAAGGAAGGAAAAATAAGATAAAAACTGGGGTGCTTGAGTGGCTCTGTCTGTTAAGCATCTGCCTTCAGCTTAGGTCATGATCTCAGGGTCCTGGGATTGAGCCCCACGTTAGGCTCTCCATTCAGTGGGGAGCCTGCTTCTCCCTCTCCCTCTGCCTCTCCTCCCTACCACTTGTTCTCTCTCCTCTCTCTCAAATAAATGAATAAAATCTTTAAAAAAATAAGATAAAAACAGAGAGGGAGGCAAACCATAAGAGACTCTATAGCTAAGAGAACAATCTGAGGGTTCCTGGCAGGGGGGCAGGGGGAGGATGGGCTAAATGGGTGATAGGCATTAAGGAGGGCACTTGTTAGGATGAGCACTGGGTGTTATATGTAAGTGACAAATCACTAAATTCTATTCCTGAAACCAACACTACACTATATGTTAACTAACTTGAATTTAAATTTAAAAAATATTAACAGAAAAAAAAGAACATAAATACCTAGCAATAGAATCAGGGCATCAAAAGGCATGGTCGAGGGCACCTGGGTGGCTCAGTCGTTAAGCGTCTGCCTTCGGCTCAGGTCATGATCCTAGGGTCCTGGGATCGAGTCCCCACATCGGGCTCCCTGCTCGGTGGGAAGCCTGCTTCTCCCTCTCCCACTCCCCCTGCTTGTGTTCCTGCTCTCGCTATCTCTCTCTCTCTGTCAAATAAATAAATAAAATCTTTAAAAAAAAAAAAAAAGGCATGGTCGAAACGTTTTGATAGGTATTGTGAAATTGCCTTCCAGAAATGTTGCATTGATTTAGTGCTTATTTTCCCATGCTTGGAGAGCAGGGGTGGAGCTATCCTTTCAATATCATTTTAGACAGAAAAGCAGACCCTGATTAGAAATATTTAATTGCCCAAAAGGGAGATGGATGTAATTTCAAGCTTTTGTGTGTGTGTGTGTGTGTGTGTGTGCGCGCATGTGTGTGTATTTGCATGTGTATATATGCACTACCTGACTTAAAAATGTTTGCAGACCACTAATTATCTTGGGGCCAGGAGCCAATTGCAACTTTGAGTTCTGTATCTTGGGACTGGGCTTCCAGAGATCAGACAGAGTCCATTATTGATTAGCTGGATGCCCTCAGCACAGAAGATTCAGAAGCCCGGAAGAAGACTCTGAGACATGCTAGTCATATCTGCAGTTTTAGAAACAATCTTTGATACTTTAAGAAATCATTCCTAAGTGAAGGACGTGGGCCAAGGAGAGAGCCAGTGGTTAAAGACAAAACAACAACAAAGAACCAGTGGTGTTCTGAGGGCCAAATTCCATTTGCAGAAATACAAATTTTTGTTGAGTGCCTACTATATGCAAGACTCTGCTTTAGGTGCTGGAGATATAGCAGTGAACAGAACATAAAAAATCCCTGGCCTCATGGAATGTATATTATGGGAGGATATAGATGATAAATAAGAGAAACGTATCATAAGTTCCATTATGTATATATATGTATATATATATATGAGTATGTATATATATGTATACATATATATATGAGTGATGTTGAGCATTTTTTCATGTGTCTGTTAGCCGTTTGTATGTCTCCTTTGGAGAAATGTCTGTTCGTGTCTTCTGCCCATTTCTTAGCTGGATTATTTGTTTTTTGGGTTTTGATTTTGATGAGTTCTTTATAGATTATGGATACTAGCCCTTTATCCAATATGTCATTTGCAAATATCTTGTCCCATCTGTCAGTTGCCTTTTAGTTGTGTCGACTTTCCTTCACTGTGTGGAAGCTTTTTGTCTTGATGAAGTTCCAATAGTTGTTTTTTGCTTTTGTTTCCCTTGACTCCAGTGACGTGTCTAGCAAGAAGTTGCTGCAGCCAAGGTCAAAGACATTGTGGCCTGTGTTCTCCTCTAAAATTTTGATGGTTTCCTGTCTTACACATAGGGCTTTCATCCATTTTGAATTTATTTTTGGGTATTGTGTAAGAAAGTGGTCCAATTTCATTCTTCTGCATGTGGCTATCCAGTTTTTCCAACACCGTTTGTTGAAGAGACTGTCTTTTCTCCATTGAATATTCTTTCCTGCTGTGTCAAAGATTAGTTGGTCATATAGTTGTGGGTCCATTTCTGGGTTCTCTGTTCTGTTCCATTGATCTATGTGTCAGTTTTTGTGCCAATACCATAGTGTCTTAATGATTATAGCTCTATAATACATCTTGAAGTCTGGGATTCTGATGCTTCCCACTTTGCTCTTCTTTTTCCACATTACTTTGGCTATTCAGGGTCTTTTCTGGTTCCATACAAATTTTAGGATTGTTTGTTCTAGCTCTGTGAAAAATGCTGGTGTTATTTTGATTAAGATTGCATTGAATGTGTAGATGGCTTTGTGTAGTATAAACATTTTAATAATATTTGTTCTTCCAGTTCATGTGCATGGAATGTTTTTTCATTTCTTTGTGTCTTCTTCAATTTCTTTCATTAAGTGTTCTATAGTTTTCAGTGTACAGATCTTTACCTCTTCGATTAGGTTTATTCCTAGGTATCTTACAGTTTTAGGTGCAATTGTAAATGGGATGAATTCCTTAATTTCTCCTTCTGCTTTATTATTGGTGTACAGAAATACAACAGATTTCTGTATGTTGATTTTATATCCTGCAACTTTGCTGAATTCATGTATCAGTTCTAGTAATTTTTTGGTGGAGTCTTTCAGGTTTTCTACATACAGTATCATGTCATGTGTGAAGAGTGAAAGTTTGACTTCTTCCTTGCTGATTTGGATGCCTTTTATTTCTTTGTGGTCTGATTACTGAGGCTGGGACTTCCAGTATTATGTTGAACAACAGTGGTGAGAGTGAGAGTGGCATCCCTTCGTGTTCCTGACCTTAGGGGAAAAGCTCTCAGTTTTTCCCCATTGAGGATGATACTAGCTGTGGGTCTTCATATATATGGCTTTTATGATATTAAGGTATTTCCTCCTATCCCTACTTTTTGAGAGTTTTTATCAAGAAAGGATGCTGTATTTTGTCAAATACTTTTTCTGTATCTATTGAGAGGATCATATGGTTCTTATCCTTTCTTTTATTAATGTGTATATCACATTGTTTTGCAGATATTGAACCATCCCTGAAGCCCAGGAATAAATCCCACTTGATCATGGTGAATAATTCTTTTAATGTACTGTTGGATTCTATTAGCGAGTATCTTGTTGAGAATATTTGCATCCATGTTCATTAGGGATATTGGTCTATAATTCTTTTTTAGTGGGGTCTTTGTCTGGTTTTGGAATCAAGGTAATGCTGGCCTTGTAGAATTAATTTGGAAGTTTTCCCTCCATTTCTATTTTTTGGAAGAGCTTCAGAAGAATAGGTACTTTATGCTCTTTTAACAGGTAAACATTCACTCATAAATATGAACAAGAATGTTCATGACAGCATTGTTCATAATACAAAACAAAAACAAAAACAAAAACCCTGGAAATATCCAATTCCTCCATTATTGGTGGTATAGTTAGATTCTGATATGTAGTCAAAGAATGCATTTCACTTCTGCCACTTGAAAAACAACTAAGACTACTGAATATGATCTCTTTGTACAAATAAAACAAAAACACATGAGTAGATGAATATGCCTGGGTACAATACGGGTACATTTACATGAATCTGAATGTGCAAATTAGATATTGGAACATATAAAAATTTTAACACGTTTTTCTTGCGCTCAGAATTTTAAATACTTTTAACTTCCCCAAATGAAAAATTTGTTTAATATTTTCAACAGGCCCAGTGCTTATGCAGTTGGAATATGGCAGTGTCACTTCAGCTGGAAACAGCGCCATCTTTTGGCCAAAGTGCTGAGGTGGGAGGGAGTTTGGGCAATCTGAGGGACTGAATGACCACCAGTGTGGTATGGTGCCCCCTTTGCTGTTTTCAGGCATTACCTTTTGTTCAGGAAATGGGAGTAGCTGTCTACAGTGCTTGACAATTGATCTTAAGAAGACACATAATCTTTCTCTCTTTTTATTTCATAATCAGGATTTACAATTAAATGAAAAAGTACATTTCTCCATTAATAGATCAAAATACTTTTGAGTTCTAAATAAAAGTACTTAAAAGTATGATCTATCACAGTGTAATTTAGTAGTTTGAAAGCAAGCCATACCTAAATTCTCATTAACTTAACTTTAATTCTCACTGAAGTGTAGCCAAGTTACCTTGGAACAATTTTATGAATATTTGAAAGAATCAAGCGTGTCTAGTTATTTTAGATGTGGAGATGCGTGACCATTTAGTTTGGTGGGAAATTCTCAGGATTTCTATTGTAAAATCAAACTCGTGACCTCTGGTGTGTGGGGCATCTTTTTTTTTTTTTTTTTTTTTAAATGTTAGCTTCTGCGTAACAGGAAAGAAAGCAGAAAGATATAACCATTCCCTCATTTGCAAAATCAACACTAATGTAAGAGTATGGCAAGATTTTAACAGGACCGAAAGAGGAAAGATGATAATCTACAGACCTGCTAGAAGCAAGCATTTGATGAGAGGCTACAAAGTTAGCCTGAGTGTTCAGAACAGATGAATGCAAAAAGCGACATGGGCTTGTTATGCATGTTTTATGCTGCATCTTGATGCCAATGCCATAGAATAAAGTCACTAAAACAGTGGAAGATAGCTAACCCATTGTGAGCTTTGTCATTTTAATTAAAAAGCTACATTCAAATTTACTTTGGTTTTTCTTTAACTTGAAAAAAGCCACCCCAGGAAAAGTATTCTTTATAACTGATGGTGTACCAAATATCACCTCTACTAAGCTCTATTTGGGAATTGCTCTCTTACTGTCAGTCATTAAGAGACCTGGTTTAGCCGTGAGTACGCATTAGTACTCAGATGCTAATAATACCAGTAATGAGAGCAGGGACTCTTGTGATGTCTGAACATGAGGCACTGAGCAGACTACCCATCTTGACTAAGATCAGTGGTGGAACAGTGGGTGGCAAATGCTTTACTTTGCAAGTGTGGGGCCGGGTCCTTTCATCTCATTAATGTGAAGGAGGAAAATGCTAGGTAGGAAAGGTCAGAAAATAGGTAGAGTGAGCCGGTATAATGGACAGTTTTGTAGAAGAGAGAAAGCACGAAGGAAGCAAAAAAAGAAAAAGGAAAAAGCCATAAATGGGAAAATCCTCTTGGTAAGCCTCACTAATTTGGTCTAATTATTGTGAAGAACAGTCAGAATAGTGATACTTTAAATATATTACTTCATTCAACCAATAACTCACAGGAACCAACATTTATGGGGTATCTTCTGTGTGCAAAGGATTAGTCAGTCACAAAGGTTGGAGGAAAATTATGATGCCTCAGCCCTCAGTGAGCTCACTGCAGCTTCCTGTCAAGCACCCGAAATAACAGAATGGGCTGTGGTCAAGCATTGCTTAGAACAGGTCCTTGGTACATGCGTTGGTTTCACCACTTAAATTGCACTAAGACTTAAGGGACCTTCTGTATATTGTTCCCCTATTTCAAAGGTAAATATTGCTTCCTGTTTTGTAGTATTACTACCAAAGCTACAATCTTCCTATTTGTAGCATTTATCTTGCTTCCAATCTTATATTGTTATAAACAACATTGCAATGGACATCTTCATGAACATAGCGTCCCATAGTTTAGATGATTTCCTTACTCTGGTTCTCAGAAGTGGGCTTACTGGCTCAAGAAGCTTTAACGTCTAAATCATTCTTGGAGTAATGCCAAATTGCTTTCTAAAAAATTGTATCAATTTATAATAGTGAGCAATGCATGACAGTAATGAGAGGAGCAATTTTATATTCTTGTCACGTGGTCATCCTTTATAACTAATACTTTCAGAGTTTTCATTTAATGTTCAAATCACATGAGATTATTTGAAAATAGGTACTTATTTTCCACAATAAGGTTTTTTAGCATGTGATTTTCATGGAAACAGTAAATACCTAATGTTAAAATTTAGTCTTTAAGAAAGTGTCAAGTAACATGTCACATGAACATGAACATGTTTCATGTTCTCATTTTTCCCCAATAGTTCATCAGGGCACTCAAAAACCATTAGGAGAGGGATGCCTGGGTGGCTCAGTCAGTTAAGCAGCTGCCTTCGGCCCAGGTCATGAACCCAGGGTCCTGGAATCGAGTCCCACATCGGACTCCTTGCTCAGCAGGGAGCCTGCTTCTCCCTCTCTCTCGCTCTGCTTGTGCTCTGTCAAATAAATAAAATCTTAAAAAAAAAAAAAAGTTAAAAAAAAACATTAGGAGAACTTTAGAGGTGAATCTTATCTACACTACAGTAAATGTGCTTAAAAACATTTTTAGGAAATTATAATCTCATATATCATTCAATTTCCCCATATTTTTTATTATAAAATGAGACAGTTGGTGTTTGGGAGCAATATTAGTTTTAAGACATAGAATAAAACATCACTAAACAGTGCAGCATAACTTTTGATGTCACATGCTTAATGCCAAATGATATCTTTTTGGAAAACCATTAATTTTAATAGTCATTAGGCTATTAATATGAACCTTTTAAAGTTATTTTGTTTCATTTTGCTTTTATCAGAGTAATTTTTTAAAGATATTGCTTATTTATTTGATAGAGAGAAAGAGAGAGAGAGTAAGCACAAGCAGGGGGAGTGGCAGGCAGAGGGAGAGGGAGAAGCAGGTTTCCCACTGAGCAGAGAGCCTGACATGGGGCTCGATCCCAGGACCCTGGGATCACGACCTGAGCAGAAGGCAAACACTCAACCGACTGAGCCACTCAGGCTCCCCTTATCAGAGTACTGTAGAAATTTAAAAGAAAACTACTACTCACTGAACATTGAATTAAAAACTGAATTAATTTCTATCAAGCTTCCTCCCTGATCCTGTAAGGAGATAACTGACAGTTAATATTTTCTATTTATATATTATTAATGTTTTAAGCCTAAATTCTACTTCCTAGCATGTGGAGAAACTACTGGCTTTTCTCAGTGAAAGGCTAGCTTTATTCTCAAGTGGAGGACAAGCTAGCTGCCAATACTGGGTAATAAAAGATGTCACATAAATCAACAAACAAATGGAAAAGTTAAATTCAGGATCACATATGCAAGTACATTTAGCAATGGGAGATGAGCCAGGCACATTTCAGTGTAGGCAGCACACAGTCTGACAAACATAAGTATCCTTATGCAGACAGCTGATCAGAATATTTTGGAGCACAGCTGTCCCATAAAATCAAGCCCACATGATTGCTCCAGGTACACTGCTTGTTGAATCCATTCCTTGATCCTAAAGTCTGTAAATTGAATTTCTGTACATTGAGTTTCTATTAGGAAGCATACTGCATGGACTCTGATGCCAAATTGCCAGGGTTCAAATTCCAGCTCTGCCATTTACTAGCTGTGTGATTACAGGCTATTCTTTTTTTTTTTTTTTTTAAAGATTTTATTTATTTATTTGACAGAAAGAGACAGCGAGAGAGGGAACACAAGTAGGGGGAGTGGGAGAGGGAGAAGCAGGCGTCCCGCTGAGCAGGGAGCCTGATGCGGAGCTCGATCCCAGGACCCTGGGATCATGACCTGAGCCGAAGGCAGCCGCTTAACCGACTGAGCCACCCAGGTGCCCCCGATTACAGGCTATTCTTAAACATCCTGTGCCTCAATTTCCCTATCTATTAGATGGGGACAAGAATAGTAACCAGCTCATAGAGTTGTTGGAAAGATTAAATGAGTTAATACATGCAAAGCCTTAAAATAGTACCTGGCACATAGCAAGAACTCTATGGGCGTATGTTGCTATTATTAATTTCACGATTATTAATTTTTATTACTACTTCTATCTGAATTTAAAGAAAACTTTATGTCTTTATTAAAGAGTCAAAATGATAGTGAACGCCTCTACAAATATAATCTATATTTCCCAGGGCACAGGACTTTGGGTCCCCGAATACAGTCCTGCGGTATCAGTTACACAGTCGGCTTGCATAGAAGGGGGAAAGGTTTAGAGTCAGGCGTCTCTGGTTTTGATTTCTACCTCCACCACTAACTTATCGTGCGACTCTGGGCTCTTTAACTACTCAACCTCTCTAAGCCTTTAGAAGGAGAAGAATAATATCTTGCCTGATGTGATAACCAAGAAGGAGATAACTTAAGCGGAATGTGAGGTACCTAAGAGATGGCCTGAAGCATAAGGACCTCAGTTCTTGCAGTTGCATATGGGGCCCTCCGTTTCCCTCTCTGGCTCCCTGCCACCTTCAGCAAAGTCTTACTGTTCAACCTGGTGAAACCAAACCACCACAAAGCAGGCCCAGGACAATCACCAATGGAAAACTCAGTGTGTAAAGATATCATTGGTAATATAGGAAGTATTATAATGTTATATTAAAAAAGGTTTACAAGTCCATATCTTTTAGACAGGCACACTAAAATATGTATGAGTCAAGGTGATAGATGGGATTTGTTTTTTAAATGCTTTAGGGGCGCCTGACTGGCTCAGTTAGTGGAGCATGAAACTCTTGATCTCCGGGTCATAAGCTCAAGCTTGATGTTGGGCATGGAGCCTACTGAAAAATAAATAATATAAAATAAAATAAAATAAAATAAAATAAAATAAAATGCTTTAGCAAGGGGAGACGTAAAGAAAAGGATACATGATACAAATGTGGCAAAATCTTGGTAATTGTTTAATCAGGAAGAGAGGTAATGAAGATTCATTACATTATACCCTCTAATTTTCGTGTGTTTGAACATCTTTGTGCATGATAAAAACTTTGAAAATTTTAAAAAACCCTCACATTTCTAGAAGTAATACCTATTACATTAGGCACCAGGCACATGAGGCTTATCTAATATTCTGGGCATTTCATCCCATTTCCAAGAGTCCAAGTCAGATCTGGCCATACATTTCATTGAATCCTCCATTCTTCCTAGCCTAGCAGAATTGTCATATAATTTCTAAACAAATATTTGTCAAACCTTGCTTAGGTTAGGAAAATGTCATTTTCTCTCAATGTTTCCAAAAGTGAGGCCACAAGCTAGATTTAATGAACCTCCACCACATTATGCCAAGAAGCCAGACACAAGAGACCACATATTATATGATTCCATTTACATGAAAAGTCCAGAAAAGTGATTCCTGGGGCTGGAAGTGGAATTCACATTAACTGTCCATGGGCATGAGTGGGCTCTTTTTTTTTTTTTTTTTTTTAAGATTTTCTTTATTTATTTGAGAGTGAAGAGACAGAGATTGGGAGAGAGAGAGCACAAGTGGGGAGGAGAGGGAGAAGCAGGCTCCTCACTGAGCAGGGAGCCTGATGTGGGGCTTGATCTCAGGACCCTGGAATCATGAGTTGAGCTGAAGGCAGACACTTAACCTACTGAGCCACCCAGCACCCCTGGGCATGAGTGCTCTTACTGGGATGACGGAAATGTGCTAAAACTGGATTAGGGATGTATGCACAACTTGGTAAAATTACTAAAGGGGTGCCTGGCTGGCTCAATCAGTAGAGCATGTGACTCTTGATCTCGGGGTTGTGGATTCAAGCTCCACGTTGGGTGTAGAAATTACTTAAAAATAAAATCTTAAAAAAAAAACCCTTTAAATTACTGAAAGTCACTGACTTCTAAACAGGTGAATTCTGTGGTATGTAACACCTCAATAAATAAAAAATATATATCTAGGTGGATCACAAACTTCTCAAAAATTATTAGGTATGTAAAGCATTTTATACTTTAGAAGAACGATAACTAGCACATCAATTTTGATGTCACAGTAGCAATGTGAACTTATAAAATAAATGTTTAAGTTAAAAAAGATGAATTAATTTAAGTAATTGATTTGAATGAATTAGTTTACTTAATTCATTCACATATTGAAGTTAAATAGAAATGATGATACTGACAAACCAGAAGATTTGGTAAATGTTAGTCTGGGTCATTGATTCCTACATGATAAAACCCCAACTCTATGTGCGTGTGTGTGTGTGTGTGTGTGTGTGTGTGTGTGTGTCTGTGTGTGTGTTGTGTTTTTTAATCTCAGGATCAGATGTAAAGATTAAATGGGATAAATGTTGATGAAAATGCTATATAAATTGCCTATGCTGTACAAACAAAAGAAAAAGAATGACCTACCTAAATTGTTCTATTTTAATATAAAAGAAATCCTAACTAGGTTATGACAGATAAGAGACCCTCCAGGTGGGGGCAGAAGTAATTTAACAGGTTGCCCAGCTTCTGTCCTCTGGGGTTTCAACTTCTCTGATTTCTTTCTTCTGCAAACATTACTGAATGCCTACCATAAACCATTAGGTGGTAGGTCCTTATTCTTGATCTTCCAGAGGTGTCTAGTTGCCCTCCTCCTCCTCTCCTCCTTTTTCTACCAAGTCAAAGTGCTCTATCTATAAAAACTTCCTGCCCCAATGGGGTGGAGCACCCCCAAGCCCTTTTTTGGTTGCATTTGGCACAGCTGAAATGAACTGGCATTTTTGAAACTTTTCCAGATATTAAGGGAGAACCCCACCTCCCACCCCCCACCAGCCAAAGTACAGTCAAGTAGTCAGTCAAGTTTTTAAATTACAGAATTACAGATTGGAAGACTGGAAAAAGAAAAAGAAAAAACAAACAAAAAAAAAGCTCTCCCATCTCCAGCCAGATTTCAGATTTCAGTTCCTAAACTTTTGCTTCTTACACCCCTTGTTCTTTCTGAGGAAGCGAGCCTTTCCCACCTTTCAAGAAAACAATGAGGGCTCAGTGGCATTTAGGTCCCAAGCCCAAGTGAACAAAGCAGCCACTATATTCTAAGTCCTCATCCCCATAGAAACCTGGAGCACCCTCTTTCCTCTGATTCCCACAGGGTCAAGGTCGGTTTATTTTCAGCAGATTGGTGGTGGTATTGTTATTATTATTACTATTCTGACGTTAGTTTGGCTAATTAATAAATCTGGGGTCCTTTTGAGGTATCAAACATTCTACTAAGTTCTCTGTACTTCGGCTATCAGCCAAATTTGCAAAGGCCATGGAAAAAAATTAGGATAGGGCCCACATCTCCCTGCCTCAGGGGTGTAGAGTGCTCTCACAAGGTTTTGTTTCATCTCCTGCCAGTTCTAAAAGGGTATGCAAAGCAGATACTATTACCCCTTGCACAGAAAGGAGAAGGAATGTGCCTAAGAAGAGACAGCTTGCTAGCTGATGACAGAGTCTGCATTGACACCTGTTCTGGCTGACCTAAGTGAATTTCTCTCTTTATTCCAAATTCCTTAAGTGGAATCGCCCCTCTGGGCAAGTAAGATTTGCGCTCAAACTGGCCTAACTGACAGCAGGCTGGGAGGTGGGTAGTAAACCCTCGGGAATGTGGGCTTTGCCCCCACCACGAAGGCCGGGTTGTCTTTGTATTTTAACTCAGTCCAGTTGAGGGTATCTTTGGTGTAGCCCGTTTGTAGAGTTGCCTTGAGAATTTTCCTAGGTAGTTTTGTTGATTCGCTCAGCAGCAGGGCAAATCACAGAAACGGAATAGGAAAATAAAAAAACGCAAAGCACGTGGCGTACAGAATCTCACTTTTCTTGGCCTTTCTCCCGACCCGTAGCCGCGCCCTATTACGACTGCGTGGGTGGCTCGCCTATAAAAGCCCGTCTTAGAGCGTCTCGTCGCCACAATCTCTTCCTGTTCTTGGTGCGTCTGTTGTGGCTTCTAGCTGGGACCGCAGTGGCCGTGAAGATGGCGTCTACCAGCCGGTTAGTATGTCCGGCCGAGCCGGGCTAGCTAAGGGGCGGGCGGAGAGTGCCAGAGCTGTCAGGCGGCCACCGGGGCTGTCGCGTCGGGCAAAGCGCTCGGGAGGTGCGGGGAGAGGCGGCGGACTGACTGGCCGAGCCGGACAAAGGCACTTCCAGACGGCAGGGCTGTCAGGGGTGTCGCAGGGGGTACCGAGCCGTCGGCGTTACCACTCCAGCGTCCCGGCTTGTTTTCTCACCCAGGCACCACCCTGTGGGGGCCCCTGTGTCCCCAGCCCCTGGTTTCGCGTCCTTTCTGAGTATTTTAACCGTGTTTTTTCTTGTTAATTTTTTCTACGCTTGTTTTTCTAGCCGTGGCTCAACCAGCCCACGATCCTTTCCAAAGAGCGGGAAAGGGTTAGTTCCAGGCCCTTATCGATCTGACAGCTAGAAAGTTAGGGACGTCAGCCTGATGGAAACTGATTACCATCCCAGAGGCCTTCTGAAATGGAAGCTAGGGCATTTCCGAAGAGTTGATAAGTTCCCTTCTAAGAGGTTTATTTTTTTACAAATGTCTTCTGCATACTCCTGAAGAAAATCTTTCCCGCAGAAAATTACTTACATATGCTGGGAAGTCACTCTAATATAGTCTTTAAAATGTGATGTACTCACATCTACAGGAAATGCGTGCAGAGCCCTTAGAGGCAGCCTTTAATCCTGTGATCTGAAAAATGCTTGTAGACCCTAATTATCTCTCTCATTACCACTATGAGGTAGATATTAGTATTTTTGAATCAGTGTAAACTGAGTCATGCCAGTGTTGACTTTTCCAAGGTTAGTGTTAGAACAAAGTGTAGAATCTCTTATCTATTTCCTGTTATCACACAATTGGCCTCTAGTTAACTCATAATGTATTGAAAGTATCAACTTAGTTCTATAGCCTCTGAGAGGTAACTGGCATAATTTCACTGAACTTGTTATCTATGGAATTGAGTTCCCAATGAAAGCCATTATCACAAAATAGCAAACTGAAGAAGTCCAGGTCCTTTTGTGTTAACTCCTAAGACTTACTGCTTTATGTTACTGTACTTAAAAAAAAAAAAAAGGTGTTGGTGGAGGCAGCATTAGGTAAAACAACTTGGAAACAACTCTTAAAGCCAATTGTTTACTGATTGTAATTGTGTGATTGAATGCTCAATCATTCTATCTGGGTGTGGCTCTGTTGGGAAAGCCTTCCTTGTAGGTAAGTGGAAAACTTCAGCTACCCAAAGACACCTAAATACGACTTATGTTCTCTTATGGCAGTAGATCTGGATGGTCAGTGTGGTCATATTTGGGCATAGCTTTTCCGTATAATAGGACAGGAAATTGTGTTTGTGAGAAAAATTTGCAGCAGTTAAATATAGTAAGTTCATGTGATAGATTCTTTACCAAAAGAATACACTTTCCTTTGTGTGCCTTTATTTTCTTCATTTGTTAAAAAATAATCTTTGAAATAAATTTTTTCTGGACACGTCCAGGTCTTAAATATATGTGTCATTGCAGTTGTCCATCTCGAGTTTTTCTACCAGTGAGAACAAAGGTAAATGTTAGTATTTCTGCCTTTAGCTTTTTTCCCCCTGAGGAAGATGCAGTTACTAGGTTATGAAACTGCCCGGTGTTTTCACAGAGAAAAGCACAAATGTTGTCAGTTCAAATCTAAACTCCACCACTATTCTGTGATTTTAGGCTAATCATTTTCTGAGCTTAATCTTTAGAAGGGAAATAACCCTTATTTTGCAGGTTTGCTTTGAAGATTAATAATATATATGTAGCACTAGATACACAGTAGGCACCCAATAAGTGATAGCTATAAAGTGAGATTTGGATTTATCTGGCTCCTTAGGGACTCTAAATTGTTTTAATGTCATTGGTGGTTGTTTACTTCATTCTTTCCCTTTCATTTCTCTCTCTTACTTCCCCCACTACCCTACTCTTGTGGTTCCTCTTTTGTATTACTCCTGTGGGTATTCTGATTAAAGTTGACTACTTTATTGTGATTTATTTTATTTTGGATAGGTAACACACACAAATAGTGCAAAAACAAGAAGAAAAGTGAAAAGCAGTTTTTTTCTTCTCTAGCTCTCAGCCATCTAATTCTCCCCCAAAGCAGCCATTGTAACCTGTTTCTTCGTGTTTTCCTAAGGATTCTGTGGTTTAACAAGCATGGTTAACAAAGAGCGCTAACCTTTCTTCTTCCCCCAAAGTCTGTTGTAAACACTGTTTGTTACCTTGCTTTTTACCTTTTTCGTGAAGTTAGCACACACATTTTAAGTGCACAGTTCAGTTACAAAATGAGCACACACACATAGCTACCACCCAGGTCAAGAAATTAAATACCACTGGCATCCTGGAAGCCTCCTTGTGACCTCAGCCATTACCCCCTTTCCAAAGATAACCACATCCCAACTTCTAACACGATAGATTTGTTTTGCCCACTTTAAAGTTTATATAAATGGCCTGTGTTTTCCTCTATGTTTAGTTTCTTTTGATAGCATTTTGGGAGTTATCTTTTTTACTGAGTATAACTGTAATTCATATTTTTTTCCATTTTTGTATAAAATCCCTAGGGGCACCTGGGTGGCTCAGTCAGTTAAGCATCGAACTTTTGGTTTTGGCTCAGGTCATGATCTTCTCCCTTGTGGGATCGAGCCCTGTGTCGGGCTCTGTGCTCAGTGTGGAGTCTGCTTCAGATTCTCTCTCCCTCTCCCCCACACTTTTTCTCTCCTTTCTCAAATAAAATCTTTAAAAATCCCTAACTTACTCTTTTTACTTAGCGTATCTTTGAGATGTTTACATATCATTTATATACATGCACAAGATACTTTTTAATAGTGCAAAATATATTAGTCCTTATCTTTGTATGCTGTGTGCCATATGGCTGCCTCTTTGTAATTACTTTTATTCTGCTAAGAATTTCCTTTATTTCAACATAGTTTTTCATAATTTATACTAATTTCTTAATTTATTTGTCATAAGGTATTAAAATATTTCCCTAATAGGAATTTATGGAATAAGTGTGACTATAAAACAAACCTCTATTCCTCCATTTTCCCAATGAAAAGATCCAAGACGTGTTTTGGTTAATTTGAATATATACATTTTGGGAATGTGGGTTATTAGTTTTTCAGTGGGAATCACCTATGTTGAGAGTTAACATTCTGAATTATATTTGTTGACATTAGAAAATTTATCCAAAACCACAAATATCTGCTTACTTACTGTAAGAATGGTTAATGATGTCTTTTAAATGTATATTTGTGGGGGTTTTTTGTTTTTGTTTTGTTTCTTAAAGATTTTATTTATTAGCACATGTGTATGAGAGTGAGACAGTGAGAGAGAGAATGAGAGCAGGGGGAGGGGGAGAGGGAGACAGAGACTGAAACGAGGGACTCCATCCCAAGACCCTGGGATCATGACCTGAGCCGAAGGCAGACACTTAATGGACTGAGCCACCCAGGCACCCCTAGATATATATTTGTGATGGCCATAACAACCTTGTGCTGTAGTATTTCAAGTGAACTTTTAAAGAGGGCTTATTTTCTATGATACCAAACACTTATGATTGTGAGGGAATTAACTACTAAATCTATGTTAAATATCTTTGTTGCTCTTTATTTCATTTTAATTTTTATTTTTTTAAAGTAAGCTCTATGCCCAATGTGGGGCTTGAACTCACAGCCCTGAGATCAAGAGTCAGGTGCTCTCCCCACTGAGCTAGCAAGACACCCCTCTTTGTTGCTTTTGTAAAACTGATACTTTTGTGTCATTTAAGATTGATTTGTCTTCCCCAAACTGCTTTATTTTCAAAATAGAATAATTGAGCAAATTAGTACTATCACAAATAGATTAAAAAGTACCTTTTGAAACCATTTCTTGAATGGTAGCAAACTCATTTTTTGGACTAAATGAAATCCTCAGGTCTTAAGTTCAGCAGAGACACATCTACCACCGTCCTCTATCTACCTGTTAGGTTTGGTGTACTATTCTAAATCTATTACTAAAATATCCAGCAAGTAGAAAAAAAAAAACAGACTTGAAATTTATTCTCCAACCAGAGAAATAAGTGGTAGGTCACACAACCAGATGATTATATGTAAATGTCACAGGTTATTATGGTAGCTACTCATTTCTATGCTAATCAAGATTTTTAAAAATCTTAGTAGCCTACCTGTTAAGAGGTAGCCTACCTGTTAAGAGAAAAAAGACTTACTTTCCATTTAGGTTTTTAAAGCCTTCCATGTCTGCAAACCTAACTGTTCTTAGAAAAAACAATTCTAATGGAATCTGTTAATTACTAGCTGGAATTAAAAGTTACCTAACTGGTTTACTTTGAAGATTTAGCTTAAGTGTATTATACATGTACAGTATTGGGAAAGTGTTCAAAATCTTTCTTTACCCTTCTTCCCCCCAAAAGACTACTTTGTTACATATTGGTTGGGAGAATATAAAAAGTTCTTTTTTTTTTTTTTTCCCCATTTAGCTTGGATGCTCTTCCAAGAGTCACGTGTCCAAACCATCCAGATGCGATTTTAGTGGAGGACTACAGAGCTGGTGATATGATCTGTCCAGAATGTGGCCTGGTTGTAGGTAAGCAGTTATTATGGTTTTAATTGAAATCACTATTTTGGGTACTTTGCTTTTGTATATTTCCCAAAGTTTCTTTTAATGAATACATTTTGATTTTTTTCCCTGCAGGTAATTATTTATACAACTAACAAACAAGAAGAATTAGGAAAAAAAACAAGAGTAAAGTCAGAGATACCATATTTTATTGTCTATACAAATGTATATATTTCATAATGTGGGGTATGAAGGAACATTTAAAATTGAGACAACCAATCCAAAAGAAAAGGCCCTCAGTCCTTAGTCTTTGGAGTCCTTAGTCTTTTTTTTTTTTAAGATTTTATTTACTTGAGAGAGAGAGCGAGAGCGAGAGAGCACTCGAGTGAGCACAGAGAGAGAGGGAAAAGCAGACTCCCCAGAGCAGAGAGCCCAACGCAGGGCTTGATGATCTCAGGACCCCAGATCATGACCTGAGCCAAAGGCAGATGCTTCACTGACTGAGCCACCCAGGCATCCCTCCTGAGTCCTTAATCTTAAATATTTGATGGGGTGCTGGGGTGGTGGTGGTGAAACTTGTGTATATGAAATAATGAATAAGGTGTGCCTGGATGGCTCAGTCAGTTAAGCATTCGACTCTTGGTTTTGGCTGAGGTCATGATCTCAGGGTTGTGGGATCCAGCCCCACATTAGGCTCTGTGCTCAGCGTGGAGTGTGCTTGAGATTCTCTCTCCCTATCCCTCCCCCTCTGCCCCCTCTCCCTCTCTCTGTCACTCTCAAAATAACTAAGTCTTTAAAAAAAATGAGTAAATTTAATCTAACTTTTGTGGCTTTTAGATATTTAAACAAGATTTGTTTTAGGGTAATAAAGGTATATCTGTACTGAGTCTCATCCAAGGCCTTTCAGTTAACAGAGCCAATCACTTATATAGAATGATTTATTTATGAATTTCTGGTATAAAATTGTCAAAAATACTGCTTAAAATTTTCATTTTGTTCCTACTTGCTCACTTATCCAGATATGTAGCCAAATTTTGAATAGAGATGGTCTGTTCAAAAATTATTCTTATGGTGGGGTTGCAGCCAGTGCCTGAAAAAAGGAGTAATACTTAGCCATTTGAAATACTTAGAAATGAAAGTGCTAGTAGGATTATGGGACGTATAACAGAAACATTGGTGGTGATATATTACGGAATTGTCTTACTTGGAGACATCTGTAATATTCGTCCAAGTAGGCTGCTCGCCTCAGACCTCCAGTGGGAGTTTTAAATCATAGAGAGTCGCTAATAGGAACTAAAATCCACTTAAAATTAATTGAATTCTACTCAGTAAGCAATATTAATAGCTTATATATGCTGGGCACTGTTTTAAATGATTTACATATTCACTCAGTTTATCCTCAGAGAAACCTTTGAGGTGAGTACTAATATTATGTTCATGTTAGAGATGAGAAACTGAAGTTTAGTGTGGCAGTGAAGCTCCACTGTCTACATGGAGTCAAATTTCTATCCTAGATTGCCTTTCATAGTAAAATGAGTTCAGTGTGAGATAGGCATACTATGACCCACCACCTATTTTATATTTGACCTGCCTGCTAAGAATGGCTTTTACATGTTTAAGTGGTTGAAGAAAATCCAAAGAATAGTAACATTTGGGGACATATGAAAATAATATCAAATTCAGATTTCAGTATCCATACATAAAGTTTTACTGGACACAGCCACACTTGCTTGGTATCTGTTGTCTATGACTGCTTTCACACTGTGACACCAGGATTTAGTAGTTGCAGCAGAAACCAGATGTGATGTTCTCATCACGTCATACTGCTGCCCAGTGCACTATAAATCCCAGTAATGTAGTTACAACTCCTCAGCATCTTGAGTACAAAGCCTGTCTCCATACTGCAACATTTTGTTACCATTGCATACCCATTGTGTCAAAAAAAAAAAAAAGGCAACTTTGAATGTCATGCTTTTAAGGTACAGTGGAGTGTGGGTTATTTTGTTATTGAATTAGATGGCAAAGCACTGTATTTATTATGCAGTGAAACTATAGCTCTGCTAAAAGAGTACAGTAACCTTTGACATTACCAGATAAACACTCATCATGCCAACTCAGTAAAAACAATGATCAGAAAATTTAGAAAATGTAAAGTGGAACATCTCATCATAGCAGAATTTCTTCACCAACATCAAAGAATAAAAATAAGGCTGCAGTTAAAGTAAGTTTCTGAGTGGCTTATTTGTAGCCCATGCAGGGAAAGCCATTTACCAATGATGAGTTAATTAATTCGTGCTTGATTGTGGTAGCTGAAGAATCATGTCCAGAAAAAATAAACTTATTTAAGACGATTAGCCTCTCTGCAAAAACAGTTGCTTGAAGAGTTGAGGACTTTGGGAGCAACATCAATAGTTAAAAGTCCAGGCAAATTTCAAGTATTTTTCCTGGACTCTTGATGACTAGCTAGATGTTACTGAGTTGTTTATTCAAGGTGTCAGTGTAGAGTTTTTAAGAGTTTGAATCATCTGCATGGAACAACTACAGGAGAAACTATTTTTAAAGAGTTACAAAAATGCTAATTCAGTACAACCTGAAGGGGAATCTGCTAAGATGTGTTACAACTGATCCTGGAAAAATGCATGTGGAAGAAGACTTAGTAGGAGAAATTTACAAAGATTGTGAAAATGTAAGATTTTTAAAGCCTGTAGTTCTTTGTTGTATTCATCAGCCGATACATTGTAGAAAAGGTTTGAATCTCTCACATAACTGATCAGTAACAGTATCAGTAGTGAACTTCATTCACTCTCATGGACTTAACTGTCATCACTTCAGTGAATCATTGTCAGAAATAGAAGCTGAATATCTCGACTTGCCTACCACACAGTAATTTGATAGCTTAGCAGTAGCAAAGTTTTCTTGTAATTGTTTTTGAGCTCAGGGCCAAGTTGAAATTTTTCTGAATCCAGTACTGCTTTCAGCCACTGCTGTTGAACACCGAATGGCTTTAGAAATTAGCTTTTGCTGCAGACTTGCTAATATTAATTAATTCAGCCTAGAATTGTAAGGCAAAACAGTGCCTATATGTTAAAATGGCACTGTAGTAAAGTCAGTTTCACAACAACTAACATTATTTGAATCACAAACAATGTCAAATTACTTTAATGTATTTTATATACTTTCATTGCTGTCAGAAGTTAAAACAGGAACTAGGATCTTCATTCCCACACAGATCTGCAGCAGGTATATTTTCCAGACTCAAACTATATTTTAATCAGTGCTTTTCAGACCTGGATGCAAAGGAAATTTTCACATTTCAGAATCCGTTTAACTCTGCAATTAAGGAGCTCCCACCTAACCTTCAATTGGGAGTGATTAATCTACAATGTAATGACATGTTAAAAGGCAAAATATCAGAAGAATGTAATAAAATTCTATAAATGCCTTTCAAGCAATGAATATGCTCAATTAAAATCATATGCTTGCAGATTAATATCAGTATTTGGCAGTACTTATCTGTGTGTGCAAAAGACTTTTTTAAAAATGAAATACATAAAATCCTGTTAATACAGCATTGACAGATGAACATTTGTAATTGATTTTGATGATAGAGAACGCTAACTGAATTCCAATTAAGTGAAATACTATCACCCCAAGAGAGAATTCTATTTTTTCTCAGTAGTAGATATGTATTATAACAAACTATTATATTTTAATTTTTAATTTTAATTTCATCAATAAAAAATTAGTGGAGTTTTCCTCTTTATGTAAGTGCCGCAGTTTAGGCTCTTGACCCACAAAACCTAAAATATTTACTATATGGCCCTTTACAGAAAATGTTTGCCGATTAAGTTAAATGAGAGCATTCTAATTCCACAGTATTAAGATCAAACTGATAGTATGTCAGAGTGAGGCAGAGACAGAAGACTGAAGATCATTTCAGCTTCTTGGCTCTCCTAAATGTAGTCATTTAAAATAGTGCAGAAATTTTGCATCAGCCCTTCCATCAGCTTCACTTCTACTTCAGACTAGCAAGATAGTTGTGTAAGATGAACCAGCTGGAGAAGGAATATCTAATTCACAAGGCTTACATGCTTTTTTGTGGTTGGAATCCCTAATTTTTACTTGCATTTTTCTGCTTATATCAAACCAAAGGAAGTTAATTTTCTTTTAGTTTGCTTTATTTACTTATTAGTCTTGAACACCAGCATTGGAACTACTATATTTTATGCTAACTAAAGCAATTAGCCTAATTGTGAGGCTTGAAAATTAAAAAATATAATCTGATTAAACTTCCTTTCTATATACAGAAATATCTTTTTGTGATAATTGGTTTTTCTGACATAAAATGTAACACCTGTGGTTTTTTTTTTTTTTTTTAAGATTTTATTTATTTATTTGACAGAGAGAGAGGGAGAGCACAAGTAGGCAGAGAGGCAAGCAGAGGGTGAGGGAGAAGCAGACTCCCCGCTGAACAGGGAGCCCGATGTGGGGCTCAATCCCAGGACCCTGGGATCATGAACTGAGCCAAAGGCAGATGCCTAATGACTGAGCCACCCAGGCGCCCAGTAACACCTGTTTTAAAATAGACAGTAGCTTCATTCACATATTTGTGGTTCAGTGTATAACTTAACCTGCAGTGTGTCCTGCAAGTGAATAATCTATTCCGTGAGGGTGGGCAGGCAAGAGTCTGCTAATAAAGTTCCGTTTTGCTGAAGAGATCATCAAATTATGTTGAAAAGAGCTTAAATGAACATGACAGTCTGTGAGTCTAAATTTTAAAAATACATGTGCATGTGTACATATATACACAAACACATACATTGCTGTCATAGATTGATCATAAATTGAGATTGTATTATATATTTAATTGGCTTTGCATCAACTTGTTGGTTTAAAGGCATATGCTCTCTGTTGCCAGCTCAGTTCTGCCTTTATCTCTTATGCTATGGAGACAAGGAAGAAATTAGTCTGGGCCAATATTCTGCAATCCACTAAGGGCATAAAATTTGTGGCTTTTTTCACATTTGAGATATTGATGTTCATAATAGAGATTTAAATTCACGTGTCATCATGTGCTTCCTAATAAATAATCTTGGTTTACATGGTTTGAATGTGCTTGCCGTAACATTTTACCTTTTATGAAACTTTTCAGATTATACCATTTTATTGAACAAGCTTTTTCAGTAGCTTCTGATTTAAATAATCAGACAACTTTAGAAACTGGAACTCTTAGAATTGGTTTTCTTGACAACTATATACTTAATATTTAACTTGTGCTTAAACTTAGGGCAGCCTGTTGTCACTATAACTCCTCTTAATTTCCAGCTCAACACTAGATATTGCTTAGTTGTTATCTTCAGAGCCATATATTACCCCTCTCAACAGAGCCCATGACTACCACCTTTTTTAGTGAAATAATTTCATAATACAAAAAAAAAACTTACATGATTATAAACTGCCTTTTCTTCAGTCTCTAACAACACTCTTCTCATTGTCCTTCAAGCCTTCATTCATAGGATTCTTGAGGCCCACCACTCAGTCTCAAAACCAGTGCCTAAAGTGTTTTAGGTTTTTCTTAAACAACATCATACTTTTAGGAACCAGTTTCTGTTTCAATTACATGACAAACTACTTGAGAACTTAACGGTTTATACCAGCCATTTTAGTTGATTATGATTTTATGGGTCAAGCTGGACCTGGAGGATCCACTTCCATGATGGCTTTTTCTTTTTCTTTCTTTTCTTTTTTTTTTTTTTTTTTTTAAGATTGTATTTATTTATTTGACAGAGAGAATACAAGCAAGGGGAGCATCAGAGGGACAGGGAGAAGCAGGCTCTCCCTGCCGAGTAGGGAGCCCAATGCGGGGCTCAGTCCCAGGACCCTGGGATTATGACCTGAGCCAAAGGCAGACACTTAACCAAGCCACCCAGGTGCCCGCTCCCCACATGATGGCTTTCTCTCCTACATTTCTGCCTCTTCTCTGCCCTTTGGCCTCTCCATACAGATGTGCCATGCTCTAGAGTTTTGCCATAATTGTGTCAGAGTAGTCATATTTCATACATGGTGGTTGATTTCCAAGAGAAATACCCCAAGAGCATGTGTTTCAAGAGCATGGAAGCTGGACTCAGGTAGTTAAGGACAATGCCTGGAATAGGATCACTTCTGCATTCTATTAGAACAGTCATAGGGCCCACCTAGACTGGAAGGGGTGGAGAAATAGGTACCCCCTCAGTGTGAGATAGATAAGGTCATGTTTCTGAAGAACATATTGATGAGAGATATTATTGCTGCCATCTTTGGAAAATACAGTTTGTCAAACATTCAGTGTCTTTTAATTTTTTTCCCCCATATTTAAGTGGTTGTGTGATATTTAGTTTCATCTGTAACTTGGGTTGTTCCCAATATTTTGTGGCTATTTTTAATACTATTTAACTTGTAATAACTGTCTAATTGACTAGGAAAAGTCAATTTTTTATTTGAATTACAGGATTTTTATTTTAAACATGGAAAGTGTTATGAGTTGTCATTGGCTATTTAACCTTACCAGTGATCCTTAGGATATTGGTAGTGATCTCAAAATAAGGCCAATTTTTAAAGCAAAGCTTTGTCATTTCTGTCATGAAACTATTGGCTCTAACAGCACTGTTTTGTGGGGTTTTTTCCCCCCAAATCCTAATTGTGATTGTGTCACTGTAAAAATTGAGCACTAGGTGGCAGTGTAATCATATTTAGATTATCAATTTGTTCATAAATTTGACCTTGTACATTGTTTATAGTCAGCAAAGTATTAGGTTAGCAAGCTGCTGTAATAGTTATTAAAACACAAAATTGGTGGGCGCCTGGGTGGCTCAGTCGTTAAGCGTCTGCCTTCGGCTCAGGTCATGATCCCGGGGTCCCGGGATCGAGTCCCACATCGGGCTCCCTGCTCGGCGGGAAGCCTGCTTCTCCCTCTCCCACTCCCCCTGCTTGTGTTCCTGCTCTCGCTATCTCTCTCTCTGTCAAATAAATAAAATCTTTAAAAAAAAAAAAAATAAATAAAAAATAAAAAAAAAAAACCACAAAATTGGTTATGACTTTTATAAATTAGGATTTCAAATAACGTGGTGTTTAGATCTACTGGTATCATTTCTAGTTAAAGCTACTTTTTATGTGCCATTTAAAACTGAAGTCTTTCATTGTTCTTAAAAGGAATATAAGGAAAATACCAGAAAATAGTATAGGTGGATTTGAATGAGAAAAATGAGCCAATTTGACCTCTCCTTCTTAAAGTCTTTCTGGATATTGTTTATACCAGTGCATCTAAAGCATGAATGTACATTAAGAATCAGCTGTTTAAAGATTCCAGACCCCGGGGCACCTGAGTGGCTCAGTCGTTAAGCATCTGCCTTCGGCTCAGGTCATGATCCCAGGGTCCTGGGATTGAGCCCCGCATCGGGCTCCCTGCTCGGCGGGAAGCCTGCTTCTCTCTCTCCCACTCCCCCTGCTTGTGTTCCCTCTCTCACTGTGTCTCTCTGTGTCAAATAAATAAATAAAATCTTTAAAAAAAAAAAAAGAAAAAGATTCCAGACCCCATTTCTAGAAATTCTAGCTCAGGTCATACATCGGTAACATTAAGAAACACAAATTTGTACTATTAACTTTACAATTTACCACATTTTTTTGAGATCTTCTGTACTTTTAGAGTTTTCATCTTTGTTTTCATGTTTTCCATGTCTCCAGACTGCAAATTCCTATAGGGCAGATATCTTACGTGTGTCCATAGTTCCTAGTATAACTAGTGGCCTTCGAATCCAGGCTTGGCTCTACTAGTTAATGAGCTATGGAACTATAACCAAGTTACACAATTTCTCCAAGTTTAACTTTCTTCATGTGTAAAATAAGTCGTGACTCCCCCTCCCCCACCTCCAAAACAGGCAGCAGGTACCATACATCTCAGAATTGTTAGGAATTGTTAAAAATCGAATGAATGTATTAAATGTATAATGTGAAATTTCAGTGATACATATTTTGGGGGTACAAGTACTCCTTTTTTCTTAACCTCATAGAAAAAGGTTATTCTAAGTCTGAGCTGCCGTTCATCATAGCAAGTCAGTTGCAAGATATGTTTGAGTGGGTCTAGCATATGGAGTGCTCTCCAACTGTAGCATTTTAAAGATTTCCGGATTACCATCTTTAAATCTGCATTATAGTGTTTCCTAAAGGAAAAAATTCAGGAATATTCACTTTCAAATTCTTGCTTTGGCACCTCTTCTAAGGCCTCAGAGACAGCCTTCTTACCTAGTTTAGAATTTTTAATTTAGATGCTACTTAAGCAACAGAGAATTACTAACTTGGTCAGCACAACCACTCTTGGAGGGAAACTGAGGCTTGGAGTACTTAGGTAATTAGCTCAAGATTTCACATCTAGTAAGTGACAGAGCCACTCAAATCCCAATCTGTAGGATTTAACAAGCCTGTTTCTGTTAAGGCACTGTGCCAGTCAGGGAGAGGGATAGAAGGATTAGATGCTCTAAGCAAGCTCTGGAGCAGCTCTTCGGCTAGTGTGTGGAAAGGAGGAGGGTGCATTAATACAACACAGCATGGTAAAAGTTCTATTCCAGAGCTTCCAAGTTTGGTGAGAACACAAAGGAAGGAAGCAGTGACTTCCTGGGGAAATTACTGTTGAATTTACATTGAAACATGATCATTAAGTATGGGTAAGGGTTTATGGAGGGAAGGTCATTCCAAGTGGAGGGAAAAAAAAACGTGCCCCATAGGATAGAGGCCTGCAGGTGTTAGTTTATGAATGACTCAAATTATCGTGACCGAGGTTAGGATGCACCTTCCGTCAGAGCTGCAGTTCCTTAGCTTAGATGTTGTTGCTGCAAACCTACCTGTATCTGAGGAGAAAAGAGCTATATTCAGGTTCTCCGGGATGGAATTTACAAGGCATTTTCCTTTCCAAATGGCTTTCCAAATGGTAACTATACTCTTGACTTGTAGAGTTTTTTGTTTTTTCCAAGTATGTTGATCAGATATCTTTTGAGAATTGTCTCTGATGCAAGCTTTCTGTTAAGAATGTACAGTAACCCTAAAGTCAAGATTCTTTGAAATAGCATAAGGAGGAATGATAGGAAGGGCTAGATGACTGAGGAAGGTGTGGAAGCTAAGGATGCATTTCATTTTCAGCATTAGATTTAACACATACAGTGTGTTGACCTAAACAGTTTTCCAAAGCATCCTAATTTTTTTTTTTTAATTAAAAAACTCAATGCTTAGGGCTTGTCCACCTTGAATAATACATTCTGATTATTGAACTTTTAGACTTGGCGTGTTTTGGAAAATTTTATAGTTTCAAATTAAATGGTTTTAATTAATCTACCTTTTGAAAACAAGTAATTTGAGAATGTTGTTCTAAGACTCCTACTTCTGAATTCTCTACCACTGGTTATATACCAAAATGCTCAAATCACTTTCCGGGAAGATAGCAGAAAGAACTGAAATTTAGGGTGATTCCTCTTAATACTCTTTTTAAAAATTCCTTTATTAATTTACAATAAGAAACAAAAACATTCTGAGTCTAGGTCAGGCCTAGAAGATCAGACTCTCTAGGGTTGGCTTTCTGGCTGCTTTTGGTGTGTTGCAGTTTTCCCCTGCACTGTTTAGATTGTTACCATAAGCCATTCTGGTTTTAATAGTGTACTACAAAATAACTGGTTGGATTTATATTTATAGCTTGCATGGTAAAGAGGTTAGATATTTGTTTGTCTTGGTGTACTATTTCCTTTAGACTATAAGGCAAAGTGCCTTGGTTCTACAGGACATTCTTTCTCATCTCCTTTCTCTCCTACCCCATTATTCCTTGTAGTGGTAGAGGCCACTGGTTGTTGCCTGATTTCTCTTACCTCACTCTTGGTTTAGTAGTAGAATCCCCACGTTGTAACTGGGTGTGTGGCTGCCCAACTGGATTGTATTTCCCAGCTTCCCTTGCAGCTAGGTATGACCATGTGACCTAACCAGTGGGTTGTAAGTAGAATAGGTATGTGCAACTCTAGATCCTGCCACAAGGGATATACCTTCCCTTTTTCTCCTTCCTACTGGCTAGAATACAGACATGGTAAAGGGAACCACCAACAGGCATCTAATGCTGCAAACCCTAGTCATGATAAAGGTGGCTTATTAAAAAGATAGGAGGAGCCTGGGTCACACTAGTCCAGGACTGTTAACGGTGGACTGTTAATGTGAAAAAGTTCTATCTTGTTTTTGCTACTATTATTTTTGTTTTAATTACAAACCTGTATCCTTCCTAATAAGTTTCTAGAGTCGTCTTGGGAATTTATTTTATTTGGATCATCTGTTAACTGCCAGGGACTTCGGGTACCTGGAGAGACTGAGAATTCCTGGTGGCGGTGGATTGGAAGGTTTCTGACATGACTGCCACCACCGTACATGGATTTGATAGTTTTTCGGTACAGGATGGATAAGCAGAAAAGTCAGCGTGAGGCTTATGAATAAAAACTACAATGAAGAAGAACAGTGATCCAGTGGACTTAACAAAATTCTGCCCCTGATATAGTTTACTAGAAGAAGGTTAGAAAATAACTGATTTTTTGTAATCAGTGAAATAAAGCTTCAGTAATATTTCTATTAAATGTTTCAGAAAGAAATAAGGTAGCACAAGGAGACAAACACAGTAAAACTGTTATAGATAATAATTAGCTGACTTAACATTCTAGAAAATTGAATCAGTAAAGTGGAGAAGAAATCTGAATATGAAGAGTGAATGAGAAAGTGGTAAAGACAAGATAGCCATTATGGTACTACTTGAAGATCCAAGGGAATATGATAAAGTATTAAAGATACAACAGAAGGAAATGTTATATTTGTGGCAGAAGACCCTCAGGGTTGCAAATCAAGAATCCCTCACACCAGTGGGAGTGTATCTTTTAAACATTTAAAAAATGTCCTTAGTAAAGACTTGCAAAGAACCAACCGCTAAAGTTAACTGATTCCTCGGTTTGTTGTGTGACAGAAAAAGGAAGTCCTAGAACAGTCTTTTTTTATGAATGTATACATAAATCCCACAAAAGTGAGAGCTTAATTCTACTTGCTGATTGTCATGTGCAACAGCATTGATGACTGTTTGCTGATATTTCTGGTTCTTCTTTGAGCCACATGGTATGTTTATGCTTTTCCACCCCCTTTGAAGTTAAGCATCACTCCCTGACTGGCTGTGGCCAAGGGCATGTGAGAGGAAATGTTTTGAGAGTTTTGACAAGCGCTGTAGATATAAAATAGAAATGGAAGTTAAGCATTGGAAGAGGAACAAGTTCTTTGCTACTGATGGGATTCTATATCTAGAATATTCAGATCAAATTTTAAAAATTAATAGTCTATTAAAAGTGGCTGAATATAAGCATATAAAATATTATAGCAATTACTAGTTAGAAAATGGGATTTTTAACAGAAAAAAAATTAGATGTAGTCATAAATGTGACATACATACAATCTGAAAGAAGAGCTTGAGAAAGAGTATATTCCCTTGTCCAAGAAGATTGATAATTGTTCTTCCGTCCCCAAAATAATGGATAGGCTTGGTGCAGCTTAATTCAAAATCAGCAGTATTTTGGTGGGAGTGCATTTTTATTTGTAATGTACTGAGGTATACTTGCAGTATAACGCACGGATCCCAGATGTACAGTTTGCATCCTGACACTGCATATACCGGTGTAATCAGCACTCATCAAGATGTTTAGACCATTTCCTTCCATTCTCAGAAGTTCCCTTATGTTTCTTTCTAGTCCGTCACCTCTGTCCCCCAACCCAGCAGCAACCACTGTACTGATTTCTGTCTTCATAGATTATTTTGCCTGTTTTTGAACTTCCTATAATCAGAATCATATAGTATGGTTTTTTAGTCACTGACATTCTGGGGGCTCAGAATAGTGTTTTTGAATGCGTTTACATTACTGCATGTGTCATTAGTTTGTTTGCTGAGGGATATCCCATTGTATACATTTTCCTATTAATGGACATTGGGTTGTTCCCAGGTTTTAGTAACGTGAGTAATGCTGCTATGAACATTCTCGTAGGAGACTTTTGTAGGTAAATATTTAAGAGTGGAAATGCCAAATCATGAGGTAGGTGCCAAAGTAGTTGGTGTGAATGGTTTTGGCAGTTACTCTCAAGTTGTTCTTGAAAAATAAAGAGATGAAACTTACTCTCTTTAGAATATGGTAAAAATCTTAGTTCATTCTTTTTTTTTTTTTTTTTTAAGATTTTATTTATTTATTTGACAGAGAGAGAGCACAAGTAGGCAGAGTGGTAGACAGAGGGAGAAGAAGAAGCAGACTCCCCGCCGAGCAGGGAGCCCGATGCAGGGCTCGATCCCAGGACCCTGGGATCATGACCTGAACTGAAGGCAGACGCTTAACGACTGAGCCACCCAGGCGCCCCAGTTCATTCTCTTTAGACACTGCTCTAATATATAGACATGTGTGGAATATAGAATATACATATTGAGGGCGTTTACTTTTTTGGCTGAGGAACCTGATCGAAGTGGTAGCAGTCATATTCTAGATGGAGGAACAGTGCTGTTCTGTATATTATTGTAGTGGTATTATTTTTGGCTATTATAAATTTTCCTGTATAGACTTTCTATCTGGTGTTCATTTTACAAAAATCAGTGTTTGGTTAAGAACGAACCGGTAAAAGTTGGCGTGCTCCTCTGTTTCTAGAACATGAAAGGATATGGGAGGCTTTGTATGTGTGTGCGTGTTTGTGTGTATGTGTTTATCGGCAGGCTGCTGCTTTGCCAGAGGTTGATTATACCTAAACATTATGGCTGACTTGTGCACTTACTCTTGAAAAGATTATGTATTGCAGTTTTCTTCCAGAGCAACTTTTAAAATGCTGCCTCATTTAGGTTTTCTTCAAATGAAAATCCTTTATGCACTCTGATTTTTCTGAATGGTCTGCCCTGTTCTGTTACTCATGCACTTCATCTGATGGTCCAGTTATAGTTTCATGATATGCTATTTGAGTTATTTTGGAAATTTTATTTCTTATAAATGCTATGTTTTGAGCAGTAAAATGTAAAAAGAGGGAATGGCTCTTAGCACAAATCACAGATTATTGAATGAGTCATGTAGATTGTTCCCACGTATGTGGAAAAATTACATCACTACCAAGTTCTGGCTTTTCTATTTATACTATCCTAGGCCAGCTTCCCCTAACCCCCTTTTCCCCCTAATCCGTCTTTCTTTTTAAAGGCATTACGAAGCAACCAATAAAAGAAACTCATGGTAGGTTATTTTGGGGGCCAAAAGGAAAATGCTATGAAATAAAGTCAGGCAAGATGCTTCATCTTTCGATTTCTAGAGAGACTTAAAAGTTGTGAGCGTACCTCCCTACCTTTTCATTTATGCTGTTCTCTTAATACATTCTTTAAAAGATTACAAATTAATGATGACATTTGATTTTTTTTTTTTGAACTTAGAATTTAGCAAGTAACTCCAAATATGAAGGCCATAGTTTTTTGTTTTGCGCATGTTCTCTGACTAGGAAAGTTAGATTCACATTTTTCCCTTTGAAAACATAGTGCATGGGGCACCTGGGTGGCTCAGTCAGTTAAGCATCTGACTCTTGATTTCAGCATGCATCATGATCTCAGGATTGTGGGATCCACTGCATCTGGCTCCAGCTCGGCAGGGAGTCTGTCTGAGATTCTCTCTCTCCCTCCCACTCTGCCCCTTCTCTTCTCCCCCGACCCCTCTCCCAACTCATATGCGCCTTCTCTCTCTTTAAAATAAATTAAAAAAATGTTTTTTTAAAAAAAATGAAAACAGGTTCCTGGGTGGCTCAGTCAGTTAAGCGTCTGCCTTCAGCTCAGGTCATGATCCCAGGGTCCTGGGCTCCCTGCTCAGTGGGGAGTCTGCTTCTTCCTCTCCCTCTGCAGCAACCCCCCACTTGCTCTCTCTCATTCTTTTCACTTTCTCAAATAAATAAATTAATCTTAAAAAAAAAAAAGAAAACATAGTACATGGAGACATCAGAGTATCACTTTAATTGGTGGATGCTATTAAAGGGGCCAAACTGTTTAAAAATCTTGTTTTGTTGTTTATGATACAGATGTGGTGAATAGAGCTTTTCATGGAATGGGCACAATATGATTTAATTTTAGGAAAAAACCTACACATGAATTAAAAAGGCAGAAAATAGGGCACCTGGGTGGCTCAGTTGGTTAACCAACTGCCTTCGGCTCAGGTCATGATCCCGGAGTCCCAGGATCGAGTCCCGCATCGGGCTCCCTGCTCGGCGGGGAGTCTGCTTCTCCCTCTGACCCTACCCACTCTTGTGCTCTCTCTCTCAAATAAATAAATAAAATCTTAAAAAAAAAAAGGCAGAAAATATATATACCAAAATATTTACAGTGGTTTTCTCTGGTGTTGAGAATACAGGTAATTTTTTTTTTTGGTTATATATTTATATTAATATATATATATAGATAGGAAAGCATTATTATTCTTTTTATAAAAAGGAAGAAAAATCGGTCTCTTTAGAGTGGTCTCCTTGAGACAAGAGCCTTGTTTAGTTAATATTGCAATAAGACTTCAGTCTATAATTATAGGTTTTGTTACTTTCAGGTAAGTTTTAAAAATCTTAGAACTGCTTCCCAAGTTTAGTGATGTTTGTTTTTATGAGGAGGAAGCAGAGTAATCCATTCATGACGGTGCTATCCATTTAACCTTTCTGTCCTTATTTTGGGCCACCTGCTCAACCTTTCATCTACTGAAGTTGCGTTATAAACTGGTTTTCCCTGCTTCTGCCTTCCTTGGCCATTCTTAACTACATATAGGTATGGCACATGGGGACCCTACCTCTCATCTCAGTTCCCTTGTGACAGGAACACTTGATAGTCCAAGTGATGTCTGGTTACTCCCAAGTGATTGGAGTGTTCAAAGAAAAATAAAGTATTCCAAAACCATCAGGATTGAATGATTCCATTGCACATTTACCTGCTTTCTTAAATATAACACTAGGATTAGATTATGATTATTATATTTGGAGTATAAGCATTTTAATTAACTACATAGAAAATAGTTCAGAAGACTTAGCAGAGTCTACATAATTTCCTTCCTTCTTTTCTCTTTGCTGCCCCTCTGATCAAATACCTGTAGCAGAGTACTCTGCTACTTTCAAAGTCTAATGTGGAGACAAATGTTTTATAACTGGTGC
Source organism: Phoca vitulina (assembly GCF_004348235.1). Lineage (NCBI taxonomy): Eukaryota > Metazoa > Chordata > Mammalia > Carnivora > Phocidae > Phoca > Phoca vitulina. The sequence goes on from NW_022589705.1 coordinate 28,111,367, forward strand.
CTCTCCTTATTCCCCTCACCAAAAGGAGCGAAATATCAGAATATCTGTCCTCTTATTTTCATTTTCATAGCAGCCAATAGCTAATATCAAGCACTCATTTTGAACTTTTTAATCACTTTACCTGCAATGTACCTGTATTCATTTATTTAATCTTTATAGTCTTTAAATTGTACGGTTGTTGGGGAAATTGAAAGTTGAGAAATGACATAATTCGTCCAAGGCTAAGTGGCCAGTGGTAGAGCCCATGCTCATAACCATTATGTTCATGACTGTCAGTACCAGAACGTCTTTTAATTGCTGAGGTAACGAATTTCTTCCGTTTCTTTCTCCTTTCTGTTCAGGCAGCAATGCAAATGGGCTGGTTCCTGCTTTCAGTTTTATCACACTTTGGTGGAAGAGCTGAGGCTTTACAGATGCAGTAGGGAACAGCAGGTTTTGGGATCTGAGGCACATTTCAGTTCTAGTTGGGTGATCTTAGCCAATTAATTTTATTTCCAAAGTGGCAGTAAAAGTGGTACCTACCTTTACGAGGCTGTGAGGATTAAAAGAGAACGTTCACACAATGACAGCTTATGCAGGTGTTCAGGGGTGACCCTTGTCACTGTGGAGACGTTACTAGCCACTGAGCACCCCCTCCAAAGCAGTAATCAACCAGATCTGTTCATAGCTGCTTTTTTTGGCAGGACCTATTTTGCCACTGGCTCTTTGCTTAAAAAGAAAAGTTTCCCTGCCTGGCTTTGTTCTCACTGGCTCTAGGCTTAACATTTTATTCTCTGTATAAATTATTTGGCCAAAAATATTTTTTTGTCCAATAGTTACTGAAACATAAGTTTAGGCCTAGTTCTCTGCAAAGCATTTCCCATGAAAATAACTTTTTATATGAAACTGTGTGCATTAATAATACCATTGTGAGCAGTGTTTTCTGTTTTTTTTTTTTTTCTGTGCCTCTTGCAAATTTTGGTTCTGAATCATATTATTTTATCTTTGCATCACATATGAATAGCTTTATTTTGCCATTTGTCTTTGACTAATTCTTTTTCTTCCAAGAGTTAGAATATGACTAATCATAGCATAATGTTCAAAGAGGGTTATTATTGGGGGCGCCTGGGCGGCTCAGTCGGTTAAGCATCTGCCTTCGGCTCAGGTCATGATCCCAGGGTCCTGGGATCGAGCCCCACATCAGGCTTCCTGCTCAGTGGGTGGGAGTCTGCTTCTTCCTCTACCCTGCCCCCCCCCCCCCCCCCCGTTCTTGATCTCTCTCTCACTCTGTCTCTCAAAAAAATAAATTTTTAAAAATAAATAAAGAGGGTTATTATCAGACTGGCACAGTTGTTAAAGGAATGCTTCAGGCCACATGTCTGAGACATGATACTTACGCTGGAGCCTAGACGTCCATGTTGAGATTTCCTAGGAATAAGGGCTGCGTTGGGTATTACACAGTGTTCAGTAAATCCTGCCTTGACAAGACCATTTAGATTTGTGTTTATATTCTTAGGTGACCGGGTTATCGATGTGGGGTCTGAATGGAGAACTTTCAGCAATGATAAAGCAACAAAAGATCCATCCCGAGTTGGAGACTCTCAGAATCCTCTTCTGAGTGATGGAGATTTGTCTACCATGATTGGCAAGGTAATAGATCCCCTCGGCAGAAAACATAAAGTGTGGACTGACCAAAGACCTGGGAGTTGGGGAACTTTGCAAAAGTATCCATCACTGCCCCCATGAGGAATTTTGACCTGAGAATAAGATTTACCAGTAATACTATCGTGAATGATTTTTCCCTTACACATTTCTTCCACCTTAAAGGGGAGAGCAACCGGTCGTGATTACAGAGTCTATGTCTCAGGCCCTTGTTTCCATGAAGCCCATTTTGCACAAAAATTCTTTATGAGTTCATATTGATATGTTCCTTGAATACTATGAATGTCTTTTCTTCCCCCCCCCCCCCACATTACCTAAGATAAATTGTAGCTCGGTATAGCCTGTTTTCTAATGCTGGTGGATTTATGACTTACGTAAGTGACGTATGTAAGCTTCACATTCGTCATCAGTGAGAGTAAGAGTACTTCATAGAAATTTTGAGGGTTACATGGGAATGTAGGTAAAGTATTTACAGCACACGTGTAGTGTGTGTTCAGTAAATGGTAGCTGCTGCTGTTAGATAAGGCAGCAGTATAATTTGTCTGGCAACCTGGCTCTTTTTTGCTCTTTTATCTGAATTGGAAGGAGTGGTGGCAATATTCCAAAGAACTAAGCGAGGGATGCAATTTCAGGACTTAATCTATGTAGACTACTGCAGTCTATTTTCAAGAAAATATTATGAAAAAGCAGGTCATTATTTTTTCATGCTCTATAAAGTACGTATAAAATTTGAAAAACAGTGTAGGCTAGGTTAAAGTTGATAGTATTATATTCAGAAATATCTTTGGGTGATTTCTACATTTACTTTAGCTTTACAGGCTGGGGAAGAAAGTATACTGAGGACATTTTAAAATCTCAGATTGCCACAAATTGACACTGTGACTTTTTTTAATGTTTTAATTTTTTCAAAAGGAAATACATGACTCAAACACAAATGTAAAAAGAACAATTTTCTTTACCCTTGACCCCCAAACTCAGTTCCCACTGCAACCCCCTTTCCCTGTCAGAAGCCAGTAACCACTATTGCTAGTTTTCTCCTGTATCCTTTGACAGTTGTTTATCTTACATGGCAAAAGAGAGTTTTTTAAGATGCTACATTTGTCATATACTAGATTTCTGTATGTATTTGGGAATATTTCCGGACTTTCTATCCTTTCTCTGTCCTGGCTCCGGCCGTCAGATGTCATACCATACTGTTAGTATCTAGTAGCTTTAGTTCTTCCTCCCTGCTCTGCTTTCTCAGCATTTTCTTCACTTGTCTTTTCCATTTAAAGGTTAGGATGGATCACTTTGTTTAAAAAAAAAAAAAAAAATTATTTTCAGCGAGGTTTTGGTTAGATAGATTTGCAAATTGACTTAGGGAAGATCGACTTCTTCCTGATAAATCTTCTGTCCAAAAACATAGTATGCCTTTCCATTTCCTTAAGTCGTATGTGTCCTTCTAGAGAGGTTTTCTTCATAAAGGTCTTGCATGTTTAAGTTGATTTCTAGATACTTACCTTTTTTGTTGTTTTGCAATTGGAGTATTTTTCTTTCATTGCCTTATAACTGGCTATACATATGAAGGATATTGATTTCTGTTTAATTTTGACCTTGCCTCTAATGGATTCTATGATTTATAGCAGTTTTACAGTGATTTTGAGTATTCTAGGTGTTCAAAAATACTATCTGCAAATAGTTTATCGCTTCCTTCCCAAATTAGTACTTCTGATTTTTCTCTTGCCTTATTTTATTTTTAATTTTTGATGTTTTTTATTTTAAGTAAACTCCATGCCGCACGTGGGGCTTGAACTCACAACCCCAAGGTCAAGAGCTACATGCTCTACTGACTACACCAGCCAGGCGCCCCCCACCCCTTGCTCTTCTGCCTAATTTTAAAATAATTACACCAGTATAGTTAATATAATTGTTATCTAGGTACATTATGTAATTATAATTACATTATATTGGTCAGTTTTCCTAGTACAGGCGTACCTCAGAGATACTGCAGGTTTGGTTCCAGTCCATCACAGTAAAGCAAATATCACAATAGAGGGAGTCAAATGCCTTTTTTTAGTTTTCCAGTACATAGAAAAGTCTTATTTACACTATTAAGTGTGCAGTAGCATTATGTTTAAAAAAATGCATATACCTTAATTTAAAAATACTTTATTGCTAAAAAATGCTAACCATCATCTGAGCTTTCAGTGAATTGGTGGAGGGTCTTGCTTCGATGTGATGGTTGCTGAATGGTAGGTGGCTCTGGCAGTTTCTTAAAATAATGAAGTTTGCCCCATCGATTGCCTCTTCTTTTCACATGCGATTTCTCTGTAGCCTGTGTTCCATAGCGTTTTACCCACAGCAGAACTTCTCTCAGTATTGGAGTCGGTCCTCTCAAACCCTGCCACTGCTTTATCAACTAAGTTTAGTTAATATTTCAAATCCTTTGTTGTCATTTCAACCATCTTCACAGCATCTTCACCAGCAATAGATTTGAGCTCAGGACACCACTGTCTTTGCTCATCCATGAGAAGCAGCTCCTCAGACGTGAGAGTTCGATCATGAGATCGCAGCCGTCCAGTCACATGTTCAGGCTCCCTACTGCTTCTAGTCCTCTCGCTGTTTCCACCGCCTCTGCAGTTCCTGCCTCCACTGGAGTCCTGAGCCCTCCAAGTCACCCATGAGGGCTGCAATCAACTTCTTCCAGACTCCTGTTCATGTTGATACTATGACCTCTTCTCATGAATCAGCATCTAGAATGGTGAATTCTTTCCAGTTCTTCAGTGTAGTCTGCCCAGGGCCATCAGAGGAAACATTGTCTGTGGCACATGTAGCCTTATGAAATGTGTTTCCTAAATAAGACTTGAAAGTTGAAATGACTCTTTGATCCATGGGCTGCAGGATGGATTGGATATTGTGTTAGCAGGCATGAGAACAACAGTAATCCCATTGTTCAGCTCCATCTCAGAGCTCCTGGATGACCAGATGCATTGTCAATGAGCAGTCATATTTTGAAAGCAATCTTTTTTTCTGAGCAGTAGTTCTCAACAGTGGACTTAAAATACTTAGTAAACCATGTTATAAGTAGATGTGCTGTCATCCAGGCTTTGTTGTTTCATTTCTAGAGCACAGGCAAAATAGATAGCACAATTCTTAGGGGCCCTAGCATTTTCAGAATGGTACATGAACATTGGCTTCAACTTCAAGTCACCAGCTGCATTAGCCTCTAACAACAGAGACAGGCTGTTGAAGCTTTGAAGCCAGGCATTGACCTCTCTCTCCTCTCTAGCTCAGGAAGTCCTAGATGGCATGTTCTTCCAAAAGAAGGCTGTTGCATCTACATTGAAAATCTGTTGTTGAGTGTACCACCTTCATGAATTCTCGTAGCTGGATCTTCTGGAGAACTTGCTGCAGCTTCTGTGTCAGCACTTCCTGCTTCGCCTTGTGCTTTATGTTATAGAGAGCTTCTTTCCTTCAACCTCAGGAACCAACCTTTGCTAGCTTCCAACTCCTCTCCTTGGGCTTCCTCATGTCTCTGAGCCTTCACAGAATTGAAGAGAGTTAGGGCCTTGCTCTGGCTTAAGGGAATGTGGTGGCTGGTTTGATCTTCCATCCAGGCCACTAACACTTTCTCCATATCAGCAAGAAGGCTGTTTCACTTTCTTATCATTTGCGTGTTCACTGGAGTAGCACTTTAATTTCCTTCAAGAACTTCTCCTTGGCATTCACAACGTGGCTGTGTTTGGCACAAGAGGCCTAGCTTTCAGCCTGTCTCAGCTTCTGACATGCCTTCCTTTACTAAGCTTAATCATTTCTAGCTTTTGATTTAAAGTGAGAAGCATGTGACTATTCCTTTGACTCCAACAGAGAGAAGCCCTTATAGGGTTATTAATTGGCCTAATTTCAATATTGTTGAGTCTCAGGAAATAGGCCCGAGGAGAGGGAGAGAGATGGGGGAACAGCGGCTCAGGGGAGCAGTCAGAGAGCACAGTTTATTAAGCTTGCCGTCTTCTAAGTATGCACTTCGTGGAGCCGCAAAACAATTATAACAGTAACATCAAAGATCCCTGCTCACAGATCACCATCAGAAATATAATAAGTTTGAAATGTTGCAAGAATTACTAACATGTGACAGAGACCTGAAGTGAGCAAATGCTGTTGGAAAAATGGCACCAGTAGACTTGCTTAACGTAGGGTTGCCATAAACCTTCAATATGTTAACAACAGTACAAAAATACAGTCTCTGCAAAGTGCAGTAAAGTGAAGCGCAATAAAACAGGGTATGCCTCTTTTCTTCATGAATCATTGTGCTGGCTTTGGGCCTGGGAGAACTTCTAACTTGAAGTACCCATTTGTAGTGTTTTGTGAGTTTTTATCAAAAAATGGCTTTTGAGTTTTGTTTGCTTGCCTTTATAGCACCTTTGGAGATGATCCTTTGATTTTTCTCCTTAGGTCTATTAATGTGATGGTTTATATTATTGGGTTCTCTCACAGATATTCATTTAAACCATCTCAACCTGGTACTTGTTCTACTGAGGAATAAGGAGGAGGCACAGGGTAGATTTCTTGGGCTTATGGAGTCAGATCGTGTAAGTTATGTTTTTTTAGAAATGTCTGTTCATTCAGATTTAAAAAATTTTTTTGCATAAAGTTGTAAAACTTTGTTTTATAGGGTACAGGAGCTGCAAGTTTTGACGAATTTGGCAATTCTAAGTACCAAAATCGGAGAACAATGAGTAGTTCTGATCGAGCAATGATGAATGCTTTCAAAGAAATCACTACTATGGCAGACAGAATCAACCTCCCTCGAAATATAGTTGTAAGTTCTTGTCTGTCTCCTTTAAGCCATTCTGGCATTGACTTAGCATAATTTAATGAACACATGAAATTTTGATATTGCAACTAATTAAATGGCCTGAAGTTAATTAAACTTCGTTTCTTTGCTTTGAAGGATCGAACAAATAATTTATTCAAGCAAGTGTATGAACAGAAGAGCCTGAAGGGCAGAGCTAATGATGCCATAGCTTCCGCTTGTCTCTATATTGCCTGTAGACAAGAAGGGGTTCCCAGGACATTCAAAGGTAAGTGTTTAGTTGCAGACCAAAGTCAAGCAGCTTTGACACTACGAAGCTGTCATGTTTTCCTGGTTACATATTGTAATCCATCTTAGTATCATTTCCAAATGCCTCTTTATTTTGTTCCTTGACAAAAATTCATTCTGTGATCTTAACCATGTTCTTTTCAGGCTATTTTCCCATGTGATGTCACTTTAGCCCATGTAAGCTCCATGTTCTTTGCTCATGAGATCTTTTGAACTGACTCTGTTTTGGGGACTTTGAGGCCTGGCATCATAAGCCAGAGGACGCCTTCCTTACTAGTTAAGTGTGTACACTCCATGCGTGGAAAACCATTTCCGCTCCTAGCACAGGTCTCTGCAGGTGAAGGAGTCAAGCCTTAGAAAACATCAGCGACATTTGTCTCTTGTTACACAGTTTGCACTTTCAAACTCGAGTTGGAGGCTTTGAGAGAACTAGTATTTTCCGTCCAGTTTGCAGTCACGATAAATAGGTGATAGCTGTTCACACTGCTGCTGTGGTCTTATCTCTTCCACTGCCAGGTTCACTCCAGCTTAAGACTTCCATTACCTTTCGTTCATCAGTGAATATTTTATGACGAGGCCGTGGCTTTTATCCTCATCATCTTTTTGGTTATTACAGCTAAAACTAAGACTTTTGTTAAATTTGTTCTGAAAGTGTTTGGTAGTTTAATTTTTAGAATAACAGGGTCAAATATTTGATCTCATTTTGTTATAGCCTATAATCCCAGGGATTGCACGTGCATATGCTTGAGAAGTATTCTTCAGCTTTGAGTAACTTGTGTGAATTGAAACTTAAGAGAAATTAATATTGAAATAATAAGAACCTACATTTAACTTGTTTAAAAGACTTCTTTAAAGTGTGATAAACACTTAAATTAACAGAGGGATTAACAGAGCACCTGGATGGCTCAGTCAGTTAAGCATCCGACTCTTGGTTTTGGCTCAGGTCATGATCTCAGGATCATGAGATCGATCAAGCCCCGCACCGGGCTCTGTGCTCAAGGTAGAGTCTGCTTGAGAGTCTCTCTCCCTCCCCATCTCCCCTGCACCTCCCCCTGCTCACGCACACTCTCTCTCTAAAAATAAATACCTTTTTAAAATAACTGAGAAATTTTAAATTAGCTCTATGGGAAGTATCACTGAGAGGATTAAAGATTCATTTATAAGGCACGATTTGTTCTTTATTGAGGTAATTAGTATGTCATATAACATATATATATATATATATATATATATATATATATATATATCTCCATATATGCCATAGGTGAGTTTGGGGTACACAGTATTATACATTTGACCCTTGAACAACATGAATTTGAACTGCATGCATCTACTTACATGCAGTTTTTCTTGACATAGTGTAGTACATAAGTGTAGTTTCTCTTATGATTTTAATACTGTCTCTAGCTTTCTTGTAAAATACAGTATATAATACATATACAAAATAGATGTTGACTGTTATCACTAAGGCTTTCAGTCAATAGTACGCTATTGGTAGTTAAAAAAGTTTTGGGGGAGTAAAAAGTTATACATGGATTTTTGTGCTGGGAGTTGGTGTCCCCTAACCCCTGAGTTCAGGGGTCAACTGTAATTTGACATCTGTTACATACTACAAAGTAATCACTAAAAGTCTAGTTACCATCCATCACCGTATAGTTGACTCCCTTCACTCATTTTGCCTACGCCCCAACTCCTTTCCCCTCTCATAACCACCAGTGTGTTCTCTGTGTCCATGAGTTTGTTTTTATTTGTTCATTTGTTTTGGTTTTTAGATTCCACATACAAGTAAAATCATGTGATATTTGTCTTTCTCTGTCTTATTTCACTTAGCATAATACCCTCAAGGTCCGTGCATGTTGTTGCAAATGATGAGATTTCATTCTTTTTTATGGCTTAATAGTATCCGCTGTATTGATATACCACCTCTTCATCCATCCATCCATTGATGACGTTTAGATTGTTTCCATATCTTGGCTAATGTAAATAATGCTGCAGTGAACATAGGGATGCATAAATCTTTTTGAATCCGTGTCTTTGTATTCTTTGTATAAATACCCAGAAGTGGAATAGCTGGATCATACAGTATTTGTATTCTTAGTTTTTTGAGGAACCTCCGTCTTTTTTCCATAGTGGCTGCACCAGTTTACATTCCCACCAACAGTGCATGAGGGTTTTCGTTTCTCACATCCTTTTCCCTCTCTAACACTTGTTATTTCTTGTTTTTTTGATAATAGCCATTCTGACCAGTTTGAGGTGAGATCTCATAGTGGTTTTGATTTGCGTTTTCCTATAATTAGTGATGTTGAGCATCTTTTCATGTGCCTGTTGACCATCTGTATGTTGTCTTTGGAAAAATGTCTATTCAGATCCTCTGCCCATTTTTTAATCAGGCTGTTTAAGGTATGATTGCATTTTTGCAATTAGAATGTATTTTATAATCAGAAATGATGTATTCTGAAATGAACCGTATGACTTATGTGGATTTATTTTTTTTCTTCTTTCAGAAATATGTGCCGTGTCACGAATTTCTAAGAAAGAAATTGGTAGATGTTTCAAACTTATTTTGAAGGCATTAGAAACCAGTGTGGATTTGATTACAACTGGGGACTTCATGTCCAGGTTTTGTTCCAACCTTTGTCTCCCTAAACAAGTACAGATGGCAGCTACACATATAGCCCGTAAAGCTGTGGAACTGGACTTGGTTCCTGGAAGGAGCCCGATCTCTGTGGCGGCAGCGGCCATTTACATGGCTTCACAGGCATCGGCTGAGAAGAGGACCCAAAAAGGTAGGATTCTTCCTCAGGAAGAGTAGTGATGAAATCGTGAAGGCTGTAGTATGTAATTGTATTTCCATTTTAAGTATAAAGCAGGTAAATATCTGAACCCACATTTAAGAGATAGTTTCTTCATCAGGGCACCTGGGTGACTCAGATCATGATCTTGGGGTCGTGAGATCGAGCCCCGTGTCAGGCTTCACCCTCAGTGGCCAGTCTGCTTGAGATTTTCTTTCCCTCTGCTCGAGTTCTCTCTCAAATAAATCTTAAAAAAAAAAAAAAAAAGTAGTTTCTTGGAATCAAAACAAAATCAAAACTTCGAAGCAAAATACTGTATTTTAAGTGATTCATAAATAAAAATGTTTGGAGGCATAACTGTGTATGGACATACTTTTCCCATTCAAATTAAGAATTTTAGTTTGTACATCTTTCATTTCTAGAAGTTATTTTTGTCACCCTGAAACATTATTTTGAATAGTCCTTCTTTCCCCCTCAAAACTTAGCTTTTTAAATCTTGAGAGGTGGGGGCCATGCTTGTGTCCCCGCTTCCCGGCATGGCCTCCTACAGCTGGGCTCATCAGAAGTTCCTGCTGACTGTCAGGTTGTAACATTCTGCGAAGCCCGTTCTCTTTCTCCTTTCAAACGTTATTCAGTTTCTTAATGAAGACACTGACAGAAGTTTCAACCTTTTACAGCCATTTTTGAGTTTACTGCTGTAGGGGAACTTTTGAACAGAAAGAAGCGCTAAGTGAATTTCTTTACAAGCATTTATTCATTAATTACTTCTGTGATCCTCAAAAAGATCTATAAAGAAAAAGAAGCAGTCAATTCTAAATGTAAAAGTGAGGCAATGAGAGGACTACCTGCACTGACTGTAATACCCTTTTAAGAACAGCCTTTTCACCTCTGCTTAGGCTGCAGGTTTCTCTATTAATAAAAGTAACAAATTATATAGAAGAATGATTAGGAAGAAGAAGCTGACCATTAATTATTTAAATGTGCCATTATCCATTCCTTTTGGCCTCCACTCCTATTTTTTAAGGAAATTTTGAGTCTTCTGGTAAAATTGAGAAGTTGAAGCTAAGCAGTATCCTTACCTTTATTCCTAGTTGTAAAGTTTATTCTAATCAACACAGAAGTGTTTATCTTGGCACTTTCTGCTGTTTGTGTTTTACATGAAGTTTTTGGGGTTTTTTGGAGATGTAAGGCCCTTTTCTTGCCTTACCGGCAGCCAGTTGAGAGTCACCGGTCTCCGTGTCTAGAAGACAGATAGTAAATGTAGTGCAACATGAGACAACGACATTTAAGACTAGCTCATTGCACATGGATGGCAGGCATCCACACTGAAAATCCATAAAACCTTAGGATTTGAACTGTGAAAAGGTGGTAAAATGAGTTTGCATTAAAGCCTGTGTTTTAAAAATCCATTTTGATTAAGTATTTATGACCAAATAATTGTCAAGTAGCAGTCCTTTGGACTTCTAATAAAAAGGAAAAAGGTGACAGTGACTTTGAAGGGTAAAAGTAGATCTACTCCTAGGCTTCCGTAATAGACTAGAAATACGTGAACTTTCAATGCTCAGTGTTATGTGTCTGTAATAGTGAAAACATCCACATGATGCTAGAATGTACATCTGTCTTAAGCAGATGTATAATGTCTGATGTACTAAGTAGAGAAAAGAGGCTGTTAGGTTAGTCTTTAACGTATGATTCCAAAAGAACCTTTTAACAAAAGAGCAGAATTAACTAGAGGTGTTGCAGAGGAACTTTTAAACACGGAAATAATAATGTGAGTTTCTGTATAGGAATATATTCATGCATTACTTCCATGATCCTCAGAAAGATTTACTGTGAAGGAGAAGCAGTCAGTTCTAAATACGACAGCCAGTACAGTAGGTCTCACTCCTAGTGCTGTGCCCTGAGCACCGTTCCCATGTCCTGCAGTCTTCACACGGCCGAGACAGCCCTTTGAGGTGATAGGGATACTGCCATTATTACTGTTACCAACTGTAGCCCTCCTTTCTACCTTTTAGTACGGATTTCCATTGTTAGGTTTTGAAAGGCAGCATCTCTGGGGTTTTCACTGTGGATTTTATACTACCGTATCTCACACATTGGAATGCAGGTTGTAGAAGGGAGATGGGATGGAAATTATAATTAATATTTTGATTTTTGTCTTTTAGAAATTGGAGATATTGCTGGTGTTGCTGATGTTACAATCAGACAGTCCTACAGGCTAATCTATCCTCGAGCCCCAGATCTGTTTCCTACAGACTTCAAATTTGACACCCCTGTGGACAAACTACCACAGCTGTAAATTGAGGCAGCTAATGTCAAACTCTTCTGAACACTGAACTTGGCCTGTTGTACATAGCCTATACCAGTGCTGGATTGAGCCTCTCTTTAATAAGGAAAAACAAAAGACATGGTACGCATTCCAGGGCTAAATATTAATTGCTTGGCATTCTGTATGTATATACTAGTGAAACATATTTAATGATTTAAATTTCTTATTGAATTTGCTTTCTTTTGTAGCAATCTAGGAAGCTGTATTTTGGAAGATATTTGAAATTATGTAATTCTTGAATAAAATGTTTTTCAAAACTAAAGTTTTTGTTATAATTACATGTTATATGTAATTTATAATATAATTACAAATAATGCATATCATTGCAGCTAATAAAAGCTGATAGAGGTCCTTGTTTACTGTTTCTTTCCATGTATATAGTTTTGTTTTGTTTATATAACAAAGTTAGGCTTTGGGAGCCACAGTTGACACCAAGAACATCAAAGAGGGTGTGTGCGATTTATTAAAATATATATATATATATATATATATATTGAAAAGCCAGAAGTGATGAACTGGACCTTGAAAGGCATTGGCTGAAGAGATATAACAATGAGCTTATGGAGTAGAAAAGATGATGCTGGTAAATAATTAGCAGATTGCAATTTTTGGATGTTAACATTTAATTTTCTAGAACCTGCATTATCTGCAATTATTTTTATTTACTAAGATACTCATAGGGTAAAGAATATTTAAAATAGATTATTAGGCCTAGGAATGTCCAGGAATTTTTTTAATAAGCACAGCCCCCCATAGGTGATTGGGATGTGTAGGTGTTTTGCATATCACTCTTAGAGGAACATCAATTTAGGGTCTTGACTGGTAGGCATTGAAGGTAAAAACCAACAGAATTTTGCCCTTTTACCAATGAGGTAGTTTGTGAGGGGCCTTGAATCCGTGCTAAACATCACCTTACAGTGTAAAGTGCACTGCCTTAAAGCAGGTGTCCCGGTTCTTACACATCTGTCGAGAGGTTAGCGCTAGATTAGAAGTACATCTCCTATTGCAGTCTAGTAGATTCACACTCAGGTCCAAAAAGGGACTTTAGAAGATCAGACTTTCATTTCTGTTGACCATGGAGGGGGGGTGGCTACTGGACCATGAAGACAAATGGCATTTCTCCTTTGCACAAAACATAGGACACACTAACGGTACTGCTCAAAGCTGGAGGAGAACACCAGAGAAATAAACACAGTAAGAGTAGTGATGACTCCAGGCAGAATCCATCCCACCCAAAACAAAACCCAGGAAGAAGAAGGAATCTTAGGCTGGTCAGTGCTGCCCTCATGGGCACCCCCATCTTTGGGGTGCACCACACTTCTCCATCTTTCCAAGCATGGACTGAGGGCAGCGGTCCCCTCCTCTGATGCTCCCCAGTTTCTAGTGATTGACCACAGAACTTCCCACCCACTAAAGACTTCTCTGCAAGCTGCAACCAGTTAGCTAGATCTTAAAAGTTATTTTTGCTATTCTCAAAAGTCAGTACATGCACATTAGAGAACATTTGGAAAATGCATCATGAAAATACCCATAAGCCACTTAGAAATAAGCACCAGTATTTTGGTATTTTGTTCTTCCCAGCTATTTGGCTATGCTGTCTTTTTAAAATACAGTTGTGGACTTCAAGCTCTATTCACAAAGCTGTCATCATCAAGACAGTATGGTACTGGCACAAAAACAGACACATAGATCAATGGAACAGAATAGAGAGCCCAGAAATGGACCCTCAACTCTATGGTCAACTCATCTTTGACAAAGCAGGAAAGAATGTCCAATGGAAAAAAGTCTCTTCAACAAATGGTGTTGGGAAAATTGGACAGCCACATGCAGAAGAATGAAACTGGACCATTTCCTTACACCACACACAAAAATAGACTCAAAATGGATGAAAGACCTAAATGTGCGAGAGGAGTCCATCAAAATCCTAGAGGAGAACACAGCAACCTCTTCGACCTCAGCCGCAGCAGCTTCTTCCTAGACACATCACCAAAGGCAAGGGAAGCAAGGGCAAAAATGAACTATTGGGACTTCATCAAGATAAAAAGCTTTTGCATAGCCAAAGAAACAGTCAACAAAACCAAAAAACGACCTACAGAATGGGAGAAGATATTTGCAAATGACATATTAGATAAAGGGCTAGTATCCAAAATCTATAAAGAACTTATCAAACTCAACACCCAAAGAATAATCCAATCAAGAAATGGGCAGAAGACATGAACAGACATTTTTCCAAAGAAGACATCCAAATGGCCAACAGACACATGAAAAAGTCCTCAACATCGCTCGGCATCAGGGAAATCCAAATCAAAACCTCAATGAGATACCACCTCACACCAGTCAGTAGGGCCAAAATTAACAAGTCAGGAAACGACAGATGTTGGCGAGGATGCGGAGAAAGGGGAACCCTCCTACACTGTTGGTGGGAATGCAAGCTGGTGCAGCCGCTCTGGAAAACAGTATGGAGGTTCCTCACAAAGTTGAAAATAGAACTACCCCACAACCCAGCAATTGCACTACTGGATATTTACTCCAAAGATACAAATGTAGTGATCCAAAGGGGTACGTGCACCCCAATGTTTATAGCAGCAATGTCCACAATAGCCAAACTATGGAAAGAGCCAAGATGTCCATCGACAGATAAATGGATAAAGAAGGTGTGGTGTATATATATACAATGGAATATTATGCAGCCATCAAAACCCCCCGAAATCTTGACATTTGCAACAATGTGGATGGAACTAGAGGGTATTATGCTGAGCGAAATAAGTCAGTCAGAGAAAGACATGTATCATATGATCTCACTGATATGAGCAATTCTTAATCTCAGGAAACAAACTGAGGGTTGCTGGAGTGGAGGGGAGTGGGAGGGATGGGGTGGCTGGGTGATAGACATGGGGGAGGGTATATGCTATGGTGAGCACTGTGAATTGTGTAGGACTGATGAATCACAGACCTGTACCTCTGAAACAAATAATACATTATATGTTAAAAAAAAAAAAAATAGTAGGAAGGGAAAAAGGAAGGGGGGGAATCGGAGGGGGAGACGAACCATGAGAGACTATGGACTCTGAGAAACAAACTGAGGATGCTAGAGGGGAGGGGGGTGGGGGGAGGGGTTAGCCTGGTGATGGGTATTAAAGAGGGCACGTACTGAATGGAGCACTGGGTGTTATATGCAAACAATGAATCATGGAACACTACATCAAAAACTAATGATGTATGGTGATTAACATACAATAAAATTAAATTAAAAATAAAATACCATTGCAGTCCAGGTGTAGTAGTAGGATTTGTTTAGTATTTTCATTTTCCTGCTTACACAAATGTATTCAATAACTAGAAAAATGGAGATAAGCATAAAGGGGATAAAAACCCTAGCCCTTGCCACTTAGGTATGTCACCATTCCAGTTTATTTTTTTTTCCTATCATTCTGTACATTTTTTTTTAAGAATATAAACTTTTTTTTCTATTAACATATTATTTGTTTCAGGGGTATAGGTCTGTGATTCATCAGTCTTACACAACACACAGCACTCACCACAACACTTACCCTCCCCAATGTTCATCATCCAGCCTCCCTATCCCCCCACCCCCCTCTAGCAACACTCAGTTTGTTTCCTGAGATTACGAGTCTCTTACGGTTTGTCTCCCTCTCCTGGTTTCATCTTGTTTCATTTTTTCCTCTCTTCCCCTATGATCCTCTGCCTTGTTTCTTAAATTCCACATATCAGTGAGATCATATAAAAAGCTTCCAGGACAAACAGAAACTAAAAAAATTTGTGATCACCAAACCAGCCCTACAAGAAATATTGAAAAGGGTCCTCCAAGCAAAGAGAGAGCCCAAAAGTAACATAGATCAGAAAGGAACAGACAATATACAGTAACAGTCACCTTACAGGCAATACAATGGCACTAAATTCCTATCTTTCAATAGTTACCCTGAATGTAAATGGGCTAAATGCCCCAATCAACAGACACGGTATCAGATTGGATAAAAAAGCAAGACCCATCAATATGCTGTCTGCAAGAGACTCAGTTTAGACCCAAAGACATCCCCAGATTGAAAGTGAGGGGGTGGAAAACCATTTACCATGCTAATGGACATCCAAAGAAAGCTGGGGTGGCAATCCTTAGACAAATTAGATTTTAAACCAAAGACTGTAATAAGAGATGAGGAAGGACACTATATCATACTTAAAGGTCTATCCAACAAGAAGATCTAACAATTTTAAATATTTATGCCCCTAACATGGAAGCAGCCAATTATATAAGCCAATTAATTAATAACAAAAGCAAAGAAACACATCAATAACAATACAGTAATAGTAGGGGACTTTAACACCCCTCTCACTGAAATGGACAGATCATCTAAGCAGAAGATCAACAAGGAAATAAGGACTTTGAATGACACACTGGACCAGATGGACTTCACAGATATATTCAGAACATTCCATCCCAAAGCAACAGAATACACATTCTACTCTAGTGCCCATGGAACATTCTCCAGAATAGATCACATCCTAGGTCACAAATCAGGGTTCCACTGGTACCAAAAGACTGGGATCATTCCCTGCATATTTTCAGACAAAACAATGCTTTGAAACTGAAACTCAACCACAAGAGGAAAGTCGGAAAGAACTCAAATACATGGAGGCTAAAGAGCATCCTACTAAAGAATGAATGGGTCAACCAGGAAATTAAAGAAGAATTAAAAAAATTCATGGAAACAAATGAAAATGAAAACACAACTGTTCAGAATCTTTGGGATGCAGCAAAGGCAGTCCTAAGAGGAAGTACATAGCACTGTGTTCTATACATTTAACAAACTTGGATCAGCAGAACTGATTTTAAAAGATTAATCTAGGGGCAGAAGGTATGTTTGGGGAATGGAGTCTACATTCTTGTAAGTATCTCTTAAATAAAATTCTAGTTTTTAAAAATTCTCCCTGTGTCACACATGCCTTAATTGGTTTAACTCCATTTCAGATATTGACGGAAAAATACCAAGTCAAAAGGTAAAGTAGTAGCTCTCTTCCCACCCCCACCCCCGCCAGCCTCTGAGTGTGGGTGTTCTCGATGCAGATAGGTGTGTTTGGAATCCATGTATTGTTAGTGACCCTTTTGGGGAGTCATTTAATCTGATGACTGGAACATTTTCACTTAGGGAAGGGGGGATAATCCCCAGCAATTCCACATTTTGGCCTCTGCCCCCCCTAGTATTCTCCACCTCCACAGGACCTATTCCTTATTTGTCCATCTGCTTCAAGGCGGTTACAAATAGAGGTTTATGGCTGGCTGATCCACTCATGATGTGGATTGTTCAAGTGCAACGACTTGATTTTCGTATGGTAAAATTTCTAACACTTAGAAATTAAATCATGGCCAGGTCTTTCTTAACTGACTGAGCCACCCAGGCGCCCCATGGCCAGGTCTTTCTAACCAGTGAAAGGGATCTGACATATTCTAAACCAGTGATTGTACATGGTTTTACTTATCTTTTGAGGTATGGAAAATCTCCCCGTACACCGGGGGACACCCACCTTGTTGAGAGCCGATCACACTAAGAAATCGAAGCTGAAGGGTGGGCCTACATTTTAGCAAATTAGGAATATTAGAAACACAAGGCAATTTCTGTGAAGATAAAGTGGGTCCAACCTGTTCATGCTAGCACCTTGAAACAATTGAAATCTTAGTTAATGTTGTCCCTTCCATCCCGGTATTTAAAACGAAGACTCTCTGGAAGCCACTTTCATTGTCAATCTCTGCTATCACTACAAGTTCAAGGATTTAATCCATGTAAGTTTCATGGAATTCGAGTTCAAGCACTCTGGTCCAATTTCCCCATTTTATAGATTAGAGAAGCCTGGAGAAACCAAAAGACCTGTCCAAGTTTTCCTTAGCAGGAGACATAGGACTAACTCCGGACTCTTGGTTACACAATTCAGTGCTGTTTGCTATTAAATTATGCTGTTGAGGCTTATTTTCCAGGAGGCTGCCTCAGGGCTCACTTTAGTTGTAGCTTTCAAATACAATTCTGTTCAGTTACTAAATCAACAAAATCATTCAATGCAATACCCGTATCTGGCTTTTGGGGGAAAGCTCTTGAGAGTGAGTTTCTGAATTATTTTTAAATCAGCTCAGGTGACAAGGAGTTAATAGCTAGAAACTGCTCTGTAGCTCTTCCTCTGAACTAAATGCTTCCTAAACTAGATGCCTCTTGATAGTAAGCCTTTGTGTTCAAACCAACAAATGCACTTTACCCATGGTTGTCTTTGGTTTCTGAGCTAATTTTCTATCACAGGTGCAAGATTTACTTTAATTATCAAGATGAACAGCTGAGGGGGTCAGCCTATTACCCATCTGGTCCTAATCCAGCCAGGAGGCCTCTCTGTGCCCCATGCCAATATTTCCAATTGTCAATGGCCCTGACTTTTCCTGTTGCTGGAGTTTTAATCTCATCTGCCAATTGTGGGGCTACCAACAGATTCCCTGGCCCCCTAAACACCTCCTTACTCTCCCCCTCCCAGATATTTCCGCAGACACCACACATTTTGCAAGGTGTCACCACACATGTGCCGTTCCAGACCACAGAGGCCCAGCAGGCCTCACAAACATAAACCTCCATTCCTCACGCCCACTGGCCTCTCTCTAGCCGGGGGGACTTCCAACTGCCATCCCAGGAGGCTGAAACTCACACAGAGTGAAAGAGGAAGAGGGAAAAGGTGACCACAGAGCTTTGCTTTCCCCCTGCACAGTATCAGAACATTCCTCATGCCCTCTCTGTGAACTGCAACAGCCTGTGGCTGGCACAGCCATTATTGGAAATGATCAATGTTTTCAGACATCTGAGAAAGAAGGAAGATCACTGGTGTGCAAGATACTTAACAAGAGCAAGATAAAAGGTAGAAGTGATGGTATGTTGAATTTAAGATTCTGCCAAGAAATATTTTGTTTTAAATTGATATAGGTGACAAAACCACAAAAGAACCGTGTCTAATGCTCTTAAAGGTATTGGAAAGGCTAGTTTGTTCTACATTGTTCCAAAAGACAGGTCTAGGAGGGGAGAGTTACATGAAACTCCCAGATGAAGACATGTCAGTCATGTTGAATACCTCACTGAAGGTACTTAAGCAGAGACTTGGTTGCTCTGTCAGAGGTTTCTCTGGAACGTTCTTACTCCCTCTGTGGTTCCTTCTAGCTCTATGGTTATGAGACACGAGAAAGCCAAATGAAGGACCCAGAACTTTCAACCCCCTCCCACACTGCTGCGGCCAACAAATCTTACCTGCTATGCAATCAGCCCCTCTCACTGCTAATTTATTAATGTGAGGGTGATCTTCACATGCAGGAGCCACTTCTAAGGTCTCCCATAGAAGCCCCAGGCCTCCATGGTTGATTGTCCATGCTATTAGAGGACCATTAAAATGCCTTTTAAAAATGTTATTAAAAAAATAATAAAACCATTACTGAATACCCACTATCTCTAATATGCAGATAGAAGACAGTAATCACAGACTCTAACTCCTTCATTTAACAGATGAGAACATTGGGGTGAAATGTTCAGCTATCACTAGTGAGGTGAAATCACATGTCCAAGGTCACACTACTAGCAGGTAGCAAAATGATGGCTCGTCCCAGTCCTCTTGCCACCTCCATGTGCTGATTTTCAAAATGCTTCTCAGTCTTAAGTGACAGCATGTGCGTGGAAGTTCCCTAGATGAGGAAGGACGAAACTTGAACAAGCAGTGATTCTTGGGGGCTTGTCAGAGGGACACCCTTGTTGGGCTGGAGCCCAGCTGCAGATCATGTCAACTACGGTTCTTAGGTTGGATCTCAATCACTCCTGACTGTGGTGTATAATTCTAAATGTCTTTGTAGAGAGCCAAGCAGACCATCTGTTGTCTGGAGGTACAAGATTCAAGTGGTGGACGAAGCTGTTGTGCTCAGATACAATGAGACATGCAAGACAAAGATGAGGATGGAGCCCACGGGCGTCAGAGAGAAGGAAACGCTTCCACATGTGTGGAAAGAGCAGGGCACAAATGGGAAAAAAAGGCTTTTTTACTTGGAAAAGGCTTTTGGAGGCTAAGTGGAAGTCACATTGGTGGGGAGATATGCCCGGGATGTCGCCGGTATACAGTCCCTTCTGGGCCACACGTAGTCGGTCCCAGTCCTTTGTCTCTACCACCTGAATGGTGCTTGTTCATCCACTTTTCTCTCTCCTAACGACCACAGCCTATGTTAGGCCTTTATCACCTCCCACAGTTGCTGAGGCGGCTCCCAGCCAGCGCTCCTGCCTTCAGTCTGGCCCCCTCTGATCCATTCTCTATGCGGCAAATCTAATCACACCTCCGCCAGCCGAAGATGCTTCAGTGGCTCTGAGGCAGAGACAGTTTATCAGGAAGCTAATGAAACTTGAGGTGCACGGGCACAGGCCTCTTTCAAGGTTCTGAACTTAACTTTTGTAGCCATAAATACAAATCAGGGATTTCTTAAAGAGGGCCCCAGAATTGTATACACTTCTGGCCCCACAAAACTTAGGTCTGCTCTTGCGATAAATCATCCTTTCGGTATGGTGTGTACAAGTCCTGGGCATAGGATCCTTTCTTTCCTCATCTGTACCTGCCTACTCCATTGCAGTTTATTCATACACTCCAGCCACAGTCAAGTTTCATCTCCTCAGAAGTGCCATGTTCGGGAGCCTGGGCGGCTCAGTCAGTTAAGTGTCTGCCTTTGGCTCAGGTCATGATCCCGGGGTCCTGGGATCGAGCCCCTCATTGGGCTCCCTGCTTAGCAAGGAGTCTGCTTCTCCCTCTGCCCGCCCCCCCCCCCCCCCCCCCCCCCCCCCCCCCCGCTTGGGATCTCTCTCTCTCTCAAATAAATAAAATCTTAAAAAAAAAAAAAGTGTCATGTTCTTTCATTTGTGGGCAATTTCAAATATATCTCCCTCACTTAGAACCCTTCCTGGCCCCCTCTTCCCTTAGCTCACTACTACCCAGGTATCAGGCTATGTCCCAAGACCTCTGGGAAGTCTTCATTGACTCCCCAGCCTGGATTTCTGAGGTACTCCCAGAGCATCTCGCCCTCCCCCTAGAGGAGGCTTGATCACACTATACTGTCATTGCCAAGTGACTTATATGTACTCCTACTGGATTGTATGCTCTATGGAGGCAGGGACATTGTCCTTCTAGTTGGCACTAATACCTGGTGACCAGTAATAGGGGAATCAATAAATATTTTTTGAATGAATAAACATCAGACTTTCACTTCTAATGCTGGTCATGCAATATATAATTAGGCTGAATACTCCCCATTTGGACAAAAGAGCAATTTTCTTTTTTTTATACTTTTGATAGCATAAAACTTAGCTGTGAAGAAAGTTCTTAGAATTTTAAGTATTCCTTTGAAATTGGCTGTTCACAGAAATAGAACAAACAATGCTAAAATTTGTTTGGAACCACAAAAGATTCAAACTGAAGCAATCTTGAGAAAGAACAAAGTTGAAGGCATCACACACCCCGATTTCAAGCTGTATTACAAAGCTACAGTAATCAAAACAGTATGGTTTTGGCATAAAAACAGACACAAAGATCAATGGAACAGAATAGAGAGCCCCGAAATAAACGCATGCATATATGTCAATTTATGACAAAGGAGCCAAGAATATACAATGGGGAAAGGACAGTTTCTTCAGTAAATGGTGTTGGGAAAACTGGACAGTCACAGGCAAAAATGAAACTAGACCACTGTCTTACATCATACACAAAAATTAACTCAACATGGATTATAAAAACTTGAATGTAAGAACTGAAACCATAAAGCTCCTAGAAGAAAGCATAGATGGTGAGCTCCTTGACATTGGTCTGGGCAATGATTTTTTTGGATTTGACACCAAAAGCAAAGGCAACAAAAGCAAAAATAAACAAGTGGAGACTACACCAAACTACAAAGCTCTGAATAGCAAAGGAAACTCATCAACAAAAAGGCAACCTACTAAACGGGAGAAAATATTTGCAAACTATATATCTGATAAGGCATTAATATCTAAAATATATAACAAACTCAAACAACTCAATTAAAAAATGGGCAGAGGACCCGAATAGACATTTTTTCTAAAGAAGACAAACAGATGGGCACCAGATACGTGAAAAAAATGCTCAACATCATTCATCATCAGGGAGATGCAAATCAAAACCACAATGAAATATCACCTTACGTCTATTAGAATGGTAACTGTGGAAAAGACAAATAACAAGTGTTGGCAAAGATGTGGAGAAAAGGTAGGCTTCATGCACTATTGGTGGGAATACAAACTGGTGCAGCCACTCTGGAAAACAGTATGGAGGTTCTTCAAAAAATTAAAAATGGGATTACCATATAATCCAGCAATTCCACTTCTGGGTATTTATCTGAAGAAAACAAAAACATGAACTCAAAAAGATATCTGCACTCCATGGTTATTTCAGCACTATTTATAATAGCCAATATATGGAAACAACTTCAGTGTCCATAATGGATGAATGGATAAAGAAAAATATATACAATGGAATATACACACATACATAATGGAATATTATTCAGCCATATTATTTGCCATTTGTGATAACAGGTATGGACCTTGAGGGCATTGTGCTAAGTGAAATTTAAGTCAGAGAAAGACAAATGCTGTATGATCTCAATTATATGTGGAATCTGAAAAACAAAACAAAACAAAACACCAAGATAGGACAGATTGGTGGTTGCAGAGGTGGAGGTGTGTGGGTAGGTGAAATGGGTGAAGGTGGTCAAAAGGTACAAACTTCCAGTTATAAAATAAGTCAGTCATGGGGATATAAGGTACAGCATGGTGACTATAGTTAATACTACTGTATTGCATATTTGAAAGTTGCTAAGACAAGTATATCTTAAAAGTTCTTATCACAAGAAAAAAGTTTTTGTAGTTAAGTATGGTGACAGATGTTAATCAGACTTATGGTGGTGATCATTTTGCAATATATACAATCATCATATTGTACACCTGAAACAAATATAACACAAGTTATATGTCAATGATACCTCAATAAAAAAAAGAAAGAAAATTCGCTGAATATAATAAACAGAGTTGGTTTGTTTGGGGGGGGATTATAAATTTATGACTAAAACTTTATTCATTTATAGATCAAATAGTAAAGCACTAAACTGTTTAGATTTCTTTTCCCACTCTATGCAAGTGTCTAGAACAGAGGAAGTAGACTTTAGTTAAAAAGAGAAAGTTTGGGGTGCCTGGCTGGCTCAGCCAGAAGAACATGCGACTCTTGAAATCCGGGTTGTGAGTTTGAGCCCCATGTTGGGCGTAGAGATTACTTAAACTAACTAACTAGCTAACTAACTAACTAAAAAGAGAGAGGGAGAGAGAAAGTTCAAACTCTTACTATAAAGATGGCTTTTTCAGAAGAAAAAATGAGCTGGTTTGGAAAAAACCCACCTTGTATCATGTGAGTGATCTGAAATAAAGATGGAATGGATTCTTTTCTTTTGATTGCCTTTAGCTTAAAACTGAAGAGACAGTTTGGAATTCTGAAAGAAAAACAAGTTGGGTCAGGGGGATGGGAGAAATAAAGGCAACTTTTAGGATGATTTAAGTAAGTCTAAATCAATTTGTAGAATACAGTGTAATTATTAAAATGTATAAATTTAATCACTGAGAAAATATTTCAGATAACATTCCAAAGAGAAAATTTATAGCCCAAATGAAGGCTTTGTAAGTTAATGAAGAACCAGCATGTTAGAGGAATAAGCATCAGACTGAGGGAAGAACCTCTCACTAAATCTCCCAGAGCCAAATTTTCTCATTTCTAAGATGGAGTTGAACTAGATAATAGTAATCACTGATACTTTATGTCAACTAGTATGGATTGGCTTGTCCAACATTTAACCTCCTTCTAGAATGCTTTCTTGAACAGGAGGCTAGAAGCAAAAAATACACCCCTCCAAAAAAGAAAAAAAAATCCCCAAATACCAGATTTCTTTGAAGCTAAAATTTTAGATATAAGTTCTTACCAAGCAGATGCACCCACATGATACTTGAATTCAAAAAGGAGTCCAGTGGGGGAGAACACATGGCATCCATTCTGTTCGTGTATATTGTGTAGCAAAAGCAGCTGCCAGATTCTTCAAGCACCTGCCGCCATGTTGTGGCATGAGCAGTAAGTCCTTGGCCCAGCCCTGGGGCGGTGGTTGTTCTTCCTGGTTCAGTCTGGAGTCAGCTTCCTCGGTCTTCCCAATGATTCTCTCAGCAACTTAATAGCTGGAACTAAATCCTTCCTGGAGGGAGTTCTGTTTTCTGCAAGTCCTAGGAAGTAGGGGGGCCAAGGCCGTTCAAGAGTGTTACTGTCATGGAAGTTCCAGCACAGCTCACTGAGCAGGAACTATCACGACTTGCATCTTACAGATGAGAAAACTGAGGTGCACGGTAGTCTGCCCAGGACCTACACTCTGATTCATCACTCTCTATGCCTCCCCAGGTAGATGATTCCAAGAGTGGTTTCAAATCTGAAGTTCTGACTCGAATCGTCTGGATCCTGGGATGGAATGGTGATATAAAATTATGAATCAATGACTGGAGGAAATTTCAGGTCCTAACATTCCCAGAAACAGTCCCAGGTTATTTCAGACATGGGACAGCTTACACATGACACCAGCAGGCAGTGGCCTTGGGGACCATGAGTTTTTCTTTTCAGAGGCTGTGTGGCAGGTAGGCCAGCAACGTAGTGCAGGCTCGTGGTGGCTCTTTATGTCTGGAGTAGGAGGTGGACAAATGAGTTTGTGTGGTCACTGTAGGCAATCATTTAAAAGCAAAAGGCAGACATCTTCCTTTCCCATGAAGAATTCATCTTTTTAGTACCAATAAGCTCTTGGACCAGTGTGTTCATAGATGAACAAAGACAGAGGATAGATGTTAATCTTTTTTGTTTTCTAGAAAGGAAAAATAAGGGAGCTCTAGTAGATGACAGCCTGGAAGTTTACACTTAATTGCAGTTTTATAATTGTTCCTTGCTTTTTTTTCCAAACAAAAATATTTATTGAACAATCAGATCCTCTGAGTATGTGTAATGTTTGCCAGGTGTGGGGGTTCACTTATGGGAAATTTTTCCTTCTGAATTCCTTCATTCCATTCATTCACTTACTCATTAAGAATGGCGAGCGTAAGAGCATGGGTCTTGCTAGCAGACAGGGTTTGAGTCTTGGCTCTCCCAACTGAATGTGTGCTTTGCACAAGTTAACTCTCTCAAGCCTCTGCTTCCTTATTTCAAATATGAGAATACTTATAGTGCTTTTTCACAAGATTGCTATGAAGATCCAGTATGATCACACAGAATACTTCATTTTAAAAATGAAGGTTCCTACTTAATGAAGGATATTACTGTTTATTAAACACCTACCGTGTCAGCCACAGTGCTGTGCACTTGGCATCTAAGATGAATAAATGTGTCTGGAGAAAAGAGATATATAAATAAATAAATGCAGTGGGGCGCCTGGGTGGCTCAGTTGGGTCAGTGTCTGACTCTTGATTTTGGCTCAGGTCGTGATCTCAGGGTCATGAGACGGAGCCCTGAGTTGGGCTCTGTGCTCAGCATGAAGTCTGCTTGAGATTCTCTCTTGCCCTCTGCCACTCCCCCAACTCATGCATACTCTCTAAATAAATAAATAAATAAATAAATAAATAAATAAATAAAATCCTTAAAAAATAAAGAAATGTAAAAAAGTATGAAGAGTCTTTGCAGGTTATGGTGGGGGTGAACAAATGAGGATTTGATTAATTCTATTTGGGGCAAGACTGATCAGAAAAAGATCAATGTTTTCCTTTAGCAAAATCTGGAAAATGATTAGCATCTAAGGTCATTGGATGTAGTTCTATCTCTGGGATGAGAGAAGATGGACATTATGAACCCTGGAGGCCCAGACTGTGTGGATCCTTTGGGAGTTACAAACATGTTGGCAACACTCTTCACTGGCTTCCTATCCACATGTGAACACATTGCAATCACTTCTGTGTCCTAATCTTCTTGCCCTTCATAGCCAAACTTCTTAAAAGATTCCCTCCCATCCTCACCATGAAACATTGCCAGCTAATTTCAACCCTGGACACATCAGTAGAACTACTCTCATCATGGTCTTGATAATATCCATATTGCTAAAGCAGGTGGAAATGTTTTAGACCTCATCTTAACTGATTAATATTTGATATTATTGTCCATTTTCTCCTCTTTGAGACACTCTTTCCCTTGGCTTCCATGATAGCACTTTATACTTTTCATTGCCTTCCTACCTCTGGCTACTACTTTTAAGTCCCTATGGAGTGTTCCTCTTCTACTCATCCCTTTTGTCCTGGATTGGCCCTTTTATCTACACAAACTTGGATGATCTCATCTACTCTTGTGACTTTAGCTACTATCCAATGACCCTCACATTTCCAGCCCAATTCCCTTCCTGTACTCTTGGACATCTCAGCATGGATAATTACAAAACTAATTACAGAATACGTATATATTCTGTTTTTAATTTATCTAAGGTGTTAGTAGTTAACTAAGCTAGAAGTAACTTCCAGTTTCAGACAGTCATACCCACTGTAATTCAAACTGCTCTTTTCTTCACAGGCATCATTTCAAAGGTCTCCAAGATGGAGTATCATCCTCAAACAACAACTTTTAAAAGGTCATGATCGAATATTCTTATTTTAGGGATAAGGATAACATATAACATTTTTCACCTTAAATAACCAAAGCAACATTAAATAATTCCAAAATATACACGTTATGATAACATCAAACAAACTCAAACACCTTCACTAAAATAAGAGATGCCTGATAAATATCCCTCAATCCTCCCTTAACTTACTTGGATTTTTCTCAGGTCAGGCTTTTTTCATTATCATAATTTAAGATAGCAAGCAGTATATGACAACTAAATGCTGTATAAAATGATTCTATTTTAGTTGTCTGAAATTACCTCCTTTTTCAGTTCCACATTTAACTCATTCGTTCAGCAAATACTATACACCAACCAATAGTATCTGGAAGTATTTTGCATGCTGGGGGTATAGTGTTGAACAAGGCAAGGCCTGTGTTCTCATTCTAGAAGGAGAAACAAATACATAAATAAATAAGAAAAAAAATTGATTATAAGTACAAAGAACTAAAATATGATAGTGACTGAATATATAGTTACTTTTAAATAGGGCATAGGAAAAGGACTCTTTGAGATGTTTTTAAAAACTTTTTATTATGAAAATTTTCAAACATATTCTAAACAGAGAGAATATTGTAATATTCCTCCACTACCTATCACCTAGCTTAGTCAATTAGTAACATTATGCAATTCTTATTTTATCTACTCTCTTGCCTTTTTTTTTTTTTTGCAAAAGTATTTTAAAACAAATTCCAGAAATCTTATCATTTCATCCATAAAGAGTTCAGTATCTACTGATAGGAAATTTCAAAAAACCATATAACCTTGAGGTGCCTGGCTGGTTCAGTCAGTGGAACATGTGATTCTTGATCTCTGGGTTCATGTTGGGGGTAGAGTTTGCTTAAACAAACAACCCCCCAAAGCCCCACATAGCCACGGTTATCAGACCCAACTAAACTATCATGTGATATGTAGTCTCATGGCTCCTCATTTGGTCTCAAAATTATAATTTTTTTTCCAAATTAGGTTCATACATTGTTGCTAAGATTCATATTTCAATAGGAGTTGCAAAAAGACAATTTCCTAATACTGAATTTGTTTCTTCATTTATTAGCTATGACTCTTCTATACAAAAAAAGAACTCTCCCCATATCAATTATTTGGTTACCCTGAAATATAGAATGGTACAGGAAAGACAGATGGATGCTTGATTCTTTTGATACATTTTCAGAGTATCAATTTTGATACATTTTCAATTATCAATCTGAAGAGGTGACATTTAAGCTAAAATCTAAATATCAAAATATAGCTACGCAAGAATTAGGAGAAATAGCATTTCAGGAACAGAGAACAGTTAGGGAAAAGGCCTTAAGGTAGGAAAGATCTTAGCATGTTTACAGCCTAAAAAGGAAGTCGTTTTGGCAGGAGGGGAGTGAAAGGGCCAGAGTTAAATGAGGCAAGATTGAGACTTAGTTTGGATCACATCATGCCTTTACAGCCAGGGTAAAAGGGTTGACATTTTATAATGAAAGAGGTGAGAAATCAGTGGAGGGTTTGCTTTTTAAAAGAGAACTCTGCTGTATGGGGCAGTAGACTATAGGTAGACAAAGTGAAAGGTGAGAGGCCAGATGCTAAGAAGGGGCCTAGGGGCAAGATGGTAACAGCTGAACTAGAGTGATAATAGAGCAAAAGTGGGAAGGAGGAGTCAACACTCTGTATTAGCCATCTTAAATTTAATCTGTCTCCAGGCCATCCATGTGTAAACGTGGAAAAGTCACATAGGCAACTGGACATATGTCCCTAAATTTCCTGGAAGACTTGGGACTAGAAATATGATTTCTGAGTTAGTGACATGAATTGTATTTCATGATTGACAAAAAAAGGGAAGGGGCTGAGAACAGAGCCCTGGGGTACATGAGCATCTAAAAACAAGAAGAATGTACAGTGGTTATGCAGAGATTGCACAGATACTGCACCTAGTATGCCCTCTCTCCTTAGAAAGTAATAGAACACATGCATATACTATGTACCAGCTAAAAATCATGTGTCATTCTTGCAGCTAGTTTTAGGCCAAAGGAACAGGAGTGCAAATGATGTGACTTCTGAGTCATCCCAGTAAGGGAAAAGGGTGTGTTCCCCTTCCTTTTCCCTCCTTCTACTGACTGGAATGGAAATATGCTGTGAGCCATCTTGGACCATGCAGACTAGGGCACCTAGAAAGGACAGAGCAATAAACTAAAAAGAGTCTAAGTCACAAGGTTTACCTTGTGGTAAGTGCAGCCATACTAACCTCTCCTTTACTCGAGTCACTGCTCTTTTCTGTCTCTGTTACACAAAGTAGCAGAACCTATATTCTAATTCAGAGTCCAATCATTTTGTGAGCCGATAAATATCTCTGAACCTACAAAACTGAGGACCACACTGTGAATCTCTGGTAACTTCATAATATACCAGTGCTCACGGTACTGAATGATTTAATTTTCTACTCATCCTAATTAGACTGTGACAAACCCAAGGGAGTAGTCAGGCAATAGAATCAGCGTGTAAAGAAAGAGCATGTACCAAGGAGGCACAAGGGTCCCTTAGAAATCAGACTGTAATTTATTTACTTTAACTTAAAGAGCCCTGGATTTGAGGAGTCCAGGACTGCGGATGAGAAATAAAGCCACACCTCTCTTTTACAGTATTTGGACTGCTGGAAATCCCTAGAAGTCAACTAGGTTTACAAGCAGTTTGGTGGTCAGAGAAAAATTAACGGGATTGATTTTTAAAATATAATTTCAAAGTTATAAAAGGTAAAAGTAGTTCCTATTTCCACAGAAACACAATTCTTTTGTTAACAATTAATTCTTAAATATTTCATGCACACTAGAACAGATTTGCTTTAGATAAGGCAATAAGGTATTTTCATGTCATTTGCATATTAGTTTTGGTTAGTTTGCATCTTTTCATTATTTTTATTGTGTTCTATTATGTCCACATTTCACAAGAAATAAACCAAGACTCAAAAGTACTTCACTGAAATGTAAAAGCACAAGGAAGCAAATACTACAACTCAGCATAATGCTATAAATGTAAAAAATACTAAACAGGATTCCATTGAGAATCTAAAATGTGAATCTGTACAGTAGGACAAATAAATTTGTGTGTGTGATGATTTCTGCATAAACGGCTGAAAAGAAAACAGAAATTAGAAACTGTGACGACAATCACGTGAAGACTGGATTTTTTTTTTAGGACCACGGGTCTATTCACCTTATTCCATTGGCATGAAGGCATTTAAACTTTCATATATTTTCAAACAAAATATAGTGATCTCTTTGGCAATCAAGTTTTTCTAGGCAAGCAAAAAATACTGCTTTTCAAGTATGAAATTGAATCACCAAATGCCGACTCTTGAAAATGAGAGTCTTTAGTGGCAGGAAAGAGATGTAAATATGAAATGAGGGTAAGTTGGGGAAGAATCCTGTGATGCTCCATTTAAATCAGCATGAACTCATGATTTTTAAAAAGGTTTATTTCCTAGTTCTACCAACTGTAAAGGTCTAGAAGTCATGATTTCACAACAACAATCAGATTTTAGTTTCTAAACATCCTTTCTCCACTAAAAAGAAAAAAAAAAGGCTAATGTGAGGTTTGCAGGGACCATACAGTGTGTCTAGAACATCTTATAGTGCAAGAAATCAAGGAGGTATTCAAAGACCAATGGGATCAGATTTTGAGACAATTTAAGAATCCACCAAAAAAATAATAGTAATGGGTTATAATACAAAGAATTTAAAAAAAAAATCCATGCATCACAGTAATACTAAAAAAAAAAAAAGAAGTAGGGGGCAGAGAGGGAAGGTGGAAAAAAGAGAGCACGTCAAAACAAAACAAAACAAACAAAAAACAAAAGGAAGGCAGTTGATGAATGTAGAAGGAAAACTGGAGTTGGAAAATTCTTTTGCAACTTCCAGCGTAATAATTTATTCAGATGAGGCTAATTAATTGAAAGGATAAAACCGGGGCGCCTGGGTGGCTCAGTTGTTAAGCATCTGCCTTCGGCTCAGGTCATGATCCCAGGGTCCTGGGATCGAGCCCCACATCGGGCTCCTGCTAGGCGGGAAGCCTGCTTCTCCCTCTCCCACTTCCCCTGCTTGTGTTCCTTCTCTCGCTGTGTCTCTGTCAAATTGATTAAAAAAATTTTTAAAAAAAAAAAAAAAAAAAAGAAAGGATAAAACCACTGGAAGTTTGTTAGGAAATAGAATATTTAAATGATCTCAAGTATTATCTCAGATTGCCTGTTAGTTACAAAGGCAAAACAAATCTTTACAAATAAAGATCTGGTGATCAACACCTTAACCAAGTGATCAAACTTAGATCAATGACTGTACAAAATTTGAGATTACAGATCTCCTAATGTGATGCAATAAGA
Source organism: Phoca vitulina (assembly GCF_004348235.1). Lineage (NCBI taxonomy): Eukaryota > Metazoa > Chordata > Mammalia > Carnivora > Phocidae > Phoca > Phoca vitulina. Next base: position 28,142,294 of record NW_022589705.1, read on the forward strand.
AGTATGTAATATCACTCACACAATATTCCTGGGGAAGGGGGAGGTTAACTTTATCTTCATCATATTTTGGGTGGGGGTGGGGAGAGTTGACTATTGACTGGTCTAAATTTAAAATCAACTTAAACAAAAGGTTTGTGTGTAATAGAGAAAGCACTTGGGCAAGTAAGGGGTTCTAGTTCTGGCTCTGCCACTTAGCAGCTGTGTGAGCTATGGCAGCTTATTTCATTCTACCAATTTCATAGGGGTGGTTCTGAGGATTAAATGAGATCATATATGGGAGACTATTTAAATTATAAAATATTACTATTATACTTCTAAAAGGAGAAGAATTTGGTCATGTCACAAGCAGACAATGGCGTCAGGTCAGATAGACCTGATTAATACAGGATGATGAATGAGTGAGTGAAGTAGACCTGAGCAGAAAGGGGAAAAACAGGCAAGATCTAAAAAGTAGGAACACTTAAACTGCCCTAGAAAGCCTGGTGCCAAGGTGGTGATCTTGATATTTTGGACTTCTGGTTTTCTGCTTGTGTATGTTCATGATGAGGAAATACACAATGTTGACTGTTTGAAGGGAGAAGGGATATTTTACAAATTACTCACACAAAATTAGTATTACCTTAAAAATGCCAAGCAGGTATTTAATTTACACAAATGTAACTATACCTACTTGGCATGCATACACACACAAGAGAGAGAATTTAAATTTTATAACCAATTTTGCTTAAGTCTATTCTATCATCTATCTATCTATCTATCTATCTATCTATCTATCTATCTATCTATCTATCATCTATATCATTCTATCTGTTAATGAGTCTATCTTTCAGAGTGAGCATAAAAGACAAGTTTACGGTCCCTTGGCTGGTCTCAATTTTGCATGCCTTTCACAGTGTGTACATCTCACTGTGCTAAGTGATTCTAGTACTTAAGATTTTGAGATATATCTATATATCAATAAACATATGCACACACACATTTTTTGGGGGAGGGGAATGTACAACACAGTTCCTAAATACAAGCCCATCACTTAAACCTATGCTCAACTTAAAAACAGCAATGTGTTCCAATGCTGGAGGACAGATTGACTCATTTGACACAGAGACAGTATTTGTCTCCCATGTATAAAGAAATAGGGCTACAATAACATCAGCAAGCAATCAAAATGAGAATGAGAAAATGAGAAAAACACCAGGTAAGAAAAAAAAGGCATTCAAATTGGAAAGGAATAAGTAAAATTGTTATCTGCAGATAATAGGATCTTATATAAAGAAATTGCTAAAGACTCAACCAAAAAACTGTTGGAACTAATCAATGAATTCAGTAACATTGCAGGATATAAAATCAACATACAGAAATCAGTTGCATTTCTTATACATTAATAATGAAAGATCTGAAAAAAGAAGAACATCCCATTCATAATAGCATCAAGAACAGTAAAATATTTAGGAACAAATTTAAAAAGGAAGTGAAAGATCTTTGCAATGAAAACTATAAGACTTTGATGAACGAAATTGAGGAAGACATATACAAATGGAAAGATATCCTGTGTTCATGGATTGAAAGAATTATTGATGTTAAAATATCTCTATTACCTAAAGTCATCTATAGATTCAATGCAGTCCCTATCAATTTCCAATGGCATATTTCACAGGAATAGAAATAACAGTCTTGGGGCGTCTAGTTGGCTCAGTTGGTAGAGCATGTGACTCAGGGTCATGAGTTCAAGCCCCACACTGGGCGTCGAGCCTACGTTAAAAAAAAAAAAAGAAAAGAAAAAGAAAAAGAAATAATCCTAAAATTTGTATGGAACCACAAAAGACCCCAAAAAGCCAAAGTAATCTTGAGAAAGAACAAAACCAGAGGTGTCACACTTTGATCTCAAACTGTAGTTGACCCTTGAACCATTCAGGGTTAGGAGTGCTGACCCCTGTGCTGTCACATATCCACACATAATTTTTGACTTCCCCAAAACTTAACTACTAATAACTTACTGTTGCCTGGAAGCCTTACTGATAACATAAATAGTTGATTAACATGTATTTTGTATGTTGTATGTATTATATAGTGTATTTTTACAATAAAATAGAGAAAAGAAAATGTTAAGAAAATCATAAAATACATTTATAGTACTGTTCTGTTTATTGAAAAAAATCTGCTTATTAAGTGGACCCACCCAGTTCAAATCGGTGTTGTTCAAGGGTCAACTGTATACTCTTACAAACCTGTAGTAATTAAAATAGTATGGTACTAGCATGAAAAGCAAACAAACACCACAAAGACCAATGGAACAGAATGGAGAGTTCAGAAATAAACCTCTCTCTGCACTTGTGTTCAACTAATATTTGACAAGGAAGCCGAGAACACTCAATAGGGAAAGCCTCTTCAATAAGTGGTATTAAGAAAACTAGACAACAGCATGCAGAAAAGTGAAATTGGACCCTTACCCTACACCACTCACAAAAATTGACTCAAAATGGATTAAAGACTAAAAACATAAGATCTGATACTGCAAAACTTCTAGAAGAAAATATAGGGAAGAAGCTCCTTGACATTGGTCTCTGGGCAATTATTTTTTAGATATGACACCAAAGCACAAGCAACAAAAGCAAAAATCAACAAGTGGGCCTATGTCAGACTAAAGTTTCTGTGCAGCAAAAGAAATAAAAAGGTAACCTACAGAATGAGAGGAAATATTTGCAAACCATATATTAGATATATGGTAGGTATTAGATTTATATCTAATATATACATTAGATATATTTATATATAAACCATGTTTTAGATATTCAATTAAAAATGGGCAGAGTAACCAAATAGACATTTTTCTAAAGATAAACATGGCCAACAGACATGTGAAAAGATGCTCAACATCACTAATCAGGGAAATGCATATCAAAACCACAATGAGATATCACTCACACCTAGAATGGCTATCATCAAGACAAGAGATAAATGTTGGCAAGGATGTGGAGAAAACGGAGTCCTTGTGCACTGTTGGTGGGGATGGAAATTGGCTCAGCCATTATGGGAGTGTGGAAGTTTCTCAAAAAATTAAAAATAGAAATACCATATGATCTAACAATTCCATTCCTGGGTACTGTTGAAAAGAAAAACATAGGCCCCAAATGGAGATGCTTAATGCTAGGCCATGTCACCAAACTGGAGCTTAATACCAACCCTAATTGCAGTTGCAACCTGCTTCAGAAATGCAGTCTTAATCACGTAGTCAGGAATTTTCTGGTCAGCACCAATAAGCTGATCTGTCACAGGGGCCCTCTCCATCTGCCAAAAGAAGATGAGGTAATCCACTGAATAAGATCTGACTGTCCCCAAAGGAAGGGGACCTTACCCAAAATAATCCTTTTTTTTTTCTGTTTAGGACTTTCTTGTCCTGACTTTAAAATCCTCTCCTATTCTGTAGCCCTTTGTTGCTCCCCTCTACTTGAGAGAATGCTGCCTGATTCATGAACTGATAAAGCCAATTAGATTATTGGATTTTTGTCACTTAAGTTTATGTCCAATGGAAATGAAAACAGGATATCAAAGAGATATATGCACCCCTTGTTTATTGCAACATTACTCACAATGGTCAAGATACGAAAATAATCTTAAATGTCCGTCAATGGATGAATGAAGTTGTAGTGTGTATGTATATCTACATATATACAGTGGAGTATTAGCCACGAGAAAGAAGGAAATCCTGCCATTTGGAACAACATAGATGGCCCTTAAAGGCATTTGTTAAGTGCGAGGTATTTGCTAGTGCTACAGTGGTAATCATATTGCAATATATAAATATCAAAACATTGTACATGTTAAACTTACACAATGTTATGTCAATTATATCTCAGTAAAAATAAATTTTAAAAAGGAAAAATGTCAAGCCATGGCATCAAATGATCCAGTATCTCATGTGATGAGCTAATAAAAAATGTATTAAATTTGTGGTTGGAAGACACAAAAAGCAAATGTGTGCCTATAGTTGGTTACACATTGTGAGAAAATGAACTTTTCAAACTTCCTACATTCTGATAAGAAGCCAGTCAAAATTGGCTGTACTTTCATGAGTAAATTAAATAATTTTCAAGGAAAATTATGATTAAATGCAATTCTTGCTTTGTTTAATTTTTAAGTTGATTGCATAAGATTAAACTAAACTTTAGCTATAAGCAGATTCATATATTGTGAACTACTTCAAATGCTGCTGAATGAAGTGTTACTGTACATTTCTTTTGGCACTGACTGCTTCACAAAAGAAACGTTTTTAGAGTTTACAATTACTAAAAACATTAGTACATTAGTCTGATTATTCCCTTTATGACTTTAACTCCCTTGCTGACTTTAGCAAGAATAATATGTGACTATTTATGTACTTTTCAAGCAGATCACATATAGTGACTAGGTAATAAGGGAAGTTTTGCCTATTTCCTGGACTTTTCCTTACTATGTGAATAGCTTTGCCTCCTTATGACTTAATAATCAGCATGCTGAAATGCACATTCTTGTCATTTTTATTACTTTAACAAGCAAAAGCTGCTACAAGAAAACAATTTCCACATAAACGTGTTATAATTGTGAAACTGTGCTTGGATTGTAGATATTGATATCAAAGTGATTTTTTAAAAAATCTAATCTTTTTAAAATTCATTGAGACTTGTTTTATACCCAGATCAGAAGCATCGGAAGTACCTGGGAACTTACTAGAAATGCAAATTCGCAGCCCCAACTCCAGACCTACTGAATTAGAAATTAGGCGCTGAGGCCCATGTACAAGTCCTTCAAGTGGTTCTGATATGTGCTGAAGTTTGAGAACCACCAGACTAAAGAACTTTAGTAATGGTTCACTTCATGGTAGTGAGACAAGTTAGCATGGCTGTTTGGATGCAGAGATGGATTGAACAGAGGCTGGGTGGGGGGTTTAACAGGTTTGTACAAAGAAGCAAGAGAGCAGCAGGGAGCTGAGGATATATGTGAGTGATTATGATGGATATGGTAATTTAAGCTGGAAAAGGAGAAAAGTGAAGACTCAAGGGGGTTGGGGGGTATATTACTTGTTCTTAACATATTGAAGACTGACCAAGATGAAGACCTGAAATACTAACAACTGCTACCTACCACTGTATTCCACCACTACCATATTCTTCTGCCTCCCCATCAGATAATCACTATCTTAATTTTTGACATTCCCTTGCTTAAAAACAAAACACGTTTTATAATCTTTGGTTTGGCTTAGTGTTTAACTTTTAAAAATATCATTATGCACATAGTCTCCTCTTCTTTTTAGCTTCTTTCATAAGTTTGTTTCATATTGTTCTCTATAGCTGCTTAATTTTCATTGCTCTATAATATTTTGTGGTTTAAACATATACCATGTATATTATAAAATATAAAACATTTTATTAAACCATCCTCTTCCATTAATGAGCGTTTGGGTTGTTTCCAGTTTTTGGTATTACAAACAGTGCTATTAACATTCTTGTTCATGACTCTTGTACATATGTATGAAGAATTCCTTTAGGATATAGTACTTAGGTGGAATTGCTAGGTACCAAAGTATGTAAATGCCCAACTTTACAGGATAATACCAAATTGGGTTTTTCCCAAGTGGCTGTATTTCTTTATACTGCCCACAGCAATATATATGGAATCTCATTGTTCCACTCCATCTCTACTGCTTGTCAGAGTTTAAAATTTTTGCCAATTGAATGTGTGCAAATTATATGCCTTGATTTGTAGTTTCTGATACTGTTTAGATTGGGCATGTTTACTGTCCATGTGAAATGTCTGTTCATATCTTTTGAACTTTTCTATTATTTTCCTTCTTGAGCTTTAGGAATTTTTAATATATTAGCTATCATTTTTTTCCTCTGTTACGTGCGATGTAAATAATCTTTCACTTTGTGCCTTGTCTTTTCACTTTATGATGTCTTTTGGTAAAAATAAGTTCCTAATTTTATGATAAATTCACCAATTTTTCTTACATTTTTGTGTTCTTTTCCTATGTATGTATTCTTAATGTTGTAAAGTTTTACTTTCAACATTTGTTTTAATTCATTTGAAATATTTACACTGTATATATTCTTAATGTTGTAAAGTTTTACTTTTGACATTTGTTTTAATTCATTTGAAATATTTACATTGTTTGTATTCTTAATGTTGTAAAGTTTTACTTTTGACATTTGTTTTAATTCATTTGAAATATTTACATTGTATTCTTAATGTTGTAAAGTTTTACTTTTGACATTTATGTTTTAATTCATTTGAAATATTTACGTATGGTATGACAAAGAAACTCAATTTCTTTTTCCCTTTCCACATGGATGGACAATTTTCCTACTTCTATTCAGGAAACATTTTTTTCCCTCCACTTATATTGTTTCTTTTATATATCAAAATTTCAGATGTGTGTGTCTGTTCTTGACTCTACTGTTTGATTTGTAATATGTTACCAATACTTCAGTAATTGCTACACCTTTATAACTCTTAATATCTGGTGGGGCAAATCCCCTATCCTCTTTGTTCTTCAGAAATTTAACTATCCTTTACTTTTGGCTCTTCTATATAAATTTTAGAATGAGTTTATGAAGTTCCACAAAAATTTGTTGGGATTCTAATTGGAGTTGCACTGAACCTGCAGAGCATTTTGAGAACTGACATCACAAGATAGGATTTGTCTATATTTACTTGTCTTCTTTAATGTCTCCCAGTGAAGAATTTATTTTTTACATGTCTTGCACATCTTTTGTTAGATTTATTTCTATGTAATTTAGTTTTGTTGCTGTTGTAAAAGTCATTGTCTTAAAAATATCATGTATTCCAATTGCTTGATGATGGTATATACATATCACTGGCTTCTGTATTTTCATCTTATAACAAGTATCTTGGGTAAACTATGATTGCCAGTAAATTGTAGTCTTTTGAGTTTTCCAGGTAGACAATCGTATCATCTCCAAGTAACCATTTTGTTTTCTTCTTTTAATCCCTATATTTCTGAGAGTAGCATAGTTCAATGTTGAAAAGTAATAGTAATGACAGGCATTTTAGTCCTATTCCCCAATTTTAAAGGGGATACTTTCAATGTTTCCTCATATGGGATGATGATATTGATTTTAGTTTTGTTGTTGTTGTTTTAATATAGATACCATTTATCAGTTTAAGAATCCCCCAACCCCCTTTAAAAGCAGAAATGTGATTAGCTTTTTCTAAATCTATTACTTTTTCTCCTTTAATCTGTTAATATAGTATATGACAATTGCAGATTTTCTAATATCAAGCCAACCTTGCATTATGAGCATAAGCCCATTTTATAGTGTCATTTTTATACATCACTGAATCTGATTTGATAGTATTTTGTTTTACCAGTGTTCTTGAGTGAAATTTGCCAGTAACATACTCTCCTTGTATATTTTGTTCTCTAGCTTATAGTGACTTCACAGAATGAGTTAGGAACTACAATTTTTCCCCATTATCTCAAGAACTTTCTATATGCTTGAAATAACTTCTTCCTTGAAAGTTTGGAAGAATTCACTTGTGAAACAATCTGGATCCAGTGTACTCTTTGTGGACTTTTAATTTCTGCTTTTATTTCTTTAAGTGATGAGATTATTCACTCTTTAGCTTCTTCATTTTTATATTTTTCAGATTATCTCTATTATTTTCATATTTATTTGCATATATTGATAGTATTTTTTACTTACAAAAATCTTTGCCTGTATGTATATTTTCATTTAATTATAAATAGCATTTATACCTACTCTCATTTTTCATATTTTCAGAGCTATGTGTATTTTGTTAGAATTTTCAAGGAATAAGCTTTTGGCTTGTTTCTATTATACTGTTTTTTCTGTTTACTTTCAGTTATTCTGTTCTTTTTCTTCTTAAGCTGAGCAATTTGATAAATTTTTAACCTTCCTTTTTCTAAAAAACCATTTAGTTTACAAAGTTCCCTGCAAGAACCATTTTTGCTGCATTTAATGACCACCGTTGTTTCTTTCTCTGAGCCATTAAAGGGTATTTTAACATTTTTTTCCAATCTATTAAAATCTATTTTAGTTCTAATCAGTTAGAAAACATAATTGGTACTGCTATACTTTGTAATTTTCTATGATTTGTTTTATGGCTCAGTTTTTACAAATGTTCCATGTATTCTTGAAAAGAATGTGGAATCTCTTAATTGCCAGATGCAGAATTCTATAAATATCCATTGGATCAAGCTGTTTTGTTCAAACATTATCTTTCCTCTTTAAAAAGTCTATTGTCCAATAACACAAGTTGAAATCTTCCAACCGGATGGGTATATTTTAAGTATTTTTAACTAGCTCTATCAATTTTTGCTTTAGTCTGTATTTAGGGACTATTTTATTAAATACATATACATGCTTAGAATTAGTATATCTTTTTGGTGAGTTGAATATTTTATTATGTAGAAACACTCTACTTTTGGTGATATTTTTTCATGATGGGCCTAAAATTGGTTTTGATATTAAGTAGAGCTACCATAGCTTTAACTTGGTATGTTTTCACTTTGCGCATTTTTCCTCATACTTTTACTTTCAACTTCTCTACTTATATTTTAGATATATCTTTTTGTCAATGTGACAAAGCTAGGTTTTCTTTTTAAAATCGATTACCTTACTTTTAACTAGTGAGTTTGTTCCATTTACATTTATTGTGATTATTGGTCTATTTGAGTTTATTTCTACTATTTTATCTCTTGGTTTGAAATTTATATGCACTATATTCTTTTCATGAATATCCCAGACATTTCATGATGTACATTTAACTAAAGTTAATCAATACCTTGACAACCCAACAATACAACAGAATACTTCAGCTCTGATCTTCCCTATCTCAACTGTCTTACTACTGTTGTCTGGAATTTGTTGACTTAAAGCAAACAAACAAGTCATCTGTTTTATTGAGTTGTGTTTATTTTGATTTACCTAAGTGTTTACCATTTTCTCACAGCCTTTTCGGGCCTTAGATCATCATTCTGGGATCACTTTCCTTCTTCTTGAAGCACTTCCTTTACAGTAGGACCCTCAAGAGTAAACCCTCCTTTAAAAAATATTTTCATTTGCTCTTAAACTAATTTCACTTTCTACACGACTCCAGGCTGATATTTTGTTTTCCAATGCTCTAAAGAGAATATTCCACTACTTTCACTGTTAATATTGAGAAGTCAGCTTTTAGGTCTTTCTTTTATAGACAAGTTAGTCCTTTCTCTCTAGGTAGTTTCAAGACGTTGTCTTGGTGGTCTACAGTTTCATTACAATGGTTCTATGCATACACTTATTTATATTTATCCTTTACGGAGAATATTCTGGTTCCTGGATATTTTTTAATCTCTGGTGAATTTGCAGCCCATTATCTCTGCAAATACCGTCTGTCTTCCATTCTGTCCTCTTGGGTCTCAACTCCATTTTCCTTATCTCTTAACCTTCTTTCCATATTTTCCATCTCATCTTTTTATCTATTTGGGATTAATTTCTCAGATATATTGTTCAGTTCTCTCTTCAGCTGTCTCATCTGCTGTTAACCAACACTGTTTCAAATTTGATCAATTATATTTTTCATTATTGGATTTTAAAAATGTTAATTTCTTTAAAATTTCACTTACTTGTTTATCCTGGTAGTTTTAGGTATATAAACATTTTATACATAGCTATTTTATATTTTGTATCTGAGAATTCAAATATTTGCAATTTTTTGAAGGGGATGTCTAAATTTGCTACTTTGTTAGTGCTCATTCAAGTTAGTTTGCTGTCTCTCATGTGTTTGGTGATCTTTAACAGTGTATTACTTGATCTTAATTTGTGGAAGCCCTATGTTCCCATTCTGGAGAAGCTTTCTTCAAAAAGCATCTGATTTTACTGGTAGAAAAAGAGTGACTTGCAAACTAAAACTTGAGCTCCTCTCAAGGATTTTAACACAAAACGTTAAGTTCTACTGCTATTGCAAGGTTTGTTATTCTCATAATGGTGTTGCTATAGTAAATCCATCCTTGGCAAACTCAATTCTTCTGAATGCCTTCATTCCCAAAGCTAGTTCCTTGCCATTCTGGCTCTTACCCTCTTCTCCAACTTCCTACTTCTCTGGCCTACTCTGTGGACTCAGCTTCCAATCCCAACTTCTGAGTGCTCATTTTTGTGACTGAACACTCCTTATTTCTTAGGTGCTAAAGCCCCAGCTTATCCAGATTCATGCTCAAGTGTGTCTGTTTTGGGGTGAGGGATTGCCAGACACCACTCTTGCCTTTAATGAGACCAGCAGTGCCTCAAATTATGTGTCTTATTGGAGGTCTTAGGAGCTTACTCATGATATTAGAAGTGGAAATAATGCAAGATTTCTGACACAAGTTATTTAAAAACTTACCTCTATTTATACATGTATATATTTATATATGTATGTTTATAAATACATATATTTATATACATATAAGGCTAGTATCTCAGAAATACCTTAGATTTCAAAAGATAGCTGGAAGGTAAATAAGATTTCTAATTAAGATTATGATCTATGAATTGGTATTTGTTCCTTTGGGTTTCTCATACTCACCCTCAGTTGCTTTGGGAAGATCAACAATATCTGTAAAAATTCTGTTGAGATTTGAATCTATAATGCAGCTTTCACCTACTCAACATATAATGACAATTTCCACTGTGACCTCAGTTTGTGTTATAGGGATAGCATGGATCATTTTATATTCCCAAAATATTCCATTTGCAATATTTGAATAAGATGACTATAAAATGACTAGCATTCTGTTTTCATTTACCTGTTTTCTGAAAGGTGAGGTCCTAAAATAAAGTTAACCTCAAACAAGAGAATGCTACGTATATTACTGGTGCTTGCATTTTAATGCACACTGTTTTTCATTTATTAAGACTTTGATTTTTTTTCATCTTTATATTCTCAGTATATAGCACACAGAAGGCATCCTATAATATCCACTGAATAAAAGATGCCATTGATATTACCGAGGTAGAATGCAAACTTTTCCCATTACTACCAGTGAAGTGGACAATTTGCTCTGAATCAGATTTTGCCCTACCAGAACAAAAAGCACTTGCAAGAAAGCTAAGCCAAGTTAGTCTTTGAGATCTTGAATATAGCAGAGCTAATACATATTTTGACCAACAGGAAGCTTCCAAAGGGAAATAATACTTAAAACCAAAGTTACAAATTATAATCTATTTAAACTTTAATTTGTGCATTTGTGGTAACTTATGACTGCAAAACACTTTTTTCTTAGAATGACATAAAGGCACATTTCATTTGAATGCATAGTGTACCATTCTAAAATATACTAATAATTTCCTTACAAAGTGCTTGAGCAGTCACTTACACATACAGTAATAGCAAAATATATTTACACTCTATAGTTTAAAATTTTTAAATCTAAAATATATATATATATATTTAAAACTACAGAAAATATTAGTGCTTTCTTCAGCTTAATTGTGTGATATACCCTGCCCTCTAATTTTTTTTAGTGATTGACTTCAATTAAAAAAAAATTTCTGTACACTGTGTAGTTACAAAATGCTATGTCAGTTTTTAATGCTAAAAGCCTATTTTAGACATTGCTTTCTATGCATATTTGAGAACCAGAAATGGTGAGCAGACTGTACCTCAGAAGTATTTAGTGTTTTTTTCATGTTGTGTTAACACTGTGTAAATTAAAGCCAGACAATTAAGCTAAGATCCTCTACTGTCCTTTAACAAGGAGGTTAACTGGCATTTTAAAATAACTTTAAAACATATTGCTCCCTGTTTCTATAAGATTTTTTCCCCAAAGAATCCTGGGTTATAATTAATTTGGAAGGAAGTATGAATTATCTCTGAACAATTTTAATTGTCCTCAGAGTACACAAAAACATGCCAACACACCCTAGCAAGGCTGAAATATTTATAAACTTTCTATAAATCAATGTGCTTTTATGTTTCTCATAGAATTTAAATTTGAACAATTTTTAAGACATGAGATCATTGTGATTAAATGGTTAATTCAGTATGGTTAGTTAACAACTTGCTATTCCTGAGATAGGATGACATGCTCAGCACAGAATCAAGGATGTTATTATTGAATTAAGGAAAAACAGTTAAGTAATAGACTAGGAGGAAAAGAATGCAAAAACTAACAACAACAAAAAACCCAAAAAACTCCAGGCAAGTGGAAGAGTCACGGCTTGCCAAAAGACTTTCCTATAAGAGCATTAAAAAAGCCACAAATGGATCCTCTGAAAAGTTGTAAAAAGTATTTGATCAAATTACTTTTGAGACTTTTGAGGTACAGCTTTAGTGTTATAATAGTTTTTATAAAATATAGACTGTTTTATCAAAAATATTTATACATTCTGTTACAATATATTGCTTCTGCCCTCAGTAACTGCCAATATAAAATCTGGATCCAGTGGCCTAAAATGTACAAATGCACTTAACGTAAATGCTGGAGTTTGAGGTGTCTGCTTGGCCACTGTACAAAAGTGATGAAGTGGTGAAATTAAATAATAAACCTACAACACAGAATACATTACAACTTGCACATATACATGTTCACAGCATGTATACAATGATAATCCCTATGTTTTAACAGATATAGTTCCCTTCTACAGTAGACACAAGAACAAGATAAACTGGGTTGATTAATGTACAATGAATATCAAAAAAGGAGTAATTAGTTCACTGATTTTGGAAGAAGGTCTGATTGAATGTATCAAGTGTCTAGACTTTGGGAATGCATACAGGTAATACAGCATCTTGGTTCAGGCTAATCAGAAGTCCTCATTCTTAAAATTTTAAGTAAATGCTGATGTTTAGTTGTTCTTGTTTGTTTCAGCATGGTTTAATAAACAAAAAATTGTTTGGCAAGTAGCTCTGTTGGAAAGCTATGAGGCTTGTTACATGGTTGGTAAAGATAAGGCGATAAAAATTTTCTCCTAATATAGAAAATTTATAAAACAAGACATCAATTCGTTTTTTTTTTTTTTTAAAGCCAAAAAATGTGCACAAACTACATTTTTTTGATATTACAGTAATTTCAGTAAAAAAAATAAGAGCATTTGCCTTATTCAAACAGAACTACTAAGTGTAAATAGTAATAGCATCCCAAGTCCTTTTGTTCTTTTTGTAAAATATAGCTAAAAATGAAGTGAAATGATTAATCTTCCTTCCACTTAAGGCATAGCTAGGGACTGTGGAAGAGTGTTTTTTTTTTTTTTCCTTTTTTTTTCAAAAATAGACTATTGATCCAAAAGTATTCATTTGTGATAGGTTTTCATGGCCGATGTTCATTCCACTTAAACTCCATGAAACTGTTTCCAGTGCTCAGATTTACGTTGAAAATACATTAAGAAGCCACTTTCAAGAAGGTTTTAGAATAGTACTTTTAAAGAAATCTTCATGTGTTTAAACAAAAAACTCAGAAGCTACTGGTGGCACAGAGAGCAAATGAAGGGTTGCTATTGTTAAGAGGTCTTCTTGTGAGTCAGTTTGCTTGGTTTCACAGTGTCTAGGAACTTAACACCAATCAGCTATGTAGTCAAAATCTCTGAACATTTCTTGCTCCTCTTCTGAAAGTATCCTTGGTTCTCGAGGTGGAGTCAAAATAGGTGCTTCTGAGGTAAATTCATCATCAAAATTGCTAACATCTTCTCGTCCTCTAATGGTAGGTACAAATGGCGGCTTGACTTTTTTGTCCATGAGAGCACTCCAATCAATTAGCTGGATTACAAAATATAAAATGACCAGTTTAGTTTCCTACACCTAATTGCTAGTTTCACAAAAAATTTTAAACTTTCACACTTACCCGGAAAAATGGGTGCTTTTTTACATCCTCTGCATCTTTCTCACCAGCTCCAAGGCGCCGCTCAGGATTTCGTCTTAATAGCTAACACAACATAAAATATAAAAGTTAAAATAAAACCAGTGACTTCATTGATAAAGGTTCTCATAACCTGCAAAGATTTAGATGTTCTTTTGGTATGTGTTTGTCTAAACCATGCAACATCTATGAAGTGAAAACTTCTAAAAGCCTGAGAAATGTCCTTCAATGTAAGAAATTTAAGTAGTTTATAAATCATTAATTCTTACCCTTCTCATTATTGATATGGCTTCTGTAGATAAGAACCTTGGATACCTTACTTCATCATTTACAATACTGTCAAAAACCTCCTCTTCATCATCACCAGGAAAGGGAGACTAGAAGAAATATCTTTGAGTAAGTCAAAATGAATTTCAGTACTGTAAAATCTTATCACCTATCCAAAGTACAACCAAGAACCAGGTAGTGAGGAAAACAAACAAACCAAACTACCAAAAGACCAAAAAAACAAGGACTACAAGAAGCCACAAAAGATACACAATAAAACTATTACCCAGATGATACACCATATACTCTCATTGAAATCTTCTTCAACTTTATTTCCCAGACCTTAATAACAAATTTGGTTATATTATATAACATCATTTTTAATTTAATTCCATTCATTTTATTCATTATTCATTTATCTGGCCTGACAGTATTTTGAGTGCCTCCTAGATACTGAAAAATATTTAGATAATCGACATGTTCCTCAAGAAGCTCAATCTTGTGGGAAGACAGAAGGAAATGGGTAAATATGGTAATAAGTGTAGCCAGAGCAGCACAGAGTTTGTGGGAATACATCTGATATAGATGTGCTTTGAATTTCAGTCAAAAGAAAATTAATCAGCAAAATACAATGAGAGATCCACAGGTATAATGACTACACTAAGAAGCAGCTGCCAACAAAATTAAACTCAAAAGCACACATTTCTAGGCATTTTTAATTTAAGCTCTATATACAACCAGTCTTAGGGCATTTCAGGAAGCAGAGTACTAAAATTGTTGTTCATAATGATACTAATAAAAAAAGTAGTTAAATTACATTCAGTATAACAATTTGATGCACAAAAGGATAAACTCAACCATGTTGAAATGTGGCTATGAAAAAAGACTTATTACCTCACAATCTGAGATGACTTAGGTTTGACTACTTGCTTCCTGTAAAATTATTAATGAATAACCGCCAGTGAGAAAGCAGTACTAATGGAAAAAGAAGGATCTTTGACCTGAGGAATATATGAAAATGAACTTAGAACCCAACTTCCTAAAGCTGAGCTGCCGATCTTATTGCTCCTATCTAAGGAAATTTCAAACTTTTCAGTTATCAAAACCTTAGTTTAGGGGCGCCTGGGTGGCTCAGTCATTAAGCGTCTGCCTTCAGCTCAGGTCAAGATCCCAGAGTTCCGGGATCAAGTTCCACATCAGGCTCCCTGCTTGGCAGGAAGCCTGCTTCTCCCTCTCCCACTCCGCCTGCTTGTGTTCTTGCTCTCCCTATCTCTCTCTGTCAAATAAATAAATAAAATCTTAAAAAAAAAAAAAAAAGAAAAAAGAAAAACCTTAGTTTATTTACGCACTCAAAATAGATAAATCAAATAGACAAATGAAATATATACTATGTGGGATAATATAATTTCTTTCTGGGATTGAGACAGCAGCAAATGAGAGGAAAATTCTATTTCACAAGGATTCTCAATCAGAGTTTCAAGTGGTAATCCAAAGCACTTTTGTCTATTTGATGAGTCAATTTTGAATTTAAAACATGTCACTCTACAACTCCCTGAATAGTGAAGATATACCCACATATTCATTAAGATGTTAAAGTTCCTTGTTTCTGCTAACAGAACTAAAAATAGAATGCTAACAAATGTGTCTAAAGTAGATATAAAAAGAATTCAATGGTCTTTTCAGATGTCAAGAGTCCAGCTCCAGTATCTAAGTTTACTTTAAACTTCTCTGATACTTTCATTATCATTTGGCACTAGGAAAGGAGACCTAGTACCTAGTTAGTTTATTCCTGGAGTCTTTCCAGTCCTCAAAACCCATACAAACACAAATACAAATCTCAAAAACAAATTTGAAAATGCATGATATACCGTGAGTTTTCAATTATTTGTAATAATAGAGAAATTAAACATAAACTTTAGCCAAACCTCATTTTATCACAGTTAAAAGTTACTGCTAAAATTTTACCAATGCTATAAAATTATAAAGTATATCAATGAGTTTTAAGTTTAGTTCTTTTCCCAACTATCCTCTTACAAAGGTGCAATAAAAAATTGTGAAGGATGAGCTGGATCCCTTGTCTTTTATATCCTACTAATTAGGAGGTTAATCAATTAGAAGCTCTTTTAAAAAGTACAGAACAAGAGCTTCCTCATTTGTTCACCGCCAAGTTTTCCAGTCACTTTAGGATAAGGGGAGGTAGAATCGACTGGCTCTTAATTCTGTAGTATTTTGTAATAAATTCATACTTTTGCCTGTCAGCTCTAATATGGGGAATAAATTTTAAGCAAGCATATAATTTTTGGTAACTTAATTACATCTCATACATAAATGAATGCAACATTTAAAAAAATCAAAGCAACAAAAATCTTACTTAAAAATAAAAAAAAAAAGTGGGGGGGAGTTCAAGTATGCCAGAGCTTATGGAAACAACTATTATGAGTACTTCTGGCATTCTTAGAAAGCAAAGACCACTGTGGATTAGGGATAAAATATATCTTTCCATCCTAAAACGCTGTATAATAGCTTTTCGAGATAGAGGTCAAAATTTTCAGATCTGGATCACTGGTCTTAAGAATAGAAATAAGTTTGGGTGGATTCCATACCCTGAGGTAGCAAAACATAATGGTTTAGAGAGGTTGTGAAGCCAGAGAGCCAGAGTTAAAAATCCCAGCTCCACCACATGAGAGCTCTGTGACTTTAAGCATGTTAACTTCTTTGTGTCTCCATTTATATACCTTAATATGGGCATAAGACTAGGATTGAGCTCATTAAAGGTTGCTGAAAAACTAAATGAGCTAGTATCTATAAAGCCAATAATACAGTGCCTAGCACATGGTAAACATTTTAATTAGCGATTTCTTTTCCTCCTTTTCTAAGTATCCACTCCAGTTTGACATACCAAAGGGGCTGTCTTTTGGAAAGACTAAAATCCTTTGTTTGGAACAAGTGCCATTAAATGACAATACAGAGTAAAACTTTAGAAATTTCTGACATTCAATAATTTGGTCAATCATTTATTCAGCTACTAATTTATTCACACCTAGAATGTACAAGAAGATTGTTGGTGCTGGGAAAACTGCAAAGTAATGAACCAAGTTCTTTTTTTCTTTTTTGCATCCTAAGATCACCAAGCCCCTCGAAGCGGTTTTCAATTACTTGTCTAAATATTTACCCTTTCCCAATTCCACTCTAATTTATCATTTCCAACAATTTATAACAAAACAGATTAACCAATTATTGTTGCTTTATTTATTAGATATAACTCACTGTTTCCTAAGTGTAACAATTCCTGTGTAAAATGAAGCTATCCCCAGAAATAAATTTTTAATTTTTTTCAGCTAGAGAGAGCAAGCGAGTGCATGCACACACAAGTTGGGGGGGGGGGGGGGGGGGGGGGGGGGAGGGTGGGGGGGGCCCCCAGGGGGGGGGGGGGGGGGGGGGGGAGGGGGAGAATCTTAAGCCGACTCCACACTGAGCGTGGAGCCGGATGCGGAACTTGATCTCATGACACTGAGATCATGACCTAAGCTGAAACCAAGAGTCAAACACTTAACTGACTGAGCCACCCAGGTGCCCCCCAGAAATTTATTTTAAGTTAATCTGAAGAAAAGAGGAGGGGAAAAATGCTAATCTTTTAATTCTACGATACCCTTTCTGAAGGTAATATTTATTTTGACTAATGTATAGCTGACTTTTTGTTACAGGTATAGAGGTACAAGACAGGTAGAATCATAGGCAATTATTAGTATATTATAAATATGTATAAAACTTAAGTTCCACTTATGCAGGAGACATATTAAGTCATTTATAAATGACATCTTTTGTTCTTTCAATCATCTTTCCTCATTTCTCTTTCATCTATTTTATAGTGCTTACCTCACCAACAAGCATTTCATATATAAGAACTCCAAGTCCCCACCAATCTACAGCCCTTGTATAGGATGTTTCTGTTAATACTTCTGGGGCAAGAAATTCAGGAGTGCCACAAAATGTGCTTGTTCTATCTCCATATCCCATTCCTGAAAAGGTAAAATTTAAGTGTTTGTCAGCAAAGAAAAAATCTAGATGATAGATAAAACATTAGACGATATCCTTAGGAAGCAAAATTAAAATTCCACATTTGTATATGGTGACCAAACTCAAGATATACCAGACTTCTAAAGAAAATGTTAAGGACTGGTATAGAGAAAACTGTGCAATAGTAACTCTACTATTTAATTAATGCGTAAAAATAAATAAAATTTTTATACTTCATTTTATTTACTTTTCTCTTTCTTGTCATTACTTTACAAGTGATGCTAAGAAGTTACAACAAAAAACTGATTCTGAGCTTCAATTTCTATCATCTTTCAAAAATTTTATTTGGTTCATTACAAAAATAACATTAAGTATAGTATAGAAAATACCAAAAAGCAAACCCTTGGATAATCCAGAGTTAGCCACCAAAACAATCTTGAAAAAGAAAAACAAAACTGGAGATATCACAATTCTAGATTTTAAGTAATACTACAAAGCTATAGTAATCAAAACATTATGGTACTGGCACAAAAACAGACACATAGATCTATGGAACAGGACAGAAAGTCCCAGAAATAAACCCACAATTATATGGTCAATTAATCTTCAACAAAAGAGGCAAGAATATGCAATGGGAAAAAGAAAGTCTCTTCAACAAATAGTGCTGGGAAAACTAGACAGCTACATGCAAAAGAATGAAACTGGACTACTTTCTTATACCATACAAAAAATAAACTCAAAATGGATTAAAGACCTAAATATGACACCTGAAACCATAAAAATCCCAGAAAAGAGCACAGGCAGTAACTTCTCTGACACTGGCCGTAGCAACATCTTTCTAAATAGGTCTCCTGAGACAAGGGAAATAAAAGCAAAAGTAAACTATTGAGAGTACATTACAATAAAAACTTCTACACAGTGAAGAAACAATCAACCAAACAAAAAGACAACCTACTGAATGGGAGAAGATAATCTGCAAATGACATATCTGATAAAGGGTTAGCATGCAAAATATATAAAGAACTGATACAACTCAACACCCCAAAAACCAAATAATCCACTTAAAAAATGGGCAGAAGACATGAATAGACAGCTCTCCAAAGAAGACATACAGGTGACCAACAGACACATGAAAAGATGTTCAACATCACTCATCATCAGGAAAATGCAAATCGAAACCACAATGAGATATCACCTCACACCCGTCTGAATGGTGAAAACCAAAAACACAAGAAACGAGTGTTGGTGAGGATGTGGAGAAAAAGGAGCCCCTGTGTACTGCTGGTGGGAATGCAAACTGGTGCAGCCTCTGTGGAAAACAGTATGGAGGTTCCTCCATAATGGAGCTTCCTCAAAAATTTACCAGCTACTGGGTATTTACCCAAAGAATACAAAAACACTTAGCACTTAACACTTACACCATTTGAAAGGATATATGCACCCCTATGTTTATTTACAATGGCCAAAATATGGAAGTAGCCCAAGTGCCCACTGATAGATGAGTGGATAAAGAAGATGTGGTGTATATATATATATAATGCAATATTATTTAGCCATAAAAATGAATGAAATCTTGCCAAAGAAGATATAGTATATATATATATATAGATACACATATATATATGTGTACACACACACACACACAGGAATATTATTCAGCTATAGAAAGGAATGAAATCTTGCCATTTGGAACAACACAGATGGAGCTAGAGAGTATAATGCTAAGTGAAATAAGTCAAAGAAAGACAAATACCATATGATTTCACTCATGTGGAATTTAAGAAACAAAGGAAAAAAACAGACAAATCAAGAAACAGACTCTTAACTATAGAGAACAAACTGATGGTTACCAGAGGGGAGGTGGGTTGGGGGGATGGGTGAAATAGGAGATTAAAGAGTCCACTTATCATGATGAACACTGAGTAATGTATAGAATGGTTGATTCTACTATATTGTACATCTGAAACGAATGTAACATCATATATTAACTATACTGGAATCGAAATAAACAAACAGTAAAATAAAAAAAAAGTTAACTAAATGTGTCATAGAGATACGGTATTAATCTTTTAGTTAACTAGTTCTCAAATTTATGTTCCTCATAATTTAATTTTTCATAATTCAGTAATATATTTCAAATATACATTGTACATATTGAAGATAATGTCTCAATATATTCTAAAGTGTTAAAAAGCTCCTTACAAAGCGTATTAAGAAAGAATTTGAAAGAAAAGTTCTCAATTCTAAATTTTAAAAGGTATAATGGCCAAAAATCTCAAACGAATTTGTGAGTCTATGGACCAAGACATGAAGAGCATAATTAAATACATTAGCACATAAAGGTGGAGAAATTTTGTTTTTGCAAAATTTCGTAAACATTGTCACACCAGTTTCTTTTTCTTCAATAAAATATTATTTTAAAGAAAGCTGATACAGTATCTATATAAGTTCTACAAAAGCCTTTTATTTTTATTTATTTATTTAAAGATTTTATTTATTTATTCGACAGAGAGAGAGAGAGACAGCGAGAGAGGGAACACAAGCAGGGGGAGTGGGAGAGGGAAAAGCAGGCTTCCCGCCAAGCAGGGAGCCTGATGCGGGGCTTGATCCCAGGACCCTGGGACCATGACCTGAGCCGAAGGCAGATGCTTAATGACTGAGCCACCCACGCACCCCTACAAAAGCCTTTTAAACGACTTGGCCAAGATTAAGAAAACCTTAGTTAAGAAAGATCTTGATCTTTTATGCTTTGATCACAACTAGAGTATATTACAGATGCCATACTTTTAGGATAAAACTACTCTAATTTTTTGCTTTCTTTTGTTTATAGTAGTAGTAGTATAAAATCTGTGACATTTTAATGTAATATATATGTCAATTACAGTAATTTAGTTATCATATCTAATTCAATCTGATAAATTTTCTTGCCCTGATATTTTTGAAGAAAGGTGAAAGTACCCCCAATTAGCTAGGACTTCAATTGGTAAAACTCCAAGGAAGGAGTTAACATCAGGCTCTGGAGTCATAAAAATCTGGGTTTAAACTCCTGCTTTGCCACGTGTTAGCTGTGAGAAGCTTAGAAAAGTTGTCTAACCTCAAAGGCTAGTTTCCTCATCTATGGATTAATACTACTACCTACCTTCACAAGACTGTTACCTTCACAAGACTGTTACAAATTAAAGGAGATAATGCCTATGAAGCATTTGGTAAAGTGCTTGGCATATTGTAAATGTTCAAAAATTGTTAGCTATTATTATTATAATGTATTACATATTTTTATGATAATTAAGAAAAACATGTTTCATAAGTCTGGTTATTCAATATATATTTTCTGTGTACCTGTTAAGTTCTAGGCATCCACGCCAAATGGTACAAACATAAAAATGAAAGATATAGTTCTTGTCTTTAAGGAGCTTACAGAAAACTGGAAGAAAGCAGATATATATTGATACTTTTTTTTTTTTTTTTTTTTGAGAGAGAGGGTAAGAGTGCGGGGGAGGGGCAGAGGGAGAGGGAGAAAGAATCTTAAGCAGGCTCCATGCTTAATGCAGAGCCCAACGTGAGGCTCAATCTCACAACCCTGAGATCACGACCTGAGCCTAAGTCAAGAGTTGGGGATGCTTAATCAAATGAGCCACCCCATATATTGATAATTTTATAATGACATAGTAAAAGCAAGATATTATGGAAACACTGAAGAAGGGCTCCTACAGTTGACTTGGGAGGTGGGATAAGAGGAGAGGAACCTCAGGTAACTTTTCTGGGGAGGCAACACCTGAGTTGAGTTTGAAGGATGAGCAAACATTAATTAGCAAATAGAGTTGGGATGGATGATACTGGTGGAGGGACACAGACTGTCAACAGTTCGTTGTTGCTGAAGCAGAAGGCACTAGGCAGAGAGCAGCAAGATAGCCGGCTGGAGAGGCAAGACAGGCAGACCAGGAAGGGCACTGTGTACCATGTCTTAGCCATTGAAGGGTTTTCAGCAGGGGTGTGCCATGGTCAGATTTGTATTTACATGGACCCTTTTAGCATTTTGGCAACTACATGGCAGGTGGATTTGAAGGAGAAAAAAATCTAGAGAGAGGAAAGGTGAAGAGGCTATTAGTTTTGTCAAAACAAGATGATAGCTGGCAGTAGTGGAGGGGAAATGAACAATTTAAGAAATATTAAGAAGGTAGATGTCAGCACAATTTGGTCATTAACTTGATGTGGAAAAGTGAAGACAACAGAGTCCAGGATAGTAACACATTTTCAAGTTGGGACATTGAGAAGATTGTGGCACCATCAACTACAAACTAGCTATTTGAAGAAAAGAAACTATTTTTGTTTGTATAGCATTGGAGGTATCTATTGACTATTCAAAGCTGTCAAGTAGATAGTTGAATATTTATGTTAGGAAAGGAATAATAGATCTGGGAATCATTAGCATATTGCTTGTAGTTAAAAACTAGCAGTGAAGAGCAATGGGCTAAGGACAAAAGCGTTTAAATCAACCGTGTTCAATACAGGGAAGTCCAATAAGAGAAAAAAATATTATCGGATTCAGATTAAGAGGTTGGTGGGTAATTGATGGAGATATATTTACAAAGTTCACTCATTCACTCGTCCAACTACTTATATTAATCAGACATTCACAGAATACTTACGATGTGCCAAGCACTATATTATACATGTGCTATGGAAACAAAGCTGAATAAGAAACAAGAAGCTACTCAGTGTAGAAGGGGGACATAGACAATGTTCATTACAATGCAATGTATTAGATGTCAAGATGAGAATACCTATTTACTGTATGTTAGACACTAGGCCACATATCTCCAATTCTCAAAATACTCTTAAACAAGAGGAATTACAGACTTATTGAGGTTCGAAGTAACTCATTCAAAAACATAGCAAATAAGTGACAAAGCCAGGATTCAAACCTAGGGCTGTCTGGTGCCTACGCCTTCAGTCTTTACACTTTTGCCACCTCGGATTCACATTCCCTTTTATTTATTTATTTTTGAACATATAGAAAGGATTCTGAGATATACGCATATTTTCTTCCTATTTAAAAATGTTTTAAGTTTTAAGAAGCTGAAGAGAAGTTATTAGGCCTATGTAATGTACTCTGTACACTCCCAGCAAAGTAAAAAATTTGGTGCTTAACCAATGTTTTCTCAGAGTAGTGACAGAATTATTAATCATACAAAGAAGATCTTAGGTTTTATATTATGATTTCTGAAAAGCTAACCTTATTCATATCCACAGAATTTTTAATAATGTGATAATCAGGTTACGTAAACAGTCTATAACATCTTAATAAAGATTAAAGTCAGAAATGCATTTTGCTCTCTATAGACAAACTTGAAACTACCAAGTACAAAGGAATAGTAATCCATTAGAAAAGGAACTTTAAAATATCCAATTACCTTCTTTGCAAAGACCAAAATCAGCAATTTTCACAAAACCCTCTGTATCTAGCAATAAGTTATCCAATTTCAAATCTCTGTTCAGGATAAAAAAAATGCAAAATGAAAAAAAATCAATAAAATCAGTAGATAATGTAGGATAAAAATCATTTCATTTCAATAGCAGCTGTACTTTTTCTTTACTAAAAATGAGTTTTTCAAGTTATGATTTGAGATTTAAATATTCTATTACAAATGTTCACTCTTCTTTCTTTTGGCAGCTTTATTACTCTACATAATATAGTTTCTAAATAATTTTTGCCCTATTATATAGAAAAGAATATATTTTAAAAAAGGAATGTTTTATCTACTCAAATATATATTTTAAAGCATGGAAGAAATTCAAGTATTTTTAACTCTGGTTCTATTAATTTGTTATTTGTGATAAATCTGACTTGGACTAAGTTTAAAGTTTGCCTACACACCACTCATAAGAAAAAACTGTCAAGCTCACAGTATAAATAAAGTATTAAGAGTGCAGGTTTAACCTTCTAAGAGAATAATGTAAAATAAGGAGAAAGCTATCTATCCATACTAATTGATTAAAAATTAAGTTAAAAATATTTTATCCTTTGAGTAAAATCAGACCATGAGAAAACCCTTACCTTGGAAATACTGTTAGAAGTTTGAATAAACTGATGTTTTTAGTCTCCTAGTTCTTACTGGCCTTCCTGAATTTGTCTAGTCTAGAGCAATGCTATTCAAAGCGTAGTCCGTTGCTTGGCTGCTGGGCTATTAACTATTTGTTACTGGTCTGCAACTTGATAAGGAGCTTATACTAGTACATACATCAGCTATGTTACCAGGTAGTGTTTAGTTGTGAGCAACACTTAAGGGAGCAGGGGGATGTTTTATACTCTGGCACAAGCTACTGATTTTATCATGGACAAATTTTGAGTAGTACTGGTCTATCAAAGTTTTCTGCAGTGGATCAGCTGAACATAAAATATTCACCAGAATGAATATTGTTGGTGAATTCTGTTACCATAGGCCAACTCATAATTTGACTATTTTAGTTAGGTAACGGGCAGAAGAAGAAGAACAAAGAGTTTCATCATATAATTACTGTGTTAACTATTTCTTTTAAAGAACTGGAGCTTAATATTTTTAGAGGTCACTTATTTGAACGAGAAAATTAAAAAGCTGGTTAGATACAAAATATCTTTCTTAATTATTTTAAATTCAAATTCACACCAAAAGTAAGCCATTAGAAAGTATCAAAACTTTACTCACCTATAAACAATTTTGTGTTCATGTAAATACTGCAACCCAAGAACTACACATGCAGCATAAAATCTGTTTGAAGAAATAGAAGAAGTTTAATAAATTCCACTGCTCTTGAATCCCAGTTTATACTTTTATGCTTCAAAGCAGAATTCTGTAGTTAACTAATTTCACAAATATTTATTTAGTCCTTACTCTGTGCCAGACACAGTAAGACATGTGCTAAATATCAGGGGTAAAATTAAAAAGTAAGAAAAATACAATTTCTACAATGGAAGCCATTAACTTTGCCTGCAGGTGGTGTCACCAAGTCCTTAGAGTAGACATCTGATCTGGAGAAATTACAATTTACCTTAAGGGCAGAAGGACTGTGTGAATGGTATAGAACTCTCATGGGGGAAATACAGGGCATTCATTCCCTTAGAGGGAAAGCAATAGAGGTGTAAAAGGTGTAAATTTGACAACCAATGTTTTTGTGGCTAAAGTTAAGAATGGGGAAGAAGTGGGAGACAAGACTGAAAAGACAGCCCGGGGTCAAGTTGTGAAGGACCCTGAATATCATATTATGGATACTGAAATTTCTTTTTTTAGCAATAGAGAATCAGACCATTTAAATCAGAGCAGAATGATCACATTTATGTGAGAAAGATTTTTCAGGAGAGTAGTGTGAAGGCTGGAGTAGAAGTAGGTAGATATCTAGAGGGAAACCAAACAGGTAAGGTTGTTATGGTATAGTACAGATGGAAGACCATGAGAACCTCCCATGTAGGGGCAACACAGGGTAGAAGATGGATTCAGGAGAAACTTTAAAAGATAATTACTCTTGTTAGTTTGGTGAATGTTCAAATTTTTAGAATACACTTACATGCACAGGTAGATAATTTAGCTATGTTTTATGTTTACTTATTTTTACAAAAAATGGGACCATAATTTGGGAGAATTTAAAAATGCAAATATTTAGAAATATTTGGTTACACATTAGATCTTATACAATTATTTGCTGAAAGTTTAAAGAATTTAGCTGAAGTCCATTAAACAGATGCGATTCTAAAATTGCTTAAGGTAGTTATTTTTATACATTAAGTTTTTAGGAAACTTATTTTAGTGACAAAACATATTATAACAATTATAAAAATACCTTGATTTCTTTTTTATTTCATTTTTTGTAAACAAAATGCCCTAATGATACTCAACAAATAATGGGTATATTGTTTAAAATATATATTTCACTGAAGCTTACTATACTATGTATCAGGTACTATGTGGGATATTTTTGCTTTTAACATTAAATATTAATTTAATATTAAACTTCAAATCAAGCCTTTAAATCTTTTACAGAAACAGAAAATGAAGCTCTCAGAGAGAGTAACTAATTTATCTAATGGTGCAAAGCTAGAGGACAAATTATTTTTGATACCACCGTCTTGGTCAATAACAATTCACTGATCACCTAGTATGTGACAGCTACACTTCTAGGTGTTTCCACTAATACACAGAATAGACACCATCCTCTCTTTTAGTGACGGGAGCAGGCAATAAAAACATAAAAAATAAATAGATGGTTTCAGGTAGAAATAAAGTGCTATGGAGATAATAAAATAGAAAATAGAATAAGACTGATCTGATTTGGGCATTAGTGATGTAGTGGTATTTTAGATAGGGTACTCAGGAAAGGATTTCAAAGAAATAACATTTGAGGTGAGATCTATCTAATCTAATGGGATCTTATCAAAGGGAGGTACTTCAGATTTGAAGTACTACAATGTAGGATTTTATTCTTGTATTTCATTGGGCTTAACAGTTTCATTTGTATATGCCTTGTATTCTCATCAAAAATAAAAGTTCCTTAAGGCAGAACTGGATTTTAAATTTCTTTTAAAAAGGGCAGAGCATAGCAAAACAAAACCAAACAAATTCCTATGTGCAGTTAGCACAGGCTAGGCATAGTCTAGATGCTCTGCTTTTAACCCTTAAATATTCAGGGAAAGCCTTCTACTTTCTGGCTTTTTTCTCCTTTTTGAAAGCACCACTAACCACCAGAACTAATCCCTCTATTTCTTCATCTGAAACTTGAAGGTATGAGAGGACTCCTATTTACTCTATATACTTCTAATTGTCATGATCAGAACCAAATAAAGGAGTGAAAGTGAAAATGCTACACAAATGTCAGTTGTCAGAATACAGACAGTAAAGGTTTACTACTGGTTTATGATTTTTATGATTTGGGATGTTTTGTAAGTAGGTTGATCAGACCTGATAATAATTTGGATGTTGCATGTGAGGGAAAAGAGGATCAAGAATGACTCCCTCAAAAAAAAAAAAAGAAAAAAAAAGCGATTCCCTCAAATCAAGAAACAGACTCTTAACTATAGAGAACACACTGATGGTTACCAGAGGGCAGGTGGTTGGAGGGATGCGTTAAATAGGTGATGGGGATTAAGGAGGACACCTTTGATGAGCACCAGGTGATGAGGTGATGCATCACTATATTGTACACCTGAAGCTAATATAACACTGTATGTTAACTAATTGCAATTAAAATAAAACCTTAAAAAAATGATTCCCTATGTTTTGCCTTGAACTACTTGTGTTGTCATTTATTAAGAAGGGGAAGATTAGAAGAGTAGCAGGCCTGGGAGTGGTGGGTAAGGTTGGGGGGAAATGGGAAAAATCAGGAATTCAGTTTGCAAAGAGAAATACTTATTAGTCATACAAAGGGAAGTCAAGTTGGTGCTCAAAGTTATTAGAGTTGGAAGTTTAGGCAAGAAGTCAGGGCTGGAGATACAAAGTTGGTAAACATCAGCATACAGAGTGTGGCTACTCAAAGCACTTTCCTAGGTTCAAATCCTAGCTTCACTACTTGAAAAGCTATAAAACTGGGATAACAGTAGGGGGAAAATATATATACATGTATTTTTAATCTCAAGTATTTCCTATTACCTTTCTTTACGCATTTGAAAAAGCAAAAACTACAAAGAGAGTGAAAAGTTTGCTTTTTACACCTTTCATTGGAGGCAATATGCATACAAGTTTCTTTTATGTCCTTTCAGAGATATTGTAAGCACATGCAAACAAATATTTAATTTATATTCTTTTAACTTATTACCCTTTAAAATGCAAATATAAATATTTTATACAAATACACAATAGAGACTCCTTTATACTTTTTTTTTCATTTAACAATATACTTTGAGCATAGTTAGTATTTAAAGCCATGGTTCTAAAAAAATAAAGCCATGATTCTAGATGGCATTCCCTAGGAAGAAAATAGAAAAAAAAGCAATTTTACTAAAATGAACCTAAACTGTGTATCTAAATTATCAAGTATGATTTAGGGTAATCTATAAATTTTTCAACATGTACAAGAGAGTAAAATACATTTATATATGGCAAAAAGGTAAGTAAGGTGAGTTTTCATATTCTTTGCAGAAATTTTCCATTCATGGAAAGAAAAAAAAGTTCAGAGAGCTTTCTTCCTTCCTAACAAGAAATCTGTCATGAAGAAAACTCAGAGAAATGTCTAAAGCATACTCACACAGCTCTTGGTTCAGAAAAGACATCAGTGTGAATGTGCATCATTAGGTCCCCACCGGCAGCATACTCCATTACAAAGCAAACATGCTCTTTGGTTTGGAAACATGCAAAAAGGTTCACCAAAAACGGATGTCTTACACTATTCACAGTTTCAAAAATTCTTTTTTCACACATCAGGCTGTAAGAGAAAACATTTAAAAATAAAAAAAGTTCCAGTTGGAAGTAACATTCTTTAAAAAATTACTGAACTCTAAAATAAGCAAAGTTCTTACCTATTATAACTTTAAAACCATAAAATATGTCTTAGTTTTACTTTAAAAAATTTGGTCTACTTGATATATATAACTGTAGTTGAAATATATTAATGAAAACTAAAATATATGATTAGCATGACATAAAGATCAGAGTTCACATTTACAGTATCAGAGTAGCACCTACAGGGCTAGTGGTCATAGTTAATTAAAGAAATCTTACTTAGGGGTAAACTGTGAACATTTATCAGGAATTGGTGAGAATTTAACAACCTAAAGAATAATTAAAAAAAAAATTTTAAGATTTATTTATTTTATAGAGAGGGAGAAAAAGAGAGCGTGCGTGCGTGGTCGGGGAGGAGCAGAGGGAGAGGGAGAGAAACAGACTCCCCTCTGAGCAGGGAGCCCATGGGGTTCAATTCCAGGACCCTGAGATCATGACCTGAGCCGAAATCAAGAGTGGGATGCTCAACTGGGCCACCCAGGCGCCCCAAGAATAATTTAAAAAATATAAAATTTGTGATGAAGGTAATTTCAAGGACAGTATTTATAATTCATAAGCTATAGTATTCAAATATTTTTTCATATAAAATATGAAGTTGAAAGGTAAAGATATGCTGCATAAAATTTTAATTTCAAAGGCTGACTGGAAAAGAGACTACATGGAGAATTCTATTAACATGCTTTAAGAAAGCTCCTTGAGAATGATCTAATTTGTAAAAATCTATAGCAATCACAGGTTTTGCCTTTGTAGCAGCTCTTGACTCTTACAAGCTGCTACAAAGAACAGTGGTCAACCTTACCGACCCTGGAACATTAATTTTGCCTAAATAGCAAAAAATACCATTCATTCTTTCCTTGAAAATATTTAGTAATCAACTTGACTTTAAAACTCAAAGTAGAAGAAAACCAGGTCAAATATTATTTATTTTTTTAAAAGATTTTATTTATTTATTTATTTATTTGAGAGAGAGAGAGAGAGTAGGCAAGCGAGCGAGTGAGCAGGGGGAGCAGAGAGGGACGGAGAACGAGAGAATCCCAAACAGACTTTGAGCTGAGTGTGGAGACCAACTCGGGGCTGGATCTCATGACCCTCAGACCATGACCTGAGCAGAAACCAAGAGTTGGATGTTTAACCAACTGAGCTACCCAGGCGCCCATCAAATATTATTCAACTACAAGTTGGAATTAACATATTTTAAGCACCTGATCAAAATAAAGATACTAATATACATTTTATTAACAATTAGATTATGTCTCTAATATAAAATAGGCACTTTATTGACATTAATGTTTGTTTAAAAGCATTAACAATGCCTTTATTTTTAAAATTAAAAGACTGCTTAGATTTTTGTTATTGTTGTTAATTTCAAAATGCCAAAAAATGCTAATGTTAGAGGGAGGCAGATCCATTCTTCTTTCTTCTCTTTTGAGGAGTTATTTTTTAAAAAGGTAATTTTAAAGATACAGTATTTATTTGGGTATCCAGACTACATTGCTATGACTCAAAAAAAAATTTTAGAATTTTGAAAACATTTAAGAGCAAGACGAAACCAGAGAGGGAGAGAAACAAACCATAAGAGACTCTCAATCATAGGAAACAAACTGAGGGTTGCTGGAGGCGAGGGAAGTCGGGGGATGGGGTAAATGAGGTGACAGACATTAAGGAGGGCACTTATATAATACTGGGTTTTATTTAAGACTGATGAATCACTGACCTCTACCTCTGAAACCAAGAATACATTATATGTTAATTAACTGCATTTAAATAAATAAAAAAAACATACCTGTTGTGTAGAAGGAGCATGTACTTTTTAATGCTATGTTAATATAGTTGTCTTCTGGATTATGAACTAAAACATCTGTTCAGTTTTAAATACTGACAGTAAATGCAGCTATTATGGAATAGTGTTTAAACTCCACTTAATAAGGTCATATTCTAGACAAACTCTTACCCTCTCTCTGATTTCACACAATCTGTTTATGATTTTATACATACTCAGAAAGTCCCAGTGTAATTGTTTTAAAACTAGGGTTATGTCAACATATATCTGGCAAGGTTTCTAAGTGTTATTACAAAGTAAGTGATTATTCGAAATAAATTCAAAAGAAGACTTTAAAAAAGTTAATAGCTTTGATTTTCATCACCACTTAAGTATATGGGAAAATAATGTCCAATTGGGTAAGATTGATAAGATGGCTTCTAAAACAATGGATTCATGAAGTAAATCTAAATTTTAAGTACTGTAGATAAAATATTTAGACAAAAACAAAATGACAAGATGTTTGGGCTCAAGTAGATAACAAACACTGTCTCTTCATTGTCTATATAGTTTATATTTATGGTGAATTACTAATTTACTACGGGTGAATCACTAATTCTCATGGATGGGTATTAGGTTAGACCTGTGTTGAACATGTAAATGATGTAAAAGATTGAGAATCACTGATCAGAATGCCTCTTAAAACGGCTTTAATGCCATTCCCAGGAAGGCTTTGATGAGGACTAGTAATACTGACGAGGAATGGACAGATGTCTCAGACTCTTCGGTAAAGGTGGTAGGCTCTTTATAGACCAAAATTGTCATAATAATTTCAAGCATTTCACAGCACACCAAAAAGCTACCCTGTAAGAGTCTAACTTTTCCCAACCTTACCTAAATTGTATATTCCCCTTAAAAGTTCATGGAACAATCCAACCTTATTCAAAACTTCATATTTTATTCATTCTGTCCAGAACATTTCCCTCTAATTGTCATTTAACTTCTCTCCATATTCCCAAGCATCTTCCATGTGCCAAAGAATAGCACAAATCCAATCTCTTATAAGGCCTTACCTAAATCCATCCGCATACCCTGATGTTCCCCTTTCTTTGAGCTGCTACTGTCTGTACTATTTATTCTAAACTCAAACATATCTAGCCTCTTTGATTTACATAACTAATGTACTTATATCTTACTTCCCTAAGTGACTAATTCCATCCTAACATTTTTTGCTCACTTCCTTCAGAGTTCAGTACATCATAAGACAGTCTAGAAACTTAAAAACTTGTATAAATACCTATTTTGGTCAGTGGAAAACAACACTGTAATAAGACTAAGGTCTTAGGATTGAATCATATTTGTATATATTTTATATGTATGTATAGGTTTTTAAATATAAATAAATGTATATTTATTTATACATAAAATAAAACATTTATTTATTTAATTTAAAGATTTTATTTATTTATTTGAGAGAGAGAGAGAACATGACTGGGAGGAGAGGCGGGGGAGAGGGAAAAGTAGACTCCCTGCTGAGTGCGGAGCCAGACTCAGGACTCAATTACAGGACCCTGAGATCATGACCTAAGCCAAATTCAGACACTTAACTGATTGAGCCATCCAGGCGCCCCAGTGTATACTTATATTATCTGATTAGCTGTGCTTTTGTTCTATGACTGCAAAAGTATACTTCCAACCAATATCAGTCCAGTAATAGTCTGTTGTCTTTAAATATAAACTGGTAAGAAAAGGAAGCTGAATGAGGAGGCACTACAGGGACATAAATTTAACATTCTTACTCAGGACTAGGCATAGATGGGACAGAGAATTTTCTACTAATGGTAGGTGGAGAATGCAATCTTTGTAAATGAATCACATTACTTTGGAGTTCATAATTTTCATTTTAAAAAGAGGCTGATTTGGAATTTTCTAT
The DNA here is from genome assembly GCF_004348235.1 of Phoca vitulina. Classification (NCBI taxonomy): domain Eukaryota; kingdom Metazoa; phylum Chordata; class Mammalia; order Carnivora; family Phocidae; genus Phoca; species Phoca vitulina. The sequence goes on from NW_022589705.1 coordinate 28,174,564, forward strand.
GATCTATTAAAAAAAAAAAAAAGGCAGTTTTCTAAGTAAAATAATAAAATCCAGACTAGGGAAAGAAAACTTAGAAAGGAACACTCTCACTAAATATTTTGGAAACACCTATTTAAAAAAAACAACAACCCAGTAATATGCAGTAACATCGAATTCTATGGATCTATTAAAAAGATGAACTAGGAAGTGAATATAAAGCAATCTGCTTACTTATTAGTTTGAATTGTTTACTATTCAGAATTGCAAGTTATAAATATGTATTACTTTTCAAAATATGTTCATCTATTTAATTTTCTATTCTTTTCTTGCTTTCCTCTAATTGCTCCTTTTTGCTGCCATCCTCAAATTCCTTCTAACACTGAGTTTTATTTCTCACTCCAGATTTTCTATTTCTCTGTTTTTGTACCAGTTCTACTGAAGATTATTTTACTTCCATGTTATTGAATATGTGGATTTATAACTGAAGTTAGTAAGGATCACTCATCAACTTTTCACCAAGACTGGATTAATTTTCAGTAGGGGTAATAGCCTTAGGTTCCGGCTAAAGCTCCATCCTCTAATCCGGACATTCTTCATTAATAGTAGTATTGTTATTCTGTCTAGATTTAATTAGAAAGTGTTCTTCTATAAAGACTTGGGTCAAAGTAGTAACAAGGTAGCAGGAAGCTATATAAACCACCAAGATTAACAGAAGTAGTACCAGTTTACTATTATTTTTGGAAAACAATGAATTTACCATTCACAGATCTGGAGTAAAGCAAATATTCTTCCATAAAAGAAAAATATTTGATCCTAGTTATTACTGCAGTTATAAACAGACTGACAGTGTGATTAAAAGTTTGCTTTAACCAACTACTTCAGTAAAATAAAAATACAGTTCTAAACATATCCTATGGTGCACAGAATATTGTATTAATATTCAGCAAAATCCTCTCTGAGTAGTTTTACATATCAAGAAAGAATTTATTTTGATGTAATTGAGGGATATGGAAAACAGGTAAAAAATAAATAGGCAAATCCAAAAGGAGATTTTTTTTGTTTTGTTTTTTTAACATAAAGGAAAACTTCATTTTCAGAATCTATCCTAATTCTAAGAACTTCCCAGGGTGGCTGGTGGCACAGTTGGTTGAGTGACTGACTCTTGATTTCAGCCCAAGTCATGATCTCAGGGTTGTGAAAATGAAGCCCAAGATGGGCTCCTTGTGGGGCTCAGGGTTCAGCGTGGAGTCTGCTTGAGTTTCTCTCCCTCTGCCCCTCCCCAGCCTGAGTGCACACACTCTCAATCTCTCAAATAAATAAATAAATCATAAAAAGAAAAAGAAAGAAGGAACTTCCCATATCATGGGGAAAAATCATTAAAAGTAGCAATTTGGGGTGTGTGTGTGTGTGTATAGCACTTAATACAATTCATTAAGGAAAGCATTATCAAAAAATGTTTTAAAAATATGCGCGTTAACTGAGGTTCAAAGATGTTCAGTCAATTGCCCTGGGGTCAAATCATTAATTAAGAAGGAACAACCAGGAATAGAGAAGCCAGTCTTCTCACTCATAGTCCTGGCTCTTTTCATATACAGGGCTGCTGTCTTCTATTAATATCAACTGATGCTTCCAAGTGGTTTAAAACAAATACTGCTTATAAATATCAAATGAAGTCTCTTTCTGTAATAAATATGCCACTTGTTATACAATAATTTTGTATTTAATCACCCTATTAAGACAATCTTTTTAAAGCATATTCTCTAACCTATTATAATACTGTCCCCCAAGTTTGTGCATTTTAAAAATTGTATATAAAGATGTATCCATATCAATTTACATTTATTAAACCCAGACAGGAAAGATGCTCTGGTTAGGGGCGCCTGGGTGGCTCAGTTGGTCAGGCTTCTGCCTTTGGCTCGGGTCATGATCCCAAGGTCCTGGGATCGAGCCCCACATCGGGCTCCCTGCTCCACAGGGGGCCTGCTTCTCCCTCTCCCTCTGCCTCCCATTCCCTCTGCTTGTGTTCTCTCTGTCTGTGTGTGTCAAATAAATAAATAAAAATCTTTAATTTAAAAAAGAAAAAAAAAAGATGTTCTGGTTATAAAATACCATTTTAAGAAAAATGAAAGAAAAAATAGATACAGGTGCATTTTAAAAAGCAGAATATATTAACCACTCAGTTAAGTGCAGATTACCTGTAACTGACATTCTATTACTTCTGTAATATGAAATTGTAAATAGTCTCATCCAACTACAGATGAGTAACAGTTCCTGTTCCATATAAACACTTTACCATCTCCAAGTATAAAAAACTTAACAGACTTAATTTAAACATTTCATCATCTTTCCTTGGTACCCACTAACCAGTAAACTGTCATAAGGAGAAGCTGGCTAGAAAGAAAAACAATAATTAATGCCTACTTTATATCAAGAATAGATACTTAATTTAGTTTTTTCACATATTATGGAAATGGAAAGTTTTGCTGTTGCAATATATATATCAATTTTCATTATCTTAAGTTAAAACTTCAGAAAAATAAACAATTTCCTTTAAAAAAAAACTAACCTGTCTACTTCATCTCGGGCCACAATGTCTCCTTTCTTTAAGGCTTTTATAGCAAACATCTCGTTTGTGTGTTTATATTCAGCCAAAAGCACCTGAAATGAGATTAAAATAAGTATTTTCTATTTGAGTCATTACTTTTGTAGTCATTCCAAGAAAACTTAAAAGATTACCTTTCCAAAATGTCCTCTACCCAAGACAGCACAACATCTGAAGTCTTGTAGATTAAACTGAAACATCGGTTGAGATCTGAAAACAGTATGTCAATTAAAAATAAGGCAAAAGTATGGATCCAAACATGTAGTAGCAAAGCTGTGTATATATATTCTTTACCTTCTATCCTCAAGTTCTCGAATACCACTGTATCCTAGGCCTTGTTGAGGAATATCAGGCTCATATTCAGATGGAGATTTCGGAAGTATACTATTTCTATCATTCTCAATATCAAAGACAGTCTCTGAATCCTATAAAATATTAAATACTCATTAAATCACAGAAACATTGAGAAAACAACTTATTTGTTAAAGATAAAGTTTAAAAATGTCAAGAGTCAACATAAATATTAGCAAGAAAAGTAAAATTCAGAAAATTGACATTCTTAGTTATTAATTCTATTATTACACTTACTTTAAAAATTTGAAAAATGAACACATTATTATCATCATCTTCAATGCATATTCAGAAATCATGCTAACCAAGTTAAGAAGATGAAGAGTGTTTGAAGCAATATATCATCTAATATCAACCATGCTCCTATGCTTCTTTTACCTTCAGCAGCCTATTCCATCTGTACTGGCCCACAAGCTTCCAGAGGTTTTATGTGTACTCACAAGAAACATAAAAACACAGTTCACACAAGCAATTTAAATTAATTGAAATGTACACCTCATTCACTATGATGCTTTTATCAGTAATTCATTTGGTGAAAAGGAATTATACAAGATTTAAAATGCCTTGCCTGTCCTGGTGTATCCGAATCTCTTAATTTAGCAGATTCATCTATTTCTCCAAGGGAAGAATCACGTGGTGGGGCCGGAGGAGGTTCATGTTCAAGATCAAAGTCCAATTTGGTTACTGTAGAATCACTTATAGAAGATAAAGTAATTCACCAAAAACAGTAATCAAAAGTATATATTTTAAATAGCTTTAAAATTAAAGCAAACAATTCTATTTTTTTTATTATTTTAAAGTAAGCAGAACACTAATTTCAAAATACTATTTGGAAAAAACCAGACTTTTACTAGACCCACTGTAAGCAGTGTGTATGAATGTTAAAATAACTATTTCCTAAAAGCGATGCTTAAAAATTGTAGCCACAATACCTAGCGGGAGGTGCTAGTTCAGGGATGCGTACATCAACCACGGGCACTGTAGCCGGCACAGGAGCTTGAGGGCTGAAGGTGCCAGAATGATTTACCGTAGGAATAGCTCTTCTCACTAGCCTTCCCCAAGTGGCAATATTAATATTCATCTGAGGAGCTCTGAGAAATGTTTTGCCTGTGGATATTGTGAATAAAGAAAACAGAATAAGGAATTTTTTATAGATTACCAAAAGCCATAATTTAAAAATTCATATTCATTGGTTTACAATTTATGAAGAACAAACAAAATCTGTCACTTAAAAAATAGTTCTTAACCATCTGTTATTAAAGGCTAGTGCAAAATAGTGAAAATAGTTTTAAAAATAAATAGGTAGGCACTGTTTGTTTTTTTAAGTCTAGCAATGACATGTGGCTAAGGTTTAAAAAAGAATTCTCTTAAAAAAAATTAACTTTTAGAGATACTAACTATAATATTTACGGAAGAATCAATATGGTATCTATGTTTGCTTCATATAATCTGAGGTAGTATGTAGATGGGATATAGATGAAACAAAACTGGCCATCAGTTGACTGTTGTTGAGGCTGAGTGATGGTACATAGTACTAGTCTCTCTACTTATGGATATGTTTGAAATGTTCCTTAATTTAAAAAGTTAGAAATGAATGAATAAAAGGAAAACAAAAAACAAAGATGGGCATCACTTTTAAATGCAGATCTTCTATGTATAACGTACACCAAAAGACATTATATTTGATTCCTTAGTAACTACCTTGTTGCTTTGAAAAAATTTTCTTTTGTCTTTGAAGTTTGGGTCTTCTTTCAATAACTGGATTAAAAAAGGTAACCTGCAATGAAGAAAATTCAAGTTGACATGAGTACAGCTTTGGATTTATGGTTCATGAAATTCACTAAACTTCTACGTTTTGAAAACTTAAGAGAATCTTAGATATAATTTAAGCCCAACTTCTTATTTTCTAGGTGAGAAAACAGACCTAGACAGGATAAATGATTTGTCTTAAGGTAATACACCTATGCAGTAGTGGAGCTGAGCCAAGAATTCAAGTTGCCTGTCGTTCAGCCTAATACTCTTTCCACTTCTACATCATGCTGCCTACATACATAATTTCAATTATAGTAATGCACATTTAATAAATTTATTACCTCTGCAAATAAAGTACCCTGTGGTTCCAAATAGAGACACATGCCATGCCGTTGGTTGTCTAAAAAATCTTCTAACCTCAGAAATTTTACAGCACACAGAGATCGCCAATCACGCCAATAAACTGAAATTTCCAGTTCACGTGACTAGGATAATAAAAAAAAATAAACAGAGAAGACATCATTGGACACACACTTGAATAAAAGATCACAAAAAATATAAAATACAGATACAATAAACAAGAGAACACACAAAAGTCACACTATTTTATTTATTTTTATTTTTTTTAAACAAATTTTCTTAAGGATTTTATTTATTTGAGACAGAGAGATACAGAGAGAGAGAGAGCATGAGCAGGGGAAGAGGCAGAGGGAGAAGCAGACTCCCCGCTGAGCCAGGAGCCTCATGTGGGGCTCGATCCCAGGACGCTGGGATCATGACCTGAGCCGAAGGCAAACGCTTAACCATCTCAGCCACCCAGGTGCCCCCAAAAGTCATACTATTTTAAAGAGTGCTTTGTAATGTTTCTGTATTATGTATTATTTTAACAAACTTATATATTTTAACTCCAAGGAAGAAATTTATACTCCACCAGGCTCCAGCTAAGATATTGCTTTTTTACAAAGAATACACAACTGGGAATAACCAATACAGAACAATGACCACAGAAACTCTTCTCCATGTCACAGCTTCAGTCTTGGTATCACTTACTGTGCTATTACTGAAAGACCTCAGTGCTCTTCTCAAAGAACCCATTTCAAACGGTCTTATTTCCTTATCCCAATGTTGAGTCAGGGAAAGGTCTACAGATAGCATTTATTCTGCACTTACAGTGTGCCACACACTGTGCTAAGCACTTTAAAAGTATAGGGTCAAATTAATCTTCAAAAGAATACCACCGGGTAATAGAACTAGTGATAGCAGGGGCCTGTGCAGGTAGGAAAGGGAAATTCAGAGTAAGTTTTATACAAAAAGATGTTCATTTATTACAACGCTTCTCCCCCACAGAAAGCAGCAAATTAGCAACAGCCTGAATGTCCAGAAAATAGTATATTATACCATATCCACATGAGAGAATACTCTGTAATCATTAAAAATAATGCTTATGTGGAAAAACATATTTAAGGTTTTAACAATCAATTAGAACACAGTTTATAAAAAGGGGGTCAAGCCATAAAATAACCTCTACATATAGGTTATAATCTACATACATTTTAATTAGAAAGCACCAGACTTCTCCATTACTTTGTTTTTCAGGATTTTGCAGACCATCCACAAGAAGAGCTACATCTTCCCCCCTTAGGCTCAACTAAGTAATAAGTTGTTTCTTTCATATAAGAACTTTCGATTTATGAACTTATGCCTATTACATAATCTTCTAGTATACATAATAACAAATCTTTTCACCTTAAATAATGAGTTGATGAAAACAAAGACAAAGAACAATTATAAAAAACAGAACATGAAAAAAAATGAGTAAAAACACAGTGCACCAGAAGGTCTCATAACTAATCAGAAAAAGATATAAATGGCAGTATGTGAACCCAGGGCCACCTCCTCCTTCTGCCTGAAACACAATTACTATGAGAGAGAATATCTGTCATGAAAGAGGAAATATGAGTAGAGTTTAATTCTTTTAAGATCAGCAAATGGCATCTACTCAGGTTAAAAGTTTAAGTATTCTGGGAAGTTATTTTGGGAAATAAACTAGATGAATTAATTGAACCAGGGATTGGTAATTTACACTACACTATTTCAGACTAGAGGAGAGGTGTACTTTCTCCTGTCTTATTCCACAGTGTCAGGGAGGAAGACCTGTGATGGATCAGGCAGACAGATGAAGGGGTATAGATGCTGGGGATGGAATTAGTATTTGCTAAAAGTTCTTATACTTTACTTAACACATGGTTAAGATTTTATCTTTCTCTGGATGAGAAGAGGTCCAATCACTTCATTTGTATTTTAGCCACTCTGATAAAATGTACTGACTCATTTCTTTCTGCTTTCACTTCATTCCGTGTTTTAAACTGAAGTGTATTAGAAAGATCTTAGGATTTGAGATGGACAGCTAGCTTTCCTGGAGTTCTACACTGAGGTTTTAGGTATAAAGCTCTTCCCTTTTTGACTTTGCATTGTTCCTTGTGAATATGACTCTCTACAATTTAAGGGGGCAGGGTGACTGTGATCTAGAGCAGATTAAGATCTTTTATGTCAATACTTAACACTGTTTTATGGAACCCTAAACCTACTTCAATCCCTAACATCCAGTGTGATTTGGACAGGTAAAGCAGGAAAAGAGTACCTAAAAAGGAAAATACCTTTTATATAAAATGATGTCACTAATGTTAACTGAATTTAAACTCTAAGTGTGACTGCTTATTTGCTGGCAATTTTCCAGATGAAGCAGGCCAGGTCTAGAAAGCAAGGACATCTTTCTAGGTAATGTCAAACTCTAAGAGCAACAAAATTCTAGATGGAGTAAAATCACCATCAAAATAGCTGAGCAGTATGATCTGAGCTACTCACGGGACAGTTTTCTGTCCCAACTTGTGCTTCATTTGGCCTTATTATGAATTTGAACCTAGGAGCAAAGAAAAAACTGTGGTAGATCTAAGGCACCTGTATGATTTGTATGAAGTCTCTTTAAGGCCTGAAAGTAAACAGAAAAAGATGAGAGACATTGAATCAGCCCTACAAGTAGGAGAGGAAGGAGAACAACTTAAAAAATGTGCTGCAATTAAAAAAACCCAGCCTACATCTAGCATAAAAAGAAGTGAAGCATCAAGAAGGCTGAAGTTCCCAAACTGTGAGGAACTCTTGGGGCAATGGACGATATTTTAACTTCACAAAGGAAACACAGTGACATCTGTGGGACACCGTAAGAAATACTAGCTCATGGTAAGTTCAGTTTCAACATCAGAATGTACCACGTTCCTTTTGATGACATCTTATCTTTGCTAAACTGGATTTTCAACAATTGATTTTTCCACACGAAAAATCAATGTGTAAGAGGAGGTAAGGGTGCTGTGTTCCATCTGATTCCATGCTTTGAGAAATTATATAGTATACAACAGGCAGACTCCATTAGTAAATAACTGGTTATATAAAAATGAAATAAAATTATCTTTTCCCTCAATTTTTCCACTCAAAAAGTACTAGTTTGTTAAGACATAAATACTGAATATTTTAAGTGACTTTTTAAATGAAATTGTGTATATTTAAAGTGTATATCATGATATTTTAATATATGTACACACTATGAAGATTCCTCCCATCTAGTTAATTAACACATCCATGATTTCACGTATTTTCTATTCTCTCAGTAAATTTCATTTACACTGTTGGCTAATTGAATTTAAATGAAAAAAATTTCATTTACACAGTGTTATTAACTATAGTTACTATATTATACACTGGGTGCTCAGACCTTATTCATTTTATAACTAAAAGTTTGTACTTTTTTTTTCTTTTTTTACCAACCTCTCCATATTTTCCCCACCCCCTGGTTCCTGGCAACCACTTCTCTACCTCATTTCTAGGTATTTGACTTTTTTAATTTTTATTTTTTTTAAGATTCCACATATAAATACCATGCAGAATTTTTCTTTGTCTGGCTTATTTCACTTAGCATAATATCCTCAAGGTCATCCATGTTGTTGCAAATAGCAGGATTTCCTCTTTCTCATGGTTCACTAATGTTCCATATGTATCTCACATCTCATCTTCTTTATCCATTCATTTGTTGACAGGTTGTTTCCATAACTTGGCCATTGTGAATAATGCTGCAATGAACATGGAAGTGCAGACAGCTCTTCGATATTGTTTTCATTTCTTTTGGATATATACCCAGGAGTGGGACTGACAAATCATATGGTAGTACTATTTTTAATTTTCTGAGAAACTTTCATACTATTTTTCATAGTGGCTGCACCAATATACATTCCCATCAACAGTGTACAAAGGTTTCTTTTTCTCCACATCCTTGTCTATACTTGTTACCTCTTGTCTTCTTGATGACAGCCATCTAACAGGTGAGAGGTTATCTCATTATGGTTTTGACTTGCCATTTCCTTGATGATTAGTGATGTTGAGCTCCTTTTCATGTACCTGTTGACTATGTGAATGTCTTCTTTAGAAAAATGTTTATTCAGTTTGTCCATTTTTTAAACAGATTTTTTTTGCTTTTGAGTTGTAAGACCTTTTTATACATTTTGAATGTTAACCCCTTAACAGAACTTTGACTTGCAAATACTTTCTCCCATTCTGTAGGATCCTTTTGCATTTTGTTCATGTTTCCTTCGCTGCACAGAAGCTTTTTAGTTAGTATTTCTTAATAAATGAAATTGTTGGACATTTCCTTTGGCCTGGACACACATTGATTAAAAAAAAAAAAACAAAACAAAAAACCTAGAACACTGAGGATGCTGTGAATCAAGAAAGTTGGGGAGCCTCTAATAGAAGAAATTGAAAGCTAAGCTCCACTGCTGAAAAGAAAAAAAAGGGGCAAAAAGCAAAGCATGGAAAATTCAAGAGCCAAGGAAAGGCAAGACTTTGTAAATGTACAACATGGCAGATATCACATTAATTGGTCTTCTATTAAATGGCCTTCCATGCGCTTCTGAAGACAACACAGACTTGGGAAATACCAGTTAGGGTCCCAGCAGCAAAGAAACTGCACACTCAAAGAGTATGAATTTATTTTTAGAAAGATTTTATTTATTTATTTGACAGAGAGCATGACCAGGGGGAGGGGCAGAGAGAGAGGGAGAAGCAGACTCCCCACTGAGCAGGGAACCCGACGTGGGGCTTGATTCCAGGACCCTGGGATCATGACCTGAGCCAAAGGCAGACGCTTAACCGACTGAGCCACCCAGGTGCCCCAAAGAGTTTGAATTTTAAAAATTGGCTATTTATAGGAGCGCCTGGGTGGCTCAGTCATTTCTCCAAACCTATTATAAACTTTCCTGCCTCTATGTCTTTACATAGTTTCTACGTCTAGTCCTGTATCTTATTCCCCAGCCAAAACCCATATTGTCATATGAGATTTCAAACTGCTCTTTCCCTTGTACCAGTCCAAATTTGCTTTTTATCAAGACCAAATTAAATATCCATCTCCCTCACAAGGGCGTTCTTGACTAAATCCAGTCCATATGTCTTTCCCTTGAGTTTTTAGATGTGTATAACTTTTTATTGATCTTTCCAGGGACTTGAGTTCTCAAATCTGATGATTCATGTTTGTCATCATTTCTGGAAAATCCTAGGTCATTATTGCTTCAGACATGACCACTGGCCCATTTTCTCCACTCCCTCATTCTGGAACTCCACTTAGTGTGTTAGTCATTTTCATCCTATTCTTTATGTCTCTTAGCCTCTCTTTCATGCTTTTCACCTCTTTGTCTCTTTGTGTTGCACTAGGGCAACTTTTTTAGCTTGATCTTCCAGACCACTAAATCCTCTGTTATTTAACCCATCCACTTAAGTTTTCAATCGCAAATGTTGTATTTCTGATTTTTGTTGTTTTATTTCATTCTGCTTCCCACGCAGCTTCAACAATTTACCAAGATTAATCATGTTTCACTGCCACCAATTATTTTTGAAGCACATCTCAGATGTCTACTATTTCATTTTGTTGTTTAAAAATTTGCCTAGTCTTTTTGTCATTCACTCTTTGCTTATGTCTTCAAATTCCTCTATTATTTATTTAAATAATTTAAACATATTATATTCTACAAAGAATAATCCCATTATCTATTGCTGCTTACTGATGGTGGTTGCATCCTTATTTTTTATTTATTTATTTTTTAAAGATTTTATTTATTTATTTGACAGAGAGAGACACAGCGAGAGGGAACACAAGCAGGGGGAGTGGGAGAGGAAGAAGCAGGCTTCCCACTGAGGAGGGAGCCCGATGCGGGGCTTGATCCCAGGACCCTGGGATCATGACCTGAGCCGAAGGCAGACACTTAACAACTGAGCCACCCAGGCACCCCCATCCTTATTTCTTTTTTTAATTTTTGATGCATGCTCATGTTGGGCAGAACTCTTCCCTAAGCTTCTGAAACACAATTTAATAGTTCTTTATTTTGTCTCAAACTGTTTTTTTTTTTTTTTTAAACCTACCAGACCATAGGGTACTTTATGGAAAGAGCATTTCTTGCTGTTTTGTATTTCTCACAGTACTAAATGTAGGCCTTTGCACATTAAAGATCACAGAGGTAGAAAAAAGCTAAAATGCCGATACTGTGCTATAGGACAGTAACAGGTAAGACATAAGGCAATAAGTCAGACTCAGCTGTGTGAGGGAGGAATGGAGTAGGTAAGAAAGAAGATAGTTTCAAATTGTATATGACCCCCCCCCCCGACCCGCCCTTAGATTTTAATGTGTGTCATTTTGGGAATCTATTTGGGAATCACTGTACCAGCCAGAGTGTGTCACCTGGGTATGCTGAAGTAGGGGGGAAAAAGAGGAAATTGAAAAACCTGCTTTTTAGTTTTAAAGATATTTTGCATTAAGTTTTTTTCATTCATTCTGTTAATACTGAATGAATACCTATCCTAAGTACTGTGATGGAGATATAGAGAAACAACGTATGGTCCTGTTCTCAAATAGTTCAGTTTTGTTGGGGAGAAGAAACGTAAATAAATACTGGCAATAGAGAGGCATATACAACTGGCACAATGACACAAAAGGGAGAAATGACCAATTTTTCCTAAGGGAATGGTAGTAGGATGATCAGAAAAGGTAAGAATTACTCAAGTTGGGTTTTCAGATATAAATTACAAGATTAAAGGAGGACAGAACACAGTAGTCACAGGGGAAAGAATGTACAAAGTTAAACATGCATAAAGTATATTGTAGGGATAGGAAATAGTTTCATCTAGTTAAAGCCTAGAATGTAAGTAGGAATACTTTGGGAAATACAGGTAAGATGGGCAGACAGGTCATGAAGGGCTTTGTATGACTTGCAAAAGTATTTGGTCTTTAACTTGTCAATTATATGCTGCCACTAAAGGATTTAAAATATAGAGGAGTAGAGGTCAGATCAGATTAGGCAATATGGTAATTAAAAACAAGGCCTCTAGAATCAAGATTGCCTGGTACTACATACTCAATTTCTGTAGAACAACAAACAGGTTGAAATCTTAGCTCGACACCAGTTACTAGTTTTGTGACCTTGGGCAAGTTACTTACTTACCCTTTTTGAGCCTCAGTTTGCTCATCTGTAAAATATGTATAATAATGGTATCAACCACCTAGAGTTGTATGAAAATTAAGAGTTAAGACAAGCTCAGCACATAGTCAGTATTCAGTAAATGTCAGCTTTTATCATTATTATTGTGATATGTGATTAAGAAAATCTATACTGGAAACAAAGAGACAAGTTAGCCCACTATTAAAAAGAACATACTGGTTTCAGGTAAGACTTGGCTTTAGTGTCAGACTCCCAGAATCACTGCTTTCTAAACTGTGTGGGCAAGAAAAGTTATTTAACTTTTGGAACCTCAGTAATCCCCAAACAGTGATAATAATTATACATGTAAGATTATTGTGATAATTAAATGACACTATATGTAATGTGTTGTTCAGGACCTATTACAGCAGAAGTTTCAGTATAATGTATAATGAATGATAAGGAGAGGAAGAATAGATTCTAAGCACAAATTACTACTTCAAGAATCTTGACTATGAAGAAGCAAAACATTTTTTTTTTTAAATGGGAGGAATGTGAACATATGCAGAAAGAATCAGAGGTGAGAAGAAAGGAGTTAAAAAAAAATATAGGTGATAGCTGAGGTAACTGATGGAACAGGGTTTAGGAGATGAGGAAGAATGGAAACTGGAGGAGAAGTTGGAATTCTTATAGGCTCTTACAGGATAGAGAGAGACCTCTTTCTCTAAAACCAATGAGGAAGATACAGAAATATTTGCAGGTGATGGAGGAATTTGAGGAAGCTGCATCCTAATGATTTTGTTTTTAATTTTATTTTATTATGTTATGTTAATCACCGTACATTACATCATTAGTTTTTGATATAGTGTTCCATGATTCATTGTTTGCACATAACACCCAGCGCTCCACTCAATACGTGCCCTCCTTAATACCCATCACCAGGCCAACCCATCCCCCCATCCCCCTCCCCTCTGGAACCCTCAGTTTGTTTCTCAGAGTCCACAGTCTCTCATGGTTCGTCTCCCCCTCCGCTTTCCCCCCCTTCATTTTTCCTTTCCTACTATCTTCTTCTTCTTTTTTTAACATATAATGTATTATTTGTTTCAGAGGTACATCTTAATCTTATCTATAAAACAGAAGCAAAGGGGTCTGAGGGGGGATAGAAGACTTGAAGAGATAGTTGGAAGAAAAGCTTCTGGCAATGGGATTAAGATCTGAAATACAGGACAACTTTTACAAGCCCAGCTGAGGTTAGAAACTAAAATTTATAGTAATAGGTATGATTAATATTTAAGCAACGTTCAGTAGATTAGAGCAGAAAAGACAGATGGTGGGTATGATTTGCTGTTGGGTGTTTCCTTAATAGGTGTTGATATAAAGACAATATTGAAGAATGCTTTATGTGGAGGCATCAATAAGGACATGGTTCAGGGTAACACTAGTTTTAGGGTACACAGAAAAGGTCATTTGTAAGGGGCTGATAGCCCCTTCCTCAGTCCTTTCCTGAAGAATCAAGGAAATGGAAATAGTTGATCAAATATCAAGTTCTGTGGTAATAAAGAAGAGAGCCAGACTGGTAACAATAATAACATGAGCTGTCACTTACTACATAACCATTAATCTTGGTGCTTTATGTAACTATCTCATTTAGAGAAGTAAAAGATACGGTGAAAGTCTGGCATATCAAATTTAAGATTTCAGAACAATTCATTGCTAAAATGACAAGGAGTAAAGGTATACTGTGGCTGAGGTGCTCAAAGAACTCTGAAATAATACTATGTTAAGTAGGTTGTTTACATATACAGTTTTGTTCTTTTTTTCCCTTTAATGCCCCATAATGATGCTGAAGTGAAGAACCAGAGTCCTTAAAGAATACTGGAGACTGGTGATCAAGAGATGATAGGGATGGGGAAAACAAAAGTAGATGATTATATACATAGTTCATCGTCTCAGAGGACTCACAGCCTCACAGAATATAATGTGTCATTTGATAGAATTTGGAAGCAGCGGAAAGGTAAGAAGGGTACATATTTTTGTAGTTTCTTTTTCTTTTTCTTTTTTTTAAATTAAGTAGGCTCTACACCAAACATGGGGCTTGAATTCATGACCCTGAGATCAAGAGATGCATGCACTACTGACTGAGCCATTCAGGGCCCCTGCAGTTCCATTTTAAGTTAAAAAATAGCATCTCAGATTGAATAATATGGTCAATGTCAGACAGCTCATACATAGAAGAAATTAAAACGTCTTTGTATTCCTATTCTATGGCTTGTTCCCCTAGGAGGACTGAGGGAATTCAAGGAAAATGAGATATTACATAGCTACTATTGTATTTACAATAAACATTAAAAAGGACCAAGTTTTATAAGAAAATATAAAAAGGGTAACCTGATAAGAACAGAAAGAACACAGCACTGATAGGAGACTTCATTAAGAATCCTGGATTATTGGGGTGCCTGGCTGGCTCAGTCGGTGGAGTGACTCTTGATCTTGGGCTTGTGAGTTTGAGCGCCACGTTGGGCATAGATACTACTTAATAAAAAAATTTAAAAAATAAAAGAATCCTGGATTATTATGAAAAGTGGAAACACACCCATAAATACAGAGAACAAATGGATGGTTGCCAGAAGGATGGGGGTGGACTGAGGGGATGGGCAAAATGGGTGACGGGGAGTGGCAGATACAGGCTTACAGTTACGGAATAAGTCACAGGAAAAAAGGATAAAAGCATAGGGAATATAATCAGTGGTATTGTGATAGCTTTGCATAGTGGCAAAGTAGCTACACTTGTGGTGAGCAGAGCAATAACGTACAGATTTGTTGAGTCACTACACTGTACACCTAAAAATAATATAATACTTTGTCAACTACACTTCAGTAAAAATAAAAAAAAATAATAAAGAATCCTGGATTATACCTTAGGGTAGTTATTTATAATTCTTAGGCCATAATTTCCTTATTAATTTGTAAAATGAGGGGGCTGAATCACATCAGCAATTTTCAAAGCTTGTTTTTCTTAAGTGGCAAATTCCAAATGATATCTTACCCAGAATACCAAACAAACAAAAAGTCTCTGTGTTGCCTCCTAAGACAATTCTACAGAGCCCTGACCTACCAGGAACATAATTTGCGCTTTCTTAGATTATTCTAGGTCTAGATTATTTCCAGAGTATCTCCTAACTCCAAAAAGACCTATGACCTTTGTATCTTGAAAAGGATAGAAATAGTATAAATAATTAAGTTCCAGAATCCCGAAGGAAAGAAACTTGACATTTGAGGCAAAATGCTAGGCATGAACACGTCAGACAGTTTGAAATAACATTTTCTATAAATATTTCAATAAACATTTTCCATAAATAAATATTCTATAAATATAAGGGATAAAGTAAAAGGGTAAAAGGCACATGAAAAAAATGAAATGTACTATGTAAACACAAGTAGTTATCATGATAAGAAATGTAGTCTCTGCCAAAGACAAGTTTCTAATCAAATTAGGGACAAGTAACATGCCTACCAGGAACCTAGAAGATCTAGTTGGCCTCAGGGATGAATAGCTTTACTTGGTCACGCACTGTTTTCAAACTCTGAAAGGGAGGACTACTCCAAAGTGGGAAGACTATCTGAAGTCATGGAAAAAAACACAATTTTAGGTGAAGATCACCACCGCAAGTAAAGAACAACCAATCAACAGTTATTAGTCTTTGTAGTTTTCTAAGCTTGTAGTATGGGTAATTTTAAATTACTTTCTCTCTTTTAGGTTTCATTGTATTCTGTTATTTCCTCCTCTGTGTGACTGTTATCTATCTCATTCAAACTACCACAGAGGAAAGAACATCCATTTTGAAGAACACTGAGGTCTAGTACCAGCTCTGACATTTATTAATATGTAACTACTCTGGTGCTCAGCTTCCTTAACTTTTATTATAAAATGATGGTAACTTACTTTTGAGTTCTTTTTTATTTTATTTTATATGTATGTATATGTTCCTTTTAAATTCTATTTTAAATATAAAACTCTATAAATACAATAACCTGGCTATAAGAGAAAGCTTCTAACCAGCTGTTTTCCCTCTAACGATAATTCTGAGTTTCGTTTTTTCTTTTTTTAAGATCTATTTATTTATTTTAGAGAGAGAGAAAGAGATAGTGCATGTGCACCCATAAGCGAGGGGAGGGGCAGGGAGAGAGGGAATCTCGAGCAGATGCCCCACTGATCCTAAAGCCTGATGAGATGCAAGGCTCGATCCCACAACCCTGAGATCATGACCTGAGCTGAAATCAGGAGTTGGATGCTAACCAACTGAACCACCCAGGTGCCCCTCTTTGAGTTTCATTTTGATCATATCACTCATCAAAAATCCTATAATTACTTTAAATAGGCTCTGAAGTGAAAGAAAATGACATTCAACCAATTAATTCCCCATAACCTACTATTATACTTAAATTCATAGCCACCCACACATCAAAGCCTAGGGCTAAAGAAAGAATTAATGCCATCAAGTGGCTAAAATGTGCCAGGCAATGAAAGGGATTTTTATATACACTACCTCAGTTTTTCTAACAGTCCTACAAAGATTACAGTTGACCCTTGAACAACGCAAGGGTTAAAGGCACCAACCCTTGTACAGTCAAAAATCTGAGTATAACTTCTGACTCCCCAGTACTTTACTACTAGTCTACTGTTGAGTGGAAACCTGATAACATAAATAGTCAACTTATATGTATTTTGTATGTTATATGTATTATATACTATATTCTTAAAGTAAGCTAGAGAAAACAACATATAAGAAAATCATAAGAGAAAATACATCTATAGTACTTTACTGTACAATATCCACATATTAAGTGGACCCACACAATTCAAACCTATGTTGTTCAAGGGCTAACTGTATATTTTAACCCCATTTTAGAGATGGTGAAACTAACGCCCAGTAGTAAGGTTATATAACTTATCTACTATCAAAAGCTAGTCAGTACTAGATGGACAATGAACCCTATTTGCCTGGCTTCAAAACCAATGTTACAGCAAACCTAATACATTAAAAATGAATGGAAACTGAAAGAAACATTTTATGGTCATAAATATTTGTATGTATTCACACAGTTTAGAAAGAACCCATAAATGTAACAAGACATGAAAACTATATCTATCTATACTAACAACCCCAACTGTTATTTCCCTCTCTAGTGGGCTTGACTGAATTATATTGGTCTAACTATTTAAACAGCTAATTTATAGCACATAACAATGCTGGTTCTTCTACCCTGAAAGAGAAAATAACAGAATTGAAAAAAAATCTTAGAAGTGTAACTTTTTTCTCATATAAGAATTCCTTTAAAATCTCTTTTATAAGTTGCTCATTCAACTTTATTGAGAGAGAACTTACTATTTTCTATAGCAGCTCATTTCATTTTTTAACAATTATCCTTTGTACTGAAATAAAATCTGCCATCCATTGACTTTTGCTTTGTCCTCAACAGCCACAAAGTATACAGTCAATCCAAGGATGGAACACGTACAACAGCTTGCCACTTCCCCAAGAATTTGGCAAACATTGCTACTTGATTGGTATAATCTCTGAAAACCAAGACCCATCCAGTAAACCTTAACAATGAGCTCCAGGAAGTCACTACCAGTCAATTAGAATAAACACACACAAAATAAAATCTCATTGCTATCCCTACCCTACTTTTTCCCTACACGCTCCTCCTTTTAACTTTAAAGACAGCTGTCAAATCTTCGTTAAATTTCTTAATAGGCTTTTAAAAAATCCCATTTTTCTCCAATTGTCTGATATGTAACAGGATTTTCATCATCTCACTATTCCTGCAATTATTCACTGGATAAGCTTTTATGTTTATCTAAGGTATGATCTGATTCAACTCAAAGTTTTTGACTTCTCTTTGGCAAACCTTTCTCCTCCTACCCTTGGGATACTGCTTAAGATCTGGTTGTTAGATCTTTGTTTTCTTTCTTTACAAACTCTTTTCCACTATGTGTTAGTTAAGTCTTTTATCAGCTTCTAAAGTACATGGTACTTACTTCTATCAGATCATTTACCATAGATAAATCAAACGATGTCAACTTCCCTATTAAAAGCCCTTCAACTGTCTCCCAATTCTTAACTTACAAAGATCCTAGTGATTCGGCGCTACCTACATCTACTTTACTCTACCTTGATCTTCTGTCTTACAATTTTTATTCTTAAAAGATATCAGGTTCTCTCCTACCTCAGGGGTTGTATATTTTGTCTCCTCTTGCTGGGAATACTCTCCCTGGGTCTTTACAAGTCTGGTAACTTTTCACCCATCAGGTCTCAGGTCAAATGTAGCTTCCTCAAGATACTCCCTAAATTACTTTATCTAAAGTAGCCCCCACCCCCTTATTACACCACCCTATTTACTTCCTTCACTGTACTTGTAGATTTTTTTTTTTAACTTGTTTACTATTTATTTTCCCTCATTAGAATATAAGGTCCCTAAGTATATGGACTTCGGAGTTTTGATCAATCATTACTAGGGCCTAGAATGGTGCTTGGCACAGAACAGAAAATCAGTGTAAACCTAAGAGTTCTGTTACAGCAATGAGCATATATTATCTTTGCAAATCGAGAACCTAGTAAAAAGCCTGGTACATATATATAAGACATTCAACAAATATTTGTGAAATGAATGGATTGATCTTACCCACTTGGATGGCATTCACTGTGACCTCTCGTCAGATAATCTCCAAATCTGCTTATCCAGCCCTGACTTCTAGTTCCACATCTTTATTTAATTGCTAAGTAACTAGGTATAGAACCCATCCCCTTCCAATATAGTTTTTTTCTAATCACTGTGGCATTATTTTCTTTGCAAATTATAGACAAATTCCTTCCCTTGTACTCAAATCCAACTAGTTACTAATACTGTTTTTTCCTTCATTTCCTGCATATATCTTTTTCTAATCCTACTGCCAAATTTTACTTCAAGCTCTCCTAATCTTACAGTTGTAGCACTGGAGTGGCCGCCTGCCAATATGCACACCTCTAGTTCCTCCTCTCTCAAATTCGTTCTTCATACAAATTCCAAGATTAACTTTTCCATTATGTCTCTTCCATCCCATCTCCCATACCAACAAGTATAAATACCTTAGCCCAGCATTCTAAGACCTCAACATCATTTTAAACTGAAATTATCAAAATAAAAGAATATTTGGGAAACGAGGTGGCAGACTCTTACAGTTTCAGATGTAATGGTAAAAAATTCTGCAACTAATCAGGTATGGACTGAAGACCACTGAAATAGAAGTTCCTTGAGGAACCTTGAAAGACCTTATTTTTTGTTCGTTGTTAATCTACTAACCTGGAAGTGCTGGGAGTATAGTAGATACCAATGAATATTTGTTGATTAAATGAATGAATAATTTCATAATAAATTTTTTTAAAATTTTATTTATTTGACAGAGAGAGACACAGCGAGAGAGGAAACACAAGCAGGGGAAATGGGAGAGGGAGAAGCAGGCTTCCCGCTGAGCAGGGAGCCCGATGCGGGGTTCGATCCTGGGATCATGACCTGAGCCTAAGACAGAGGCTTAAAACTGAGCCACCCAGGCGCCCCCTAATTTCATAATAATTTTTAATGAATAAATGAATGATCCTAAATGAGAGAATGAATGTCAAGATGAAGGTAGTGTTCTTTGAACATCAGTCTGGTATTAACACATGTGGGGATTAGTTAGCAAATTATTTTATTAAAAAAAAAAAAAGCCAACATTAATCAAGTTCTTACCACTTGTCTAAGATTTTGTTTTTTACACACCTCACTGAAGTTGGTGGTGTTAAAGCTAAGAAAATAGATATACATAAAGGTGAAGAATTTTGCTCAAGTATATACAACATTTTTTGAACCAAGAAAAGCAGTGATGAGGGCCTGATTAGGATGCTGGCTATGAGGAAAGAAAAAAATAAATTGGAAAACTTTTTTTAAAGTAGAGGCTACTAAAGCAGTAATCACTACCTCACATCATCATTAAACACTGTAAATCTGCTTTCACTAATATATGTAATTTAAAAATGACAAATGTATCATCAACCTAAATACTAAATGATAAAAGGCTTGATATCTTTCTTATATAGGCAAAATTAGGGTTAAGTTCTAATATTTTCTTCCCATACCCCAGTAGATGGATTAGAATCTAAATAATAAAGTTAGCACCATGGACTTGAATCTACTGTGGACCAAGTTTACTTCTGCTGGATTCTAAGGCTACATATTGCATTCTAGCCATTCACATCATTCATGAAAGCCACTGAAACACATGGAAGGCTGGGTAAGTGAGCACCTTAGTGCATTTCAAATCCAGCTTTGATACTATAACCTACAAATGGTGAGTCAGAAGACTCACCTTAGTTGTTAGGGAGTGCATTACTAAAATAAATGTATTTCAATATTAGCTCTCACTTGGTTGTCTCTTAGGTTAATACAAACTAGACATTTTCAAATCACTGCACAAGCAAAAGCTACTGCAGCACTCTGATGTTCACCTCTGTCTTAAGGAAGACTTATGTAACTCACCAGATGAGGAATGTCAAAAATACCTAGGTTCTTTTATTGTGTTAAAAATAAAACTTCTCAAAGTCTTCTAAAACAGAAAATTTACATTCAAAATGAATGATAAATATAATGAAAATTCAAGTAAAATGTTTTCATCTTACCCTGTCCAGTTCCAGTGTAAACTTCTGGTCCCATGACTGATTGGAAATGGGTTTCCAGCTCGTTTGACCAACCACAGTATTATCTAGCTTCAAAACTGCACAGACATCATCTGTAATTACAATTTATAAACTTGCTTAAATATTTTAAAACCTTTAAAACAGAAGTACCACCGTTTAATAGCAACAAAAGTCTTACGATCCTCTGAAAGTAAGGTTTCTTTTTTTCCTTTTCTTTTTTTTGGGGGGGGGTGCAGAGGGGCAGAGGCAGGGGGAGAGAGAATCTTAAGCAGGCTCCACGCCCAGTGCAGAGCCTGAGGTGGGGCTCCATCTCACAACCCTCAGATCATGACCTGAGGGGAAACCAAGTGTGGGAGGCTTAAGCGACTAAACCCCCCAGGTACCCCGAATGTAAGGTCTTTCTTAATCCTGAAGCTTTTGAATCTTAAATGGCTACTTTTATACATACATACATTCCCACTAGATGCTCCCAACTTATCCTTTGTGTTTGACAAAAACACAAAGATTAAATGCTATCTATTTTGTATGTGTGTTTGTATATAAATAGCAATCATCCAGTTTTTCAGCCTCTACACTATTTATAGAGCTTGCTACCTCAGGCACTTTTTATTTTCACACTTTTCCTAAAATCTGTCTATATAGGAAAGCGTTGACATATTCACCTCTGTACTCTATAGTAGGTTGAATTATCACAGGCCTTTCCCCCCCTCACTCCCCACTTACACCTTTTATCATAATTTATAATTACATTTTAGAATGTTTCCAAAGTGCTTCATAAACCTGTTGCATAATACTCTTACCACCTCCACCCACTCCTCCATTTGTTTGCTGAGCCACTACTCTAATAAACATGTTTGGTCCAGTAGTTATCAAAATTTCAATGTTAGTTTAGAAGTGTCACTATACCATTAAAAGAATCAAGATGTAACAAATCTAATAGCCTCTGAACACTTTCAGTTTGGCATATAGAGTGATACTCAATATTTCATTCTTCCAAAAGAATTAATGCTATATGTCATTCAGTTTTCTAAGATAATTTCAATAAATTTGGTTGCGTTTGTTTTCCTGACAGTATAGCTTTTAATGTTTTAAAATTAAATTATAGAAATCATAACTGTAAAGCTTTTTGTTCAACTTTGGCTCTTCCCATTGCTGTCCCCATTGCTAAGTCCTTTGTACAGACCCTATATGATTTTTAAAAAATCTGGTTACTGAACTGGATAAGTCGTCGGTTTTTAGGAGATTTCGACTACTTCCACTTTTACTTTTACTTGTTCTGCTCATGAAAGACGATCTGGTTTCACTTGGACTCCAACCAGGTAGTGCAACCGATGTTGCTTTTGACCGTCCAGGGACTGTCTCTAGAATATCCTGACAGCCCATAAGACGAACTTCCAAAGTACCTGTTAGCATAAACAAATACCAAATAAGAACATAAATTTTTTTAAAGATTTTATTTATTCACTTGAGAGAGAGAGAGCACAAACAGGGGGAGGGGCAGAAGGAGAAGGAGACATCCCGCTGAGCAGGTAGCCCAATGTGGGCTGGATCCCAGGACCCTGAGATCATGACTGATGCTGATGGCAGACACTTAACCGACTGAGCCAACCAGGCACCCTAGAACATCAATTCCCAATACAGAACTTTATCTTTGTTATCCATTCAGAAACAGTGGGAAGAAAAAAAAAGAAAGATGTGCTAAAATAACAAAATCTCTTCTCCCAGAGGATCTGTGAGGTAACTAATCATCTTTCCTATTTCAATTAGAGAAACCTATTGAAAATTCTTAATTAATACAATTATAAGAAATTTTATGGAAAGAACAGCACCTCCCAAAAACTGTCTGCAGGGCATAAAACAAGTTACATAAATTTCTTGTATGTTTGAATACTCATTTATATCATTTATATAATTACAGGGAAGAATTATAGAATTATGTCGCTAGACCATGTGGGAGGGGAAACATAAAGCCAAATAATATGCCTATTAAAAATAAACATACAGAAATTAGAAACAAGGAAATCTGACTATGTGAAAACAGTTGTGTTTGGTAGTTATGTAGTTAACATGGAAAAGGACTTTATAGGGTTTTTTGCATAAATAAACGGGTTTCTGTTCTCTTTAAGATGTAAAATAGTATTGCGGCGCCTGGGTGGCTCAGTCAGTTAAGCGGCTGCCTTCAGCTCGGGTCATGATCCTGGGGTCCTGGGATCAAGTCCCGCGTCGGGCTCTCTGCTCAGCGGGAAGCCTGCTTCTCCCTCTCCCACTCCCCCTGCTTGTGTTCCCTCTCTCGCTGTGTCTCTCTCTGTCAAATAAATAAAATATTAAAAAAAAAAAAAAGATGGAAAATAGTATTACCTTTCCATTCTAATAGTTTAGTGAGTCAAATAATTATGGACTATAATTATCTATGCATAAAATAATTGCAATTTCCTTAGGCAAATAAATACCAAAGGTGCTCAAATGAAAATGAGGAACTGTGAAGCCAACTAGAGATACGGTGTTGTCATCATTTGGGCTAGACTTAGTATATTAGAATTTAAATATGGTGCTACAGTATTAAAATTTTAGATATTGTGCAGAGAATAACATTTTAGGAAGAGTATTTCCTGGTCCCATTAAACTTAAATAATTAAAACTTCACTTTATTTAAGAATTTTAATTATTTAAAGCAACCAAAGGACTTTTAACAAAGTATAAAAGCATGGATTTATCCTCAAACTAAAAAAAAAAATTAAACAAAATATGTGAAAAAAAGTGCTAAAGACACTGGATGTCAGGCAATGAAGAACACTGATACTCAAGAGATGGGAAACGAATGAAATGAACCTTAAGACTGCTCGAGTTTACTGCCTTGAATCTATGTAGTATATATACATACAGTATATATAGTGCAGGGAGGGGGAACTCAGGTGCAGCCAAGTGGACTACCTGAGTTAAGGAGCTAGAACTGAGAGTACTGACACAGAACTGACCAAGGTGGCTAGAATTTAGAGGCAGAATAAAAGAAAACAGCTCTCCAGAGGTAGAACAAAGATGTGGGGAGGGCTCCCCTGATCAAGTATTCCGTCTTGCCCCAGGAGTAGAGAATAATTACCCTTAGACTAAATGATGCTCTGGTCTGCATAACACATCTTAAAAGCAATACTCAGATCAAATTATTTACAGGTAACATAACTGTGAGCTAGAACAAAGCTCAAGACTATTTACAGGAATACAAAAATATCCAGCACCTAAGAAGCTAAAACTCAATGTCTAGCATCTAATCACAGACTACGAGGCACATTTGTTTTCTATTGCTGGATTACCAATTACCACAAATATAGTGGCTTAAAACAACACCTATTTATTATATCACAATTCTGTAGGTCAGAGTCTATGTAGGTTGTCTGCACTGTCTGCTAGAAATCACACAAGGCTGAAATCATCATGTCTGCCAGGCTGGGCTCTTGTCTGGAAGCTCCCAAGAATCTGCTTCCAAGCTTATTCAGGTTGTTGGCAGAATCCAGTTTCTAGTGGACACAGGATTGGGGTCCCTATTTCCTTGCTAGCTGATGGCCAGGGGTTGTTTTCATATTCTAAAGGCCACCTGAATTCCTCACTACATGGCTGGCCCTCTTTAACTTCAAGCCAGCAATGGCACATAGAATCTTTTTCATGATTCAGCTGTTTCTTCCCCATCTGCCACTGGCCAGAGAAAATTCTCTACTTTTAGAGGACTCATGCGATCATATTGGGCCTACCCAGATCATTCCCCTTTACATTAACTCAAAGATAACTGATTAGTAACCTTAATCACATAGGCAAAATCCCCTGTGCCATATAACAATATTAACACCAGAGTGATATCTTATTGTATTCACAGGAGAGGAGTTCCAAGGGTCATTCTTAAAATCCTGCCTGTCCTACCAGGCAAGAAGATAAACAGAAAAATAAGACCCATAATAAGAACAAATAAATACAATAAAAATCAATCCAAAACTGACATAAATGTTAGGATTAGCAGATAAACACATTCACACAGTTATTATAACTACATTCCATCTGTTCAAAAAGTTGAATAGAGACATGGAATAAAAAAGATCCAAAACAAAATTTTAGAGATAAAAACTACCATGTTTGAGATTTAAGGAAAAATACACTCGGATGGGATTGGTGGCAGATTATATATTGCAAAGAAAAGGCTAGTGAACTTGAAGCTATAGCAATGATATAGAAATGATCAAAATTAAGAGACAGACAGACTTGAGGGGAAAAAAAAACAGTGCATATATAAAATGTGAGTTTAACTTCAAGTGGCCCCAATATATGCGCAATTAAGTCCCTGATGAAGAGCAGAGAGAATAGGAACAGAAATATATTTGAAAAAATAATGGCTAATAATTTTCCACATTTGATTAAAACTATAAACCCAGGAAGTATCCAAAAATTTCAAAGAACACCAAGCAAAAGAAAAATAAGTAAATCACATGAAGCATACATAATCTAATTTCTCAAAACAAATAATAAAAAGAAATTATTAAAAGCAGCCAGAGAAAAAAGACATGTTACAAAGATTAGGATGGCAGTGGATTTCTCACTAGAAACAATGAAAGCAAGACAGAGAAGCAACAACTTTAAAGTACTGAGGAAATGAACAAGAAAATAAACTGTGAACTTAGAATTCCAGACTCACTGAAAATATCTTTCAAAAATGAAGACTTTTCAGATATAAAAATGAGTCAAGAATCCATTATCAGTAACTACCATATGATCCAGCCGTATCATTCCTAGCTATTTACCCAACTGAAATCTACATTTACACAAAAATTGCACAAGGATGTTATTAATAGCTATATTTGAAAAAATACAAAATGGAAACAACTCAAATATCTATCACGGGTGAATGGATAAACAAATTATGGACTATCCACACAACTGAATACTACCAACAGTAGAGAGGAATTATTGATACATGCAACATAGATGAATAAATATCAAAGTAATTATTCAGAGTGAAAAAGGCCAGAAATCCCTCTCCCAAAATAAAACAGTATATACTGTATGATTCCATTTATATAAAATTCCACAAAATACAAACTAATAGCAAGTGACAGAAACAGGTCAGTGACTGCCTGGAGACGGATGTGGGTAGGAAGAACACGAGAAGAGCAGAAAAGAGGGATTACACAGAGGCACACAAGGGCACTTTTAGGAATGATGAATATATTCATTATCTTGATTGTTGTGATGGTTTCACAACTGTAAATTTATGACAAAAACCTTGAAGTTATACACTTCAAATAAAACTGGAGGTTGATGATGGTGGCACAACTATATACATTTCCTAAAAAATCCTAAAACTGTATACTTAAAATCCTACGGTATATAAATAATGGCTCAATAAAGTTACTAAAGATGGAGGGGGAAGCTTCAATTTCATGTTTGGTTAGGCTTTGGAAATCTTCTCTAATTGTAAATGTTAAGACAGATTAAATATAAATGACAGCATTTTAATTTTAGTTCAAAAGAAACAACTTGTTGTGTTTGTGTGTTTTATTTGCATTTTTGTTGTTAAACTGGCAAACTTAGCCAGTTACATTTACATTTTCATTGTAAATGCTTAGCTGTAAAAGTCATCTTGGGGAAACTGAAAACATCTGGTCACTACTTCAAACCCTGGTTGCTTATTAAATATTTTAGTAATTTCAATATATTAGGAGATGACAATGCTCAGCACCTGCTTTCACTTAGGAAAAAGAAATCTGAAGGGATTTAAGCTCTTTATTAAGCATCTAGAAGTTTCTTTTATGAGGTGACACAGTTGCTACTGCAAATAACCATATTAGAAATAGCTTAAAATTTTTTACTTTTATAACCCACAATATGAAATTTTTAAAACAAGCAATCCAAGAAGTAAATGTTTGTATTCATAAGCAGTAGCTATGAATTCCATTAGAACAAGTAAATGCTTTTTTATTTTTTTCAATGTTCTGGAAAAACTTTTATATCCATTTTACTAATTCAGTATTTCATCTTGGTACAACTGAGTAACATTTTTTTTTTTAATTCTGAGGAAGTCTTCTTTCCTAAAAACTAGCAAATGTCTCAAAATGTGGACCAAAAAATTCAATACCTTAGGTCAAAATAGCACTAAATTTGCAAATTTCAATTTATAACCATACAACCACAAAAGAAATCAGAGTGTAAATGAGACAAACGACAAATAATAGCATGCAGTGAGAAACTCAAGAGGATAAATGTTCCTACTACGTGTCCATGATAATTCTTCATTGTGTCTAATCCTTTATTAAGGCCAATACTATTTCTCTTCCTAGTTACTCCATATTTAGTTTAAGGTTCAGCAGGAATTAATTAATTATAAGTTGCAATAGGAATTTAAAGGAATTTTTGTAAAAACCAAAATGTCTTAAGAATTGTAAGATACTTCCTTTTACACTGGCGATTTACATCACTTTGAGTAAGGTTCAGTAAGGCAATAAGAACAGGAAAAGAGAATGGAAGAGGTTAAAGAATTGGGGAGAGGAGCCAACAAGAATAGAAAAGGAAAAAAAAAATTCCAGCGGTTATCAGGTGGTTTTCTAAAATGTGGTTTTATTACT
This sequence comes from Phoca vitulina, assembly GCF_004348235.1. Classification (NCBI taxonomy): domain Eukaryota; kingdom Metazoa; phylum Chordata; class Mammalia; order Carnivora; family Phocidae; genus Phoca; species Phoca vitulina. The sequence goes on from NW_022589705.1 coordinate 28,202,075, forward strand.
CTTCTAGAAATATTGTTGATTTCTAAATATTTGACAACCATATTTTATCAATGAATCATTCAGAAACTCTCAAATATTATTAATGTGTTCAGTTCTGAGCCATACAATGGCAAAACTTAAGTAGTAAGTACAGTTCCTTCCTTATCATCAAATAAACTTTACCAAGTATCTCCTGAATCTATAAAGTGTCTTGTGCTAGGGGCTAGGATTACATGTAGGTAGATGACAAGGTCTTTGTTTTTCACAGGTCTATTTGCAGTTCTGATTTTAAAAAATAGAATAGAATAAGAAGATGGATAAGGCGGCAAGGATATTAAACAGGGACTGCGCATAAACCAGTTTAATTGTGATAGAAGATTCATGGCAGGAGTTACAGAAGATGTGACCGGAAAGATAAACACTTTAATAAATACTTAAAACATTTTAAATAAAACAGAAGATTTTGACAACGGTTCCCAAGCTTTCTTGTTTCATGGTACCCTAGTGTCTCAATTTTTTCACTGTGCTCCTAGTCTGAAAGATATACCTAATAGTTCTGTTTCAAAGGATATTGCAACAAATTAATAACTATTTACAAAAATAATACACATAACTTGAAAGAAAAAGTAATCTTATTTCATATGTAAATAACCATGGTTACTTCCTAATGGGATGTTTGTACCTACTGAGCATAGTACAGCTTTGCAAACTCTGGAACTGGATTGGAAACCGCCACCTTCTTTTCTATTCTACATTGATTTTTCACATGGTATTTATTATCACAGCAATGCAGGCAAACCCAGCTTCGTTAACGTATGACATCACTGAAAGGAATATAGCTCTATCTCATGCTGAAACTGTAACTACCTTGAGCTAGTAGTTTGAATGGTGACCCTAGGAAGTGAAATAACACTGTGTTTCCCTCAGAAAGTTAAAAATATCCTGTTGTATCCTGTGAATTCATTCTGGCATCCCAGGATGCCTCAGATTTAGAAACTCAATTTGGTAACTGCAGGTTTAGATTGATCCTTATAGTGGCAACAACATAGTTTAATCATAAATTTGTCCTTCAAGTTTTACTATATTAGTCTGCCATAATATAAAACTGATCGGGGCGCCTGGGTGGCTCAGTCGTTAAGCGTCTGCCTTCGGCTCAGGTCATGATCCCAGGGTCCTGGGATCGAGCCCTGCATCGGGCTCCCTGCTTGGAGGAGAGCCTGCTTCTCCCTCTCCCACACCCCCTGCTTGTGTTCCCTCTCTCACTGTGTCTCTCTCTGTCAAATAAATAAAATCTTAAAAAAATAAAAAAAATAAAACTGATCAAAGATACCTAAAGCTACTAGAATGTGACAGTATGCTATGCAATTCTGAAGAACAGTTTCACATCTTCAAAATATTGAATGATATTATTAAGGAAAAGCCCTTGTTGACATTCACATTGATAACTTAAGGATTTCTAAGGGTGAGAGAAGTCAGTGTAACAAAAATATGTCACATTCACATAGACCATAAAAACCTCTGTAGCTGATGGTCAGAGAAAATGGTGGAGTAGCAAAGTCTAAAGGCAGTTTCTCCACAGAAACATGGGAAACAAACAAAACAAGCAAAAATTAGCAGAAACTGTTAGAATGAAGTGTATGAGAAATCTACAGAACAGTTAAAGGTTTACTGCAACCAAGCAAATGCTTAATAAAGAAAAGCAATGAGCACTCAATGGGAGAGCTCTGTGACATTATAACTTACCTTCGCCTCATCCTCTCCCTACCCAAATGGCTTGGTGATGGTCTTCAATATAGCAGTCTACAGAAAAAAACTCATCCTCAAGGAAGTATGGTTGCCTGCTTTGACCTAACTGAGGGCTCCCTGAAGGACTAACACAAAGGCATTTTTTGTTGGTTGGTTGGTTGGTTTTTTGCCTAACTAGGAAATCTCTCAGGGCAGAGAAATAGCTAAGTGGAGGGCATTTAACAGCAAATGAACCAGTCACTGCAGCCTGGGGCAAAAGATACCAACTAGGACAAATAATAAGATATCCCGAAGAGTCTTGGAAGAGAACATAGGGAGTGAGATGTTTTGAGGAATAAGGGCTTTGTAATGCTTCCACTGGGAAATTAGAAGGCAAGGGAGAAACAGAAGACATCCTCAGAAAAGACCCGAGGAAGCCCTAAGCTCTCATATCTGGCTGATCTACAAGTTCTTTGTGAGCAAAGGCAGAGTTGTAAAATGCCTGGGTAACCACTGAGGATTTGCCTCAGCACACCAACACAGAGCCCAGCTGCAAAAGCAGGGCAGTTTTTTTTTTTTCTTTTTGCCTGCATGCATTGAAAGAAATGTCTATCAAAACACTAGCTAACTACTAATTTAATGGAGACTTCTGTGACCATACATGACAATGAATACAATCTTTACAAAATAGCTTATAAAAGCCCCTAACCAACTATATCATACACAAACAACAACAAGAAATGCTAGAGAAGGGGAGTATCTTTCAGAGTTATACATTATTAATATTCACAATATCCAGCTTTTAATAGAAAATGATGATGCAAGCCAGAAAATAAAGAGTATGGCTGACTGAGAAGAAAGGCAGAAATTAATAGAAACTGAGGAAGCCAAGATATGGGATTTACTAGACAAGGACTTTATATTAACTGTCTTACTTTTGGATTGGATTTATTAAACAAGAACTTTATATCAACTGTCAAAGACCTACCAAAAAAACAACAACAACAACAACCACAACCCAAAACAAACAAACAAAAGAAAGGAGTATGGTGTTTTGGCAAATAGAGAGTATTAAGGAAGATACAGAGTTAAAAAAAGAATCAAATGAAATTCTAGAGCAGAAAAGTACAATACTGAAATTTAAAAAACTTACTAGAGAAGTTCAACAGTAGATTTGAGCAGGCAGAAGAATTGGCAAATGTGAAGAAAGGTCAATTAAAAGCACCGAGTCATAGGAACAGAGAGGGAGAAAAAAAAAAAAAAAGCAAAGGAAAGTGAATATAATTCTATGTTATTGAAGTGGCTAGGTAATGAGGGACATTACATGAAGAGATATATTGATAGAAATTATACCTGACTTTTTGTAACAGAAAAATAGAAGCCAGAAGAAATCACATTTTTAAAGAGCTGAAAGAAAAAAAAGTAGATTTCTATATCCACTAATATTCTTAAAACATGAAGCTGAAAAATACAGGAAAAAGGTGAATAAATGACACTCTAGCACATCTTCATTACAATAAATGCTAAAAGAAATTTTATAGGCCAAAGGGAAATAGTAATAGAGAAAATCTCAAGTACAAGAAGAAGAAATGAAGAACAGAAAGAATAAATGGGTCATTAAATACATAAGACAATGTTTTCTGAAAAAATAAACTCTAAAAAAATGAATGATATCCTTAAAGCTCTTAGTTCTCTAGGTTAAAACAATACTCAAGGATGATGATTTTTAAGGCATATGTAGAAGTAAAATATATTACAACAAGAATACAAAAGGGTAGAGTGGAAGGATTTGAAAATACTTCTTCATAACATTCTTAAACTGATTTGGAGGTAAGAGAGTACACTGTGACCACAGACTGTAGTAAGTTCAATATGCATACCTGATTCTCTAAAGAAAGCAATAAACACACACACACACACACACACACACACACACACACACACACACAGGCATAACTAAAAAGGCTCTTATGGGAGATGAAATGGAAAAATAGAAGGTTTGTTTCAGGAACAACTACAAAGGGCAGGAAAGATGCTATTCAAACAAGACTGTACAGTAAATACATATCAAAAATAATATTATATTAAAAGGAAAGTTTATAAAGAGCACATGGAAACTTCTGGGGGTTATATCAAAAGTTACCAAATTGTACTCATCAAATGTGTGCAATTTATGTATATAAAGCTATTTAAAAAAAGGGGGACAATATGACAGACTAACAACTTCAATCAGATTTTCAGGGTAGATAAAAAGAATCACCTATATATTGTACATAAAAATATGTCACTTTAAGTTAAAAAAAAATAGGTTGAACATGAAAGGATGGAAAAAATTCCAGGAAAAAATTCTTGCTAGATTACATTGGGCATGAGAAGGATAATGTGGCTCTACTAATATTAGACAAAGTAAACTGTATGTCAAAGAGTATTTTCAGAGATAAAATGGAATATTTATAATGATAAAATAGTAATTGATCAATAAGATATAACAACACTAAATGAGTATGCTCCTAATTAAAAAAAAAACAAAATAGGAAGAGGAGCAAGATGGCAGAGGAGTAGGAGACCTAAATGTCGTCTGGTCCCAGGAATTCAGCTAGATGGGGATCAAACCATTCTGAACATCTACGAACTCAACAGGAGATCGAAGAAAAGAATAGCAGCAATTCTCTGAACAGAAAAGCGACCACTTTCTGGAAGGTAGGACGTGCAGAGAAGTGAATCCGAGGCAATATTCAGGAGGACAGACGGTGGGGGAGGGGGCTTCCATCAGCCGCTACCAGCAAGTGACAGAGCAGCGGAGCACTAAATCGGAACTTTTAAAGAAGTTGGCTCTGCTGAGGGATGTTGCTCCAGTGACTAAGTGGGGGGTGGAACCCTCGCTGGGACAGTGTGGTCTCAGGACCCTCGGGGTCACAGAAAGACCGAGGATGCCTGAGTGTGGCAGAGCTCCCAGGTATCGGAGTAGGGAAGCCGGCTGCAGACAGGGAGCTGAGGTGTGGGCTCCCAGCTCCGGGTTGCCATAAACCGTGATCCGCGGCACAGTGGGGCCACTGCTCCTCCAGCAGGGACCCAACAAGTGGCAGATCCGGGGAGACTCCCCTTCCTGACCCTGGGAGGAGCAGCATGGGAGTGCACCGCAGGATCTGCTGGGTTTGGAGACTCCACACGGGGTTGTGTGCCAGAGATAGAAACGCTCAGTCACAGGCCGGGTGAGCACGGGAAGACGGGAGTGACTGCTTTCCTCTGGGGGCGCACTGAGGAGTGGGGCCCCGAGTTCTCGGCTCCTCCGGGGCAGAGATAGGGAGGCCGCTATTTTCACTCTTGTCCTCCGAAGCTGGACGGAAAGCTTGCAGGGAAAAAGAGCTCCCAAGAGCAAACCCAAACAGATTGCTTAGCCCGGACCGGCAAGGGTGGGGCAATTCCACCTCCGGCAAAGACATCTGAGAACCATGGCAACAAGCCCCTCCCCCAGAAGATCAGAAAGAACAGCCAGCCAAGACCAAGTTTACCCATCAATGAGAATGGCAGAACTCCAGCACTAGGGGAATACAGCACATAGAATTCATGGCTTTTTTCCCCATGATTCTGTAGTCTTTCAAAGTTAATTTTTAACTTTTTTTTTTTTTGAATTTTTCTTTTTCCCTTTTTCAACCAACATCTTATCAATCCCTTTTTTTAAGAAATCTTTTTTATTTTTCATTTTTAGAGTCATATTCTATCCTTTTATAGTAGTTAACCTTATTTTTGGTATATATATATAATTTTGTCTTTCTTTAAAATTGTGGGATACACTTTCTTCTAACAGACCAAAATATACCCTAAATCTCTAGTGTATGGCTTTGTTCTAGTCTCCTGCCTGATCACATTCTCTCCCTTTCTTTTTTTTAAATCCTCTTTCTTTTTTTCAACCGACTTATCAACTCCTTTCATAAAATCTTTTATAATTTTCATCTTTACAGTCATATTCCATCCCTTCATCATATTTACCCTTATTTTTGTACATATATAAGTTTTTCTTTCTTTAAAATTTTGGGAGGCACTTTCTTCTAACAGACCAAAATACACCCAAAATCTACTGTGTGGCACTGATCTATGCACCAGCCTAATCATATTTGATCATATTCTGTTTTTGTTTGTCTGTTTTTATCTTTTTCTTTTTTCTCTTTCCCTTTCTTTTCCCCCGGTTTCAGGTCTCTTCTGATTTGTTTAGTATATATTTTTATGGGGTCATTTTTACCCTGTTAGCATTTTGTTCTCTCATTCATCTATTCTCCGCTGGACAAAATGACAAGACGGAAAAAATCACCTCAAAAAAAAAAAGTACAAGAGGCAGTACCAACTGCCAGGGACCTAATCAATATGGACATTAGTAAGATGCTGGAACTAGAGATCAGAATGATGATTTTAAAGATACTAGCTGGCCTTGAGAAAAGCATGGAAGATATTAGAGAAACCGTTTCTGGAGAAAAAGAGAACTAAAATCTAACCAAGTCGAAATCAAAAAGGCTGTTAATAAGGTGCAATAAAAAATGGAGGCCCTAGGGGCGCCTGAGTGGCTCATTCGGTTAAGCGGCTCCCTTCGGCTCAGGTCATGATCCCAGGGTCCTGGGATCGAGCGCCACATCGGGTTCCCTGCTTGGCGGAGAGCCTGCTTCTCCTGCTCCCTCTGTCTGCCGCTCTGCCTACTTGTGCTCTCTATCACTGTTAAATAAATAAAAATCTTAAAAAAAAAAAAAAATGGAGGCCCTAACTGCTGGGATAATGAGGCAGAAGACAGAATTAGTGATATAGAAGACCAAATGATGGAAAATAAAGAGCTGAGAAAAAGAGAGATAAACAACTACTGGATCACGAGGGCAGAATTCGAGAGGTAAGTGATACCATAAGATGAAACAATATTAGAATAACTGGGATCCCAGAAGAAGAAGAAAGAGACAGCGGGGCAGAAGGTATATTGGAGCAAATTATAGCAGAGAACTTCCCTAATTTGGGGAAGTGACAGGCATCAAAATCCAGGAGGCACAGAGAACCCCCCTCAAAATCAATAAAAATAGCTCAACACCCTGACATCTAATAGTAAAACTTACGAGTCTCAGAGACAAAGAGAAAATCCTGAAAGCAGCTCAGGAGAAGATATATGTAACCTACAATGGTAGAAACATTAGATTGGCAATAGACCTATCCACAGAGACCTGGCAGGCCAGAAAGGACTGGCATGATACATTCAGAGCACTAAATGAGAAAAATATGCAGCCAAGAATACTACATCCAGCTAGGGGGTCATTGAAAATAGAAGGAGAGATAAAAAGCTTCCAGGACAAACAAAAACTAAAGGAATTTCCAAACACGAAGCCAGCCCTACAAGAAATATTGAAAGGGGTCCTCTAAGCAAAGAGAGAGCCTAAAAGCAACATAGACCAGAAAGGAACAGAGACAATACAGAGTAACCATCACCTTACAGGCAATACAATGGCACTAAATTCGTATCTTTCAATAGTTACCCTGAATGTAAATGGGCTAAATGCTCCAATCAAAAGACACAGGCTATCAGATTGGATAAAATAAGAAGACCCATCGATATGCTGTCTGCAAGAGACTCAGTTTAGACCCAAAGAACCCTCCAAATTGAAAGTGAGGGGTGGAAAACCATCTACCATGCTAATGGACACCAAAGAAAGCTGGGGTGGCAATCCTTATATCAGACAAAATAGATTTTAAACCAAAGAGTATAATAAGAGATGAGGAGGGACACTATATCCTACTTAAAGGGTCTATCCAACAACAAGATCTAACAATTGTAAATATCTATGCCCCTAACATGGGAGCAGCCAATTATATAAGCCAATTAATAACAAAAGCAAAGAAACACATCAACAACAATACAATAATAGTGGGGCACTTGAACACCGCTCTCACTGAAATGGACAGATCATCTAAGCAAAAGATCAACAAGGAAATAAAGACTTTAAATGACACACTGGACCAAATGGACTTCACAGATATATTCAGAACATTCCATCCCAAAGCAACAGAATACACATTCTTCTCTAGTGCCCATGGAACATTCTCCAGAATAGATCACATCCTAGGTCACAAATCAGGTCTCCACCGGTACCAGAAGACTGTGATCATTCCCTGCATATTTTCAGACCACAATGCTTTGAAACTAGAACTCAGTCACAAGAGGGAAGTTGGAAAGAACTCAAATACATGGAGGCTAAAGAGCATCCTACTAAAGAATGAATGGGTCAACCAGGAAATTAAAGAAGAATTCAAAAAATTCATGGAAGGAAATGAAAATGAAAACACAACTGTTCAAAATCTTTGGGATGCAGAAAAGGTAGTCCTAAGAGGTAAGTATATAGCAATACAAGCCTTTCTCAAGAAACAAGAAAGGTCTCAAATACACAACCTAACCCTGTACCTAAAGGAGCTGGAGAAAGAACGGCAAATAAAGCCTAAACCCAGCAGGAGAAGAGAAATAATAAAGATCAGAGCAGAAATCAATGAAATAGAAACCAAAAGAACAGTAGAACAGATCAATGAAACCAGGAGCTGGTTCTTTGAGAGAATTAACAAGATTGATAAACCCCTGGCCAGATTATCAAAAAGAAAAGAGAAATGACCCAAATAAATAAAATCATGAAGGAAAGAGGAGAGATCACAACCAACACCAAAGAAATACAAACAATTATAAGAATATATTATGAGAAACTATATGCCAGCAAATTAGATAATCTGGAAGAAATGGATGTATTCCTAGAGACGTACAAACTAACGAAACTGAACCTGGAAGAAATAGAAAACCTGAACAGACCCATAACCACTAAGGAAATTGAAGCAGTCATCAAAAATCTCCCAACAAACAAAAGCCCAGGGCCAGATGGCTTCCCAGGGGAATTCTACCAAACATTTAAAGAAGAATTAATACCTATTCTTCTGAAACTGTTCCAAAAATAGAAATGGAAGGAAAACTTCCAAGCTCATTTTATGAGGGCAGCATTACCTTGATTCCAAAATCAAAGACTGCATCAAAAAGGAGAATTACAGACCAATATCCCTGATGACCACAGATGCAAAAATTCTCAACAAAATACTAGCCAATAGGATCCAACAGTACATTAAAAGGATTATTCACCACGACCAAGTGGGATTTATTCCTGGGCTGCAAGACTGGTTCAACATCTGCAAATCAATCAATGTGATACAATACATTAATAAAACAAAGAACAAGAATCATATGATCCTCTCAATAGATGCAGAAAAAGCATTTGATAAAGTACAGCATCCTTTCTTGATCAAAACTCTTCAGAGTATAGGGATAGAGGGTACATACCTCAATATCATAAAAGCCATTTATGAAAAACCTACAGCAAATATCATTCTCAATGGAGAAAAACTGAGAGCTTTCCCCCTAAGGTCAGGAACGCAGCAGGGATGTCCACTATCACCACTGCTATTCAACATAGTACTAGAAGTCCTAGCCTCAGCAATCAGACAGCAAAAAGAAATCAAAGGCATCCAATTTGGCAAAGAAGAAGTCAAACTCTCACTCTTTGCAGATGATATGATACTTTATGTGGAAAAACCAAAAGACTCCACCCCAAAACTGCTAGAACTCATACAGATATTCAGTAAAGTGGCAGGATATAAAATCAATGCACAGAAATCAGTGGCATTCCTATGCCCCAACAAGTCAGAAGAAAGAGAAATTAAGGAGTCGATCCCATTTACAATTGCACCCAAAACCATAAGATACCTAGGAATAAATCTAACCAAAGAGGCTAAGGATCTGTACTCAGAAAACTATAAAATACTCATGAAAGAAATTGAGGAAGACACAAAGAAATGGAAAAACGTTCCATGCTCATGGATTGAAAGAACAAATATTGTGAAGATGTCAATGCTACCTAGAGCAATCTACACATTTAATGCAAATCCTATCAAAATACTATCAACTTTTTTCAAAGAAATGGAATAATCCTAAAATTTGTATGGAATCAGAAAAGACCCCGAATAGCCAGAGGAATGTTGAAAAAGAAAAGCAAAGCTGGTGGCATCACAATTCCAGACTTCAAGCTCTATTACAAAGCTGTAATCATCAAGACAGTATGGTACTGGCACAAAAACAGACACATAGACCAATGGAACAGAATAGAGCCCAGAAATGGACCCTCAACTCTATGGTCAACTCATCTTTGACAAAGCAGGAAAGAATGTCCCATGGAAAAAAGACAGTCTCTTCAACAAATGGTGTTGGGAAAATTGGACAGCCACATGCAGAAGAATGAAACTGGACCATTTCCTTACACCACCACAAAAATAGACTCCAAATGGTTGAAAGACCTCAATGTGAGACAGGAGTCCATCAAAATCTTGAGGAGAATACCGGCAGCAACCTCTTCGACCTGAGCCGCAGCAACTTCTTCCTAGACACACTGCCAAAGGCAACAGAAACAAGGGCAAAAATGAACTATTGGGACTTCATCAAGATAAAAACCTTTGCACAGCCAAAGAAACAGTCAACAAAACCAAAAGACAACCGACAGAATGGGAGAAGATACCTGCAAATGACATATCAGATAAAGGGCTAGTATCCAAAATCTATAAAGAACTTATCAAACTCAACACCCAAAGAACAAATGATCCAATCAAGAAATGGGCAAAAGACATGAACAGACATTTTTCCAAAGAAGACATCCAAATGGCCAACAGACACATGAAAAAGTGCTCAACATCGCTCGGCATCAGGGAAATCCAAATCAAAACCTCAATGAGATACCACCTCACACCAGTCAGAATGGCTAAAATTAACAAGTCAGGAAACGACAGATGTTGGCGGGGATGCGGAGAAAGGGGAACCCTCCTACACTGTTGGTGGGAATGCAAGCTGGTGCATCCACTCTGGAAAACAGTGTGGAGAGTCCTCAAAAAGTTGAAAATAGAGCTACCATATGACCCAGTAATGGCACTACTGGGTATTTACCCCAAAGATACAAATGTAGGGATCAAAAGGAGTACGTGCACCTCAATGTTTATAGCAGCAATGTCCACAATAGCCAAACTGTGGAAAGAGCCAAGATGTCCATCGACAGATGAATGGATAAAGAAGATGTGGTATATATATGCAATGGAATATTATGCAGCCATCAAAAGGAATGAGATCTTGCCGTTTGCAACGACGTGGATAGAACTGGAGGGTATCATGCTGAGCGAAATAAGTCAATCAGAGAAAGACATGTATCATATGATCTCACTGATATGAGGAATTCTTAATCTCAGGAAACAAACTGAGGGTTGCTGGAGTGGTGGGGGGGTGGAACGGATGGGGTGGCTGGGTGATAGACATTGGGGAGGGTATGTGCTATGGTGAGCGCTGTGAATTGTGCAAGACTGTTGAATCACAGACCTGTGCCTCTGAAACAAATAATACATTATGTTAAAAAATAAAATAGAAGAAGACAGCAGGAAGGGAAGAATGAAGGGAGGGAAATCGGAGGGGGAGACGAACCATGAGAGACTATGGACTCTGAGAAACAAACCGAGGGTTCTAGAGGGGAGGGGGTGGGGGGATGGGTTAGCCTGGTGATGGGCATTAAAGAGGGCACGTACTGCATGGAGCACTGGGTGTTATACGCAAATAACGAATCATGGAACACTACATCAAAAACTAATGATGTAATGTATGGTGATTAACATAATAATAAAACAAAAAAGAAAATAAAAAGCAGGAAGTAAAAGAATGAAAGTAAAGACTTAACCAATTTGATGCCTGGCTTGATAACTTTAAAGACCCTTATGAGGGGGCACCTGGGTGGCTCAGTCGTTAAGCGTCTGCCTTCGGCTCAGGTCATGATCCCAGGGTCCTGGGATCGAGCCCCGAATCGGGCTCCCTGCTCCACGGGAAGCCTGCTTCTCCCTCTGCCCCTCCCCCTGCTTGTGTTCCCTCTCTCACTGTGTCTCTCTGTGTCAAATAAATAAATAAAATCTTAAAAAAAAAAAAAAAAAAAGACCCTTATGAGAAGCTTCTTTTTGAGCTTTACTAAAGCCAGGCTTTTGGGAGAAATCTTGACAGTTCAAACCAGAGAGATATGATTCATGTTTTTAGACAGGGCTCATAGGAGTTTGCTGGTGGGAAGACTCTGACTTCTGATGCTTTCCTTACCCTTCTAATTTCTGAAACCCATGGAAGCTGATGCTTGCTTTTGTGTTTGCCTCTGTGTCTCTGGGCCCCCAAAATGTCTGTACACCAATAAACATTTGTTCTTTTTAAAAAGAAATAGTGAACAGAGATAAGTGACCTCTGGAATACCATGAGGAATACATACACACACACTATGGGAGTTTCAGGAGAGAGGAGAGATAAAGTGGTAGAAAAAATATGTGTAGAAATTATGTTTGAAAATGTCCCAAATTTGATGAAATAAATGAATCTACACGTTAAGAAGCTCAAAGATTCTAAGTAGAGTAAACTCAAGAGATTATTATTTAAGACATAACTATAATCAAACTGAAAAAAACCAAGGACAGAGAAATCTTACAAAACAGCAAGGGACAAGCAGGTCACCACTTAAAAGGAATCCTCAGTAAGAATAAAAGCTGATTTTTCATCAGAAAGCACAAAGGCGAGGAGGGACTGGAATGACATTTGTAAAGTAATGAAAGAAAAAACTGTCAATCAAGAATTCCACATATTGCAAAACTAACCTTCAAAAGTAAAGGAGAAAATAAAGAGATTCCCAGATAAACACAAATTAAGGGAGTGTGTCACTAGTAGATCTGCCCAGAAGTGCTAAAATAAGTCATTCAGATTGAAAGAACCCTAGACAGTAACTTGAAATTGGAGAAAAAATAACACCAGTAAAACTAACTATACAGGTAAATATAAGAGCCAGTATTACTGTGTTTTTGATTTATAACTCTTTCTGTTTTCTTTATGACTTAAAAGACAGATGCAAAAAACAGTAATTATAATGTAATCTAATGGGCACACAGTATATAAACATGTAATCTGTGACACAACAACAACCTAAAGACAGGGAGACGCAGCTATATAGGAGTGGAGTTTTTGTAGGCTATTGAAGGTAAAGTGGTAAATACTGTTATAAATTCAGGATATTAATCACCAGGGTAACCACTAAGAACAAAACTAAAAAATATACAGAAAAGGAAACAAGGGAATAAAAAAGGTAAACTAGAAAAATTCAAACACAAAAGAAAGCAGTATCAGAAGAATTCAGGGAAAATAAAAAAAAAGATTAAGACCTGTAGAAAACAAATAGCAAAATGGCAGAAGTAAGCCTTTTTGTTGTATAATAAAGAATTTGGCTGGTTTTGTTCATGGCTCCTAGGAGGGAGCCTTTAAACCATTGTTATTTCCCCAGTGATAACAGTGTCTTTGTTATTCATGGTGGGCCCCTCAGACCTCAGATGGGTTTATACTAACAAAGTGATTCATGGTGGGCCCCTGCACAGTTTCTGGATGGGGGCTAGTTATGCCAGAAAGACAACCATATGATTAGAGGGCTGGTGCCATATAATATTAGCTTGACCCCCTGACCTTCAGAGAGGGGTGGGGGACTAGAGACTGATTTCAATCAAGTGGCTGAATGATTTAACCAGTCTCCCCCACATAATAAAGCCACAATAAAAACTGTGGATATTCACAAGTAAAGTGAGATTCCTGGTTGAGGACAGAAACTGATATGCTAAGAGGGTGATACATGCAGAGGACTACGAAGCTTCACATTTGGGAACCCCCAGACCTCTCCTTATGTGTCTTTTCTAATTTATGTTTATAATAAATAATAAAACTGTAATTGTAAACATATAGCTTTCTTGACTTGAGTTGTTCTACAAAATTACTGAGCCTAAGGTGGTAGTGGGAATCCCTGAATTTGTAGCCAGTTTGTCAAAAGTGTGGATAGTTGGGGAAACTCCAAGTTTACAACTTGTGTTGGAAAGGAGGGCAGTCTTGTGGGGGACTAGGCCATTAACTTATGAAATCTGACCCAACTCTAAGTAGTTAGCATCAGAATTGCATAGCCACATAGGTAATTACCTTAAATATACATGGATTACACTGTTCGAGTAAAAGGTAGAGATTGGCAGAACTGATTAAAAAATGACTATAGGCTGTCTAAAAGGACTCATTTTAGATCCAAAGACACGAACAGATTAAAAATGAAAGGACAGAAAAAGATATTCAGTGCAAATAGTAATAAGGAAAAGAAAGCTGGGATGGTTATACTAATATCAGACAAAATAGACTCTTAATCCAAAATTGTTATAGGAGACAAAGAAGGACATTACATTTTGATAAGAGTCAATCCATCAAGAAGATATGAAAAAATTACAAACATATGTGCATTTAACAACAGAGCCTAGAAATACATGAAGCAAACAATTACATAATTAAAAGGAGAAATAGGCACAAAAAATAATTGGAGATTTCACTACCCCACTTCCAATAATGGACCTACTAGAATGGCAATAATAAAAAACAAAACAAAACAAAACAAGTGCTGATACGGATGTGTGCTCTTGGGAACATAAAATGAAAAGTCTGACCATTCCTCAAAAATATAAACACAAAACTACCACATGACCTGCTAATTATACTCCTGGGTATATACCCAAAATAAGTGAAAACAGATGTTAAAAAAAACCTGAACACAGATGTTCATAACAACACTATTCACAATAGTCAAAAGGTGGAAATAACCCAAAAAACCCAAATATCCATCCATTGATGAATGGACAAACAAAACAGTATATATCCATACAATGGAATATTATTTACCATAAAAAGGAATGAAATACTGATATATGCTACAAGAACAAAACTTGAGAACACTAAGTGAAAGAAGCCAGACACAGAGGCCACAAATTATATAATTCTACTTATAGGAAATACCTAGAACAGACAAATCTACACAGAAAATCAACAGTGGTTGCCAGAGGCTGGGGGAATGGGGAGTAACTACTTAATGGGTTTGGGGTTTCCTTTTAGGATGATGAAAATGTTCTGGAACTACATAGTGGTGATGGTTACACAACACTGTAAATAAATACTTCTGAATTGTATATTTTAAAATAGCTAAAATAATAAATTTTATGTTATGTGTAACTTATCACAATGTTTTAAAAATCTGTGTATACTTTCTTATTCGTTTATTAACCCAGGACCAGATATACACACAAAAAAGTACACCAAAAATAATTAGGAGATGTATGCAACCTACCTGTTAGTGCTGCTGGTTTGGATAGTGTACTATACTGGTTTTGTGTAGATATCATACTTTGACGTGGACTTAGTGTTGGTGATGCAACAAGTGAAAGTTCCTCAATAATAATACTGCTTTTGGGATGATTCTTGGGAAGTTCACTTAATCTTTGTTCTAATGAATACTTTAAAAGGTCCAACTTCTGACTTGATTCATTAAATCTTGCTTGGGCCTTGAATAGGGAAAAGACAACTGTCATCTAAATAATTACATTCTTTGAATAATGTATTTATTAAGTTAAAATATTTATTTAAAATTACTTCTGAAAGTGCTTTTCTGTCTGTTACTTTTCCTGAGCCAAGTAATTTCATTACATTCTTTGCACCTTCTGCTACTGCAAACTCTATCCTAAAATGATGCCTTAATTCTTCCATCCGAAGTTCAAGAGGACTTATGACAGGTTTTGCTAGAGGGGGGGAAAAAAAAATGCAATTGAACCATTTATTTGGTATTCTCATATGTAGTAATTAAAACTCATGAAAAGAAATGATTTCTTACAACTTAAAAGTTAGTTATTAAGTCAATAAACATACTTAATAGATACAATGGTGAAATAAAAAGCCTTCCATTTTAGCCATCAAAACTCAAAGATAAAAACTAAAGATCAAAAAACACAATGCTTCCTCCTCCTTGACTTTGAACCACTGCTTCTCTCTTATGTAACATTTATTAAGCACCATGCCCATAATAATAAGAATGACAATTTATCTCTATTCCATCACCATTATCAAAAGCCAATTCATTGGTCTGGACTGCCTGAAGAATCTGCATGCGTATCACTTCTATTTTCGTCTTGCTGTCCTGGAGCAATTGCTGAGCTGTGCCATGGAGTTTCCGATCCTATTAAAATAAGTTTGAAAAGGTAAGCAGATGAAAAGACAAATAAAACATTTTCATAGCTTCTAAGTAAGATCAAATGATTATCAGCAAGTGAAAAACAGAGTTAAAAGAACACTGTAAGTAGATATACTTATTTTAAATATAAATATACTTGTAGATACATTTATTTTAAAAAGCCACCAAACTGATAGCGCTATAAATGAGAAAAACTCCATAAGATAATTTGAGAGAAAGCAAGTGAATTTTATTATTGTTTTAAAAAACTCCATATTCACATTTGTAATTTTCTCTTTTTCTTTTTCTGCTTTACACAAAATATAAAGAATTTTCCCATACCATGGTCAATAATTCTCATATTCAGAGGCATTGTGACAGATAGATGCCTCACTTCCTCTCCCAAACTCTTACGGAGTTTCACATATGTTGGCAAATTTTTAAAATAACTAATCCTAGATGGTATCTGTGTTCCTTTAAATCTGATAAAGGAAACAAGAAACAGCATTTGTCAACATTGGTGAGATAATGAGAAAGGTTTCTTGAAATTCTTGTATGTCAAAAAATAAGACCTCAATAAAGCAAGGAAGGAAATTATAGTGAGTAAACTTCTGTTATTTCTTTTAACTTCAAGAAAGGTGAATTAAATGAAATAATGTCACTATCATATCTTAGTTTAGTTCCAATAACAATGAACGTTACTGATGGAGAGTCACGAAAAACTTACCATTTTTGCAATTGTGGTCGGCTAAATTATGATCCACCCAAAGATGTCCATGTCCTAATCGCAGAACCTTGCGAATGTTACCTTACATGGCAAAGGGGAACTAAGACAGCAGACGGAATTAAGGTTGTTAATTGTCCAACCTTAAAATACAGAGATCATTTCCTGGATTATTCAGGTGGACCCAAAGTAATCACAAGGCTCCTTAAATGTGGAAGAGAAGGCAGAAGAGGAGGGCAGAGTAATGTGAGAAGAAACGGACCCACTGCTGTTGACTTCAACGACTGAGAAGAAGAGGGCCATAAGCCAAGAAACGTGGGCAGCCTCTAGACGCTAGAAAGAGCAAGGAAACAAATTCTCCTCTACATCCTTCAGAAGGGAATGCAGCCCTGCCAATGCCTCATTTCAGCTCATTGAGATCCATGAGACTTCTCAATTACAAAATTGTAAAATAATAAAGTTACGTTGTTTTAAGCCACTAAATTTATGATGATTTATTGCAGCAGCCATAGAAAACTAAAACAGCAATTTCTTCCAAAAATTTCATATTCAACAAGTAACATAAGTTAATACCATCTCCTGCTTAGTTATATCAGTTGTCAAAGTCTAGTAGTCTTCAATCCACAAAAAAAGAAATGATAAACAAAACTATGCATCAAGTTAGGAAACATTTATTCACAAGAAAGGCCAATTTTTGCTTATTATTTAAGCATCTCTACTTTTATCACCAAGGCAGTCAGTACTGATTTGGAAATAAAATAGGATACAATCAACCTATATTCTCTGGAAGAGTTCAAGCATAGAAACTAAGAAATAAGCATCAGGTGTGCAGCATCATTTCAATAAAAACACACACAGTATATTCTAACACTGAATAAAGGGGAGGATGAAGATGTGGGGTGAGAGACAATACTGATATTATATAAGGAAAAAAGTGAGCTGACATATTTTATGATAAATACCAAACTAGGTTGGTTAATACACAGCAGGAGAAAAAGCAGTTTGCAAATTTATTTTCATATTTTTCTTCCATTTCTTTCCTGCTCCTAAGATCAATTTAAGATCTTCTAGTCAGATTTCATTCTTTATTAAATATTTAGATTTTACACCAACGGAGCTGGGCAATAGAGTTCCTATAATTCTCTTAAATATCAATTTACACCATCAAGTACACACACACACACACACACACACACACACACACACACTGTATTTGTTAATTCTGCTTTACCGTTAAAAATACTTGCTTGAGTTTGGTGTTCGGCTATGACTAATTATATATGCTTTTAAGAATATACCTATTCACCTTCCAAATTTAAAATGAAAATACTTTATTTTTACTTTAA
The DNA here is from genome assembly GCF_004348235.1 of Phoca vitulina. Lineage (NCBI taxonomy): Eukaryota > Metazoa > Chordata > Mammalia > Carnivora > Phocidae > Phoca > Phoca vitulina. The sequence continues at coordinate 28,219,972 of NW_022589705.1, forward strand.
TTCTTCCTTTCCAGTATTAGGTACATTAGACAAACTGAAGATTTGAAATAGCTTTTTTATTTCTTTGAGACCTCATCGGAGGAGGAAAAACTTAGTATTCCAAAACTCCTAATTTAATGGGGCAAATATGTTTTGCAATCAGATAGACTGGGGGCCAAATCTTAACTGTATTTTTAACCTTGGGTTAGTTACCTATCTTCCACAAGCTTTAGGTTTCTTGCAGAAATTATGTAAATGAAGATACCACTCTCTAAAACATGGAGATTTGTAAGCATTAGATAAAACTAAAATCATATTGCCTAGAACTTGACTGGCATTAAAATGTTCTCTTTTAGAGTACTAAAAATGATTTTATCTTATTTCAATGAAGTCCTAGTATAAATGTATAAATATTAAGCAAACTATATAATACTATGCTTTTCAATTAAGCTACTCCTTTTATTATTTTTATCATCATGTGAGAAGACAGCAGTTCTGTCATTTACTTCTTTGGAAATACTTTCTTAACTATTTCAATTCAACATGCAAAGAAGAGCATTAGTTCATTTTAAAAGATCTGCACAGATGTCGAAGTATGATGGAGGCTCTTAAAACTGACAATGGATATTACCTGTCACAGGCAATTTACAGTTACTAATGTCAGTCTTATGCTTTCCAGCATTCAATAAATGTTTATGGTCAGCTTTATGCTTGTAGGAAATGCAATGGATTTTTTACTGAACACCTAATATATTCAAAGCAAGAAACAGGTAGGTCTAAAGTATATGAATTGGTTTTGAATTACAGAAATACTGGCTTTTATGTTAAGGCTTTGGAAAGATTTTTATGTATGTTAGGTTGAATCATATGAAAATGCCAATATCTGACTAATTTGGAACTAAAAAGATAGCAATTTCATATGGTTCTACTGGTACTCAGCACTCTACAATGCCTGTTATACTTTGAATGTACAATATTTTTAAATTATAAGTTAAAAAATTTACAATATTTTCCAATTATATAATATTTTTTTTTGTAAAAAGTAACCATTATTGTTTTGAAAGTCATAGTGGGACCATTACAACAAACTACATCACACATGGATTTCAGAAATAAATAAACCAATCATTATCTTTATTTTTCCATCACATATTTATGGCTTACTTTACATGTATTAAATGTGGTCACATCCAGTGAAAATACAAAGATTAATCAGTTAGGATGCTACCTTTAAAAACCTATAATTTTATTGAAGAGATACAAATAATTATTGTATGTGTCAGAATGTTTAAAGTAGCCAAAGAAAATCAAAGCAAGATGGGATCAATTTTAGCTGAGGGAATCCAGAAAGGTTTTATGGGCTGTTAATACAGATGAGATTGGACTATATCAAGACTAGAATACTGAGGACAGTGAGGCTAAGATAGATGGTTAGATACTTTCAAATGAGAAAAAGGTCTGAAAAGACCTGGGTGCATTTAAAGAGGTTAACGAGAACCCCATATTTTAATAAATAGCTTAGTTTGTCATCTGCATACATCAATGGAAAACATCTCTTCGACATGGCTTATGAAGCCCTCAGATTATTCTGAAAACCCATGGTGCTACTTAGAGCCATGAAATTTACATTCTAATGTTGATAAAGATGATAAATAAATTGTGTAAATTATAATTTCAGGTAGTAGTAATGCAATGAAAGAGATAAGGAGACACAGGGGCTGATATTTTACACAGGATAGTAGTAAAGAGCTTGCTGAAGTGACTATAACGAAGTGAGAGAAAAAGCCGCATGAAAAGTACCTGAGAGAAGAGACATCTAGGCAGAGACACAGTAAATGCAAAGCCTCTGAGGTAAGAGTGTGCTTGGTATGTTCAAGAGATAGCAAAAAAGCTGATAGAGTTAGAGTGTGATGAGAGAGAATAAAAGTGTTTGAAAGGATAAAATCAGAAGGTAGCCAGGGTTAAGTCATGTATAAACTTGCAGAGCCACAATAAGGACTCTGGATTTTGTTCTAAGCATGCCAGAAAGCCAACAGAAGGTTCTAAAACAATAGTGTGAAAATATCTGACTTGGCTTTTAAAAGGACAACTCTGGCTATGATGTGTTTGGGGTAGTAATTTTGTCATACAGAATCCAATAACCAGAGTCGTGAAGATGATTTTTACCACCAAACTGAATTCATTACCCCTGTCCCTAAATTGCTCCCCATCGTGAATTACCTATCCTTGTGAAGAGCACCACCATTCACCAATCTGCCTACATAACCAACCCAAGAATCAGCTTTGACTCAGCCTTCTTCCTCATATCAAGACACCACATATTTATTCTACCTAAATAGCTTGACTCTGCCTTCTTTGCTTTCACTGTGTTACAAGAGGAATGAAGCATGTTTAACCTGGACTCCTACAAAAGCCTACTTAACCTTGCTGCCTATATATTTGACCCTTCTCTAACTAATTCTTCAAGTCTGAGAAAGATGAATGTGAACTTTCTAAACTTTAAATCTGATCATGTATTTACTCTGCTAAAAGTCTTTCAGTAGCTCCATGTATCTCATAAGATAGGATCTTAACTGCTTAATTTTGTCCAAAGTACTTTATAATCTGGTTTGTCTTTCAATTATGCTATACCTCTCACTATACCTCACTCAAAGCTCTACTGGTGGGGAACAGAAAAAAAAAATTCTTGTTGGAATCACCTGGAAGACTTTTCCCAAAAATAAATGTGCTTTTCTGGAGATTGAGATTTGTTCGCCCATGAGGGCATGGCCTTCCACTGAAGATGACTGCAACTGTTAAAAGTGTATTCTACCTACCTCAGATATATTGGATAAGAAATAAGTTGAGAGTTTCTGCTACAGTCATACAAAAGCACTTCCATTCCCTAGAATAAGCCATGCTATTCAACAGTACCTTATTCTGTATCTGCTGGGTTTACCCACATCATCTTCCCTAGAAAGTAATTCCCTTTTCAATTCCAAATCATCCTTCAAATCTCATATTAAGTAACGATTTCTTCTGGCAGTTAAGTGATTCTTATCCACTGTTTCTTTTTTTTTTTTTTTTAAGATTTTATTTATTTATTTGACAGAGAGATAGAGAGCACAAGCAGGCAGAGTGGCAGGCAGAGGGAGAGGGAGAAGCAGGCTCTCCGCGGAGCAGGGAGCCCGATGTGGGGCTCGATCCCAGGACCTCGGGATCATGACCTGAGCAGAAGGCAGATGCCCAACTGAGCCACTCAGGCACCCCTCTTATCCACTGTTTCTAAAGTAACTTGAACATACCACTATTATATATTGTAATTATTTACATATGATACCTCCTTTTTGGATAGTGGAGCTTTTGAAAGTGGGATATTATCTGTTAAGTACCTATTATAAGGCATTAACTTTATTACATTTATACTCCAGAGCCCATCAAAATTTACTGTTATGTCCTTCACAAATTAATTAATATTCCACATAACTTCAATTTACAATTTTCCCTAATCTCAGAGAGATACACTTTGACCCAATGAGAGATTTAAAGATGAGAAATGAAAACAAGACCAAATCTAGACAGAAATAACTAGCAGGTCTACCTCAGAGACTATAGCAGCTGGACCTCTACCTGCCCCTTCTCAAATTAATAAATCCCCTAATTAAAAGTAAAAAGCTACTGGGGTGCCTGGGTGGTGCAGTCGGTTGAGCATACGACTCCTGGCTTCGGCTCAGATTGTGATTTCAGAGTCGTGGGACTGAGCCCCGCATTGGGCTCCACACTCAGCACAGTCTGTTAAAGTTTCTCTCTCCCTCTGCCCCACCCCCACTCACTCTCTCTCTCAAATAAATAAATAAATCTTAAAAAAAATAAAAGGCTATTGGAAAATTATCTCTTGTTTTAGTAGGATGCTCATAGTTCCATTCATTTTGGACCTGTGGTTATCATAAGTTATCTATCTGTTTTACTTTTAATATTTCCATAAACCTGTTCAAATTGGGGGTGGAGTGGGGTAATTACAGACCATTTTGAGAATACAGTGAAACCTATGGCCTTCTCATTCATCCATCTATCAGCATACACATTCACTTTTTCTTTAACTTCAAAGGGTTCATAAACCTCTCAATCTAATCTATCAACTGTATTTAAAAAACTTACTCCAGAGGGTGGTAGCTAGATAAATTTAATTTTTTTAAAGATTTATTTATTTAAGAGAGCAAGAGAGCAAGAGAGAGAACGTGCAGAGAGAGGGAGAGTCCCAAGCAGACCCCGCTCTTAGGACCTGAGCCGAAACCAAGAGTCAGTGGCACAACCAACTACACCACCCAGGTGCTCTTGAATAAATTTAATTTTAAAACACCCAGCATAATATGATGCATTCACAGTTCCACAACATAGTATTTGCCTTGAAACAAAAAAAGTCCAAAATAACATTTGATAAAAATGAAATATGTTCAAAACTAAAAGTCAACACTAAAAATAGTAACACAGAAAAAAACTCTACCACCATGAGTGTTCAAAGTTAATAAAATACGCTATTAAATATCATATAAGCAATATATCAAGTAGAAACAAATATATGTCTCTAAAAATAATTTAAAAATTCATTTGAAATATGGCATATAATCTAATTTTCATTATTAAGCTTTAAAAATCTTATTTATTAACATATACACATTTCTCTCTTTTCATTATCTTCCCAGATTTCTTTGGGTGGGTAGGCAGGGTGCATAGCTCCAAGTTAAAATTCCACCCCTGCCCCCTATTTCAAATTCTTAAATAAAACAAAACAAAATCAAAACATAACCTAATAACTTTTATTCTGATATTACTTAGGGAATATCTATTAAAATATGGAAGAAACATTAATTTGCAAAGGCAAGATCTTTAAATTAGTTGAGAATACCAAGGTAAATTTTGTAAGTCCACCTTTCTAAGACTTTTGGGAAATTATAGAACCTTAGATTGGAAAGAACCTTTAAAACAATCTGGTTCAGTGGTCCCCAGCATTTTCTCTTCTACATTATACCACAGAACAAGGACACATTCCTATTAGTAACAACTGCTTCCCATAAAATGATTTTCAATTAGGAATTATATGCCCATTCCAGATTCCCCAAGAACCCACAGCTCTACTCCAAACAATCACTACCACTAGAATGTCCTGTCTTTCCATTTGTCCTTTCCTAAAAGCCTGTCTATAGTGATGGAAAACTTATTAGAGTCTAAATTTTTTAAAAATAACCTTTTTGTTTTAGAACAATTTTAGATTCACAGGAAAGCTGCAAATATGGAGAGTTCCTGTCTACCCTTTACTCATATAGCTAAATTTTTTCTTGATTGATTTTGGTAGGAGTAAGCAATTTTTTTAAAAAATGATTTTATTTATATATTTGTCAGCGAGAGAGAGAGAGCTCACAAACAGTGGGAGCAGCAGGCAGAGGGAGAAGCAGGCTTCCTGCTGAGCAAGGAGCCTGATGTGGGATTTGATTCCAGGACCCTGAGATCATGACCTGAGCTGAAGGCAGATGCTTAACCGACTGAGCCACCCAGGTGCCCCTAAAAATATTATTTTAAAAACTATTTGTTTCTAACTTGTTTTACTGTCAATACTTTCAAATTTGGAGGCTAAAATGGTCTTAGAAATCCTAGTAGTACAGTGTTTGAACAGCAAAATCACAGTAAGCACAAAAATGCAAAAACTGTGGTATACACAGACCATGAAAAGGATACTTGTTTATAGTGTAAGAGCTTAAAGAAGAAGATAGAGCACCTTGTTTGATCTCAGCTGTGAACATGCACATCAGATGACTCACATTGTTTAGCCCTCTGTGCATATCCACGAATGACTGTGAAAGTGCCAGAAGTATTGATGTTGGGTTTACAAATAAATTTTATCAGATAGGTGAATTCACACATATGGAATCTGCAAATAATGAGGACTGACTGTATACACGTACATTTATAGTACTTACCTTTGAAGATCCATTTGAATACATTTGTATCATGTTCTCTGCACCTTGTTTTACTTTAAGTTCTATATCCAATTGTTTTTGTAAGGCCATCAATCTATTATTGCTAGTGGAACAACGAGGGTCACTGCTGGGAGTATCTGGAGTCCTTGGGCAATCTGTAAATTAAATAGTATGTTAAAATTACTTACTAGGACCAATTGCTGCTTAAAATTAAAAGTTAATATTCTCAAAGAATAAAGAATTATAAGGTTTGAAATGAGCTTAAAGTCACCTAAATGGAATCTCTTTATGCTTACAGATAATACAAGGATTCAAGCCAAGAAAATGTTCAAGTAGAGCTGCAGGATCTTCTGCCAGGGATACATTGAGTCTGAAACTGAATTAGATCATTGTCCCAAGTTTTCCCAACACTATTATGTTTAAATTAAATTAAATAATTTGACTCGTCTATTCAACAACTGAACTAAACCTCTACTTATTACCTGATTGGTTAAAGAAGAAATCATATTTAAACATTATACAGATTCCTCTAAAGTAAATCTTTGTAAATAGAATATAATGTCACCATTCTTTATAGTAATAACTTAAACATACACATAAAGGATTTCACATTTGTTTTCTACTAGGAGGATGCTCAGTCACAATGGAAAGTGTTTCAAGGATACTGATTGATACCACATTGCTAATGGGGGATATCTAAAACTTCAAGTCCATGGTTTCTCATAAAGCATACAGTGGTACTTCTATTTTAAAATAAAAACAAAAACTTTGAACAGAACCTTCTAATTATTTTGGGTAATCCATTATTGTTAAAATACTTCTACTAATTTTACCGTATAACTAAAATTATTCATATTGAAGTTCATCATTTTGTGTTTTATCTACCCTAGGTCCCTTGCTTATAAAAAAAACAACTTAGAAGACTAGGGTACTAGACCTGGTTTAGTTGTAAGTAACTTGGCAATCACTGGAAAATTGTCTAAACTGCAAGTTACTTAACCTTTGTGCTTAAGGGTTAAGTGCAATAAAAGATGGTCTGACCAACTGATTTTAATGACTGTTTTACATTTGGCTTTATATTCCTTTAAAAAAATTCATGAGTTTAAAAACAATTCAACATAATTTGTTAATTAACTTGCAAAAATACAGGTGCTATGCTAGTTACAGATATAAAATACCATTTTATCATTTACATACTGTGTTGCAAAGTGTAAGTCTTGATGTAAGTGCTCTATAAACTCATCAATCCTCATAAACAGCCCTATAATGAGCACTGCACCCATATTATAGAAAAAGAAAACTAGGGCACAGAGTGGTTAAGAAACTGGCCCAAGGTCATATATCTAGCAAGTCAGTTCCATACCAAAGTCTACCTTGTTAATTGCTATGCTATGCTGCCTTTTTACCATTTAAAAACCTTGTAAACAACTATACTAGACTCTGCATGTATGCATACTTACATATGTAACAGTATAATTACACACACACAAATATGTATATGTATGCATATTAATCCTTAAAATAACATCTTGAGACAGATATTATCCACATTTTACACATCAGGAAACAGGCAAAGTCACACAGTTACTAGCTGAGATTCAAATTCAAAAAAGGTTTCTATTGTAACTGAATTCCCCACATTATAATAAGCTGCTCCAAAAGCTGATTTTATAGGTGACATATTCTTTTTTTTTTTTTTAATTTTATCTATTTGACAGAGAGAGAGAGACAGCTAGAGAGGGAACACAAGCAGGGGGAGTGGGAGAGGGAGAAGCAGGCTCCTGGCAGAGCAGGGAGCCCGATGCGGGGCTCGATCCCAGGACTCAGACCATGACCTGAGCCAAAGGCAGTAACTTAACCGACTGAGCCACCCAGGCGCCCCTATAGGTGACATAGTCTTATTAAAAAAAAACTAATATTAAGTATAGACAACTTCCCAGATCTGGCTCACAAATGAACTACTTAACATATTGTTATGGACAGAATGTTTATGTCCCCCCAAATGCATATGTTGAAACCATAATGTGATGGTACTGGAGGTGAGACCTCTGGGAGGTAATTAGATCATGAGGATGGTCTCTCTCTGTCACGTAAGGATACAGAGAAAAGATGCTGTCTGCAAACCAGGAAGAAGCCCGTTACCAGAACTCTGACCCTGATGGCACCTTGATCTCAGAGTTCTCAGCGTCCAGAACTGTGAGAAATAAATGTCTGTTATTTAAGTCACCCAATATATGGTACTTTGTTGAAGCAGCCTGAACTAAGACATATGTACCATAGTGGTTAAGAGTACCTATGTCTGAATCTCAGTTTTGGAACTGAGATTTAGTACAAACCATATAATAGGGGGTAAGCTACTTAACAGCTCTGTGCCTCATTGTCGTTATTGTTAAACAGTAAAAATAGCATCAAGCTCACAGGGTTATTGCGATTTAATAAATTACGTGTAAAGAGCTTAGGAAAGGGCATGGTGCATAGTAAATATTTAATAAACATTAACTAGGAGTAGTCATTGTATGAAGTGTAAGCATATCTCCTGTTGAGTCCATAAATGAATTGCACATCATAGTAATGACTAAAAAGTTAGGTAGACTCAATCTGTGAACAGTTAAGATTTTCTTCTTTCCTTCCTTCCTTTCTTTCTTTCTTTTAACATAAATGACACAAGACTCTTGTAAGAAATTGAAGTCACATAAAATTTGGCATATAAAGTTAATTTATAGTAAGCACATTTTAAAAAAAAGAACTGGGATGCATTCACAGAAGGCTCTCAGTTGAGAAAAGTATGGAAATGTGTTTTCTGTAAAACAGCTGATCATGTTTAGCCTAGGGTGAGAAAGAGAAATGATTCTTGCCTAAATATTTAAATATTTGTCTATCCACTTACTATTTCCCCACAGGGCAAAGAATTAGAACAAACAGATAAAGGTAGTGAGGATAAAAATTTTTATCACAAAGAGAAAATTCCTTACATTTTAAGTTATCTAATAAATAGATTCCTTAAAATGTAATAAAATCCCTTGTCTCTGGAAGCATTTACACAAGGGCTAGATTATAAACTGTTAAAGAAGCTATATAAGAAATTCTTGCACATTAAAACAGGTTATACTAAGACACTGAAAGATATACTGATTATAATAGTCTGTGAATTTGTAATAATATTATAAAATCTAACACTATTTTTATGGAAAAGTATGTCCTCAGTTTTAATAAGGATTGTAAGAACATAAGAAATAACATAATGATTAGGAGCCCGGGCTCTGGAGGTCAGAATGCCTGGGTTAAAATCCTGTGGCTACTACTTATTGGTGTGGTTTTGATCGTATACTTACTTCACATCTCTGTGTTGCAGTTTCCTCAGCCACAAATTGGGGGTTCTTGTGAAGATAAAGCCTGTATAGTGCTTAGGCCAATGTTTAGGATTCCAGAAAATTACATGTCAGGGCACAGTTAAGTAGCTGGTATTTCTGCTCATTTAATCTTCAAAGGAACTCACAAAGGTTTGTAATATAACTTCACTTTACAAATAAAAACAACTAAAACTTACAGAGATCAAGTAATTTGCAAAAGTCACAAAAGTGTATGCCAAGGCAGAAATTTAACCTTAGATATGTCTAGTTTTATAAAGCCCACTTTTTTACTCATTTAGAAATCAGAGAAACACTTTGATGTCCCCTCAGATTTCACCTATTCTTCCTTTTAACAAACTACTTTTCTTCTCTCCAATTTCCTTTCTTATAGGTTATGGTAAATTACAGCATTATAAAACATATGGTTGCCAGTATATTTGTTAAACACTTTTCTTCATGGTAAAACATATTTCAAAACAGGGGTAGCCGGAACTCCCTATTAATGTTCTCGTCTTTCAAAAAGGCAATTTTAAAAACTTCTGAAAGATGAAATTATTTTTCCACTCTAAGAAGATCAAATGTTGAATCTATTAAGTATATACTTTGCCACTTTAAAAAACCATACCCCATGATTAAGACTCATGTCAAATCTCCATTTGCTGTATCTATTTGCTATTATTACCAAACCAGTTTGGGGGGGGGGGGGGGGAGAGATTACAGGAATTATTTGTACTTCTAACCATCTAAACATTATCATACAATTTGAAATATAATCTGTTACATAAAACTCAATAACAAGGTTTTAATATGTTTATATATTAGATCAAAAAGGTCCCAAATAAAGTCCCACTTTCATAGCTAGGCATTAAAAGCTTTATGCTGAAGTTAGCTAACTTTCCATTACTGCTTTTTATCAAATTCAATGTTTGCTTTAAAAAAATCTTTTTCTATCCCCCAAAATGCAAAGTACTTGTCTTCCTCCATACCACTGTTAACTCAGCTTAGGCATTACCTTTTTCTTCCCTAACCATCCCCCAAGCTGATCAGATGCCCTTTCTAACAATGTCTTCAGAGTATATTTTCTTCCCTCCACTGAAATATACATTACACAGTATTACAATGATTTATTTTCATGTCTGTTTTCCCCGAGACTACAAGTATCTTGATTTAACAATTTTAATGGAATAGTTTAACAGCAAATTGACACAGAAAAATAGCAGACTAGTACTGAAAAATAAGTAAGTTTAAAAATGAGGTGGAGGGAATAGAAAATGAAAGATTAAAAGGCACAGAGGGCAAAACAAAATCTAAATATATCTTAACTGTATTTCAGGAGAAAAAAAGAAAAATGATTCAAAGACATTATGTGAAGAGAAAAATGACAAATTTTTCAGAACTTATAAGATACCAATCCATGAATTCAAGCTATCCAATCAACTCCAAGCAGATATATATATAGGGGGAAAAGTCCATACCTGGACACATCACGGTAAAACTTCAAAAAATCAAAGACAAAGAGAAAATCTTTTTTTTTTTTTTTTTTTAAGATTTATTTGATAGAGAGCACAAGTAGGCAGAGCATCAGTCAGAGGGAAAAGCAGACTCCCCACTGAGCAGGGAGCCCGATGCAGGGCTCGATCCCAGGACTCTGGGATCACGACCTGAGCTGAAGGCAGACGCTTAACTGACTGAGCCACCCAGGTGCCCCTAGACAAAAAGAAAATCTTAAGAGCAGCCAATGAAAGGGTACCTTTAAATAAGTTACTGTAGATTGACAGCAGACTTTTCAAAAATAGCAATGAAAGCTAGAAGAAGACAGAATGATAGTTTCTTTCTTTTTTTTTTTTTAAAAGATTTAATTTATTTATTTGACAGAGAGAGACACAGTGAGAGAGGGAACACAAGCAGGGGGAATGAGGGGGAAAGGGGGAGAAGCAGGCTTCCCGTGAAGCAGGTAGCCTGATGTGGGGCTTGATCCCAAGACCCTGCGATCATGACCTGAGCCGAAGGCAGACGCTTAACGACTGAGCCACCCAGGCGCCCCCAGAATGATAGTTTCTTTATAAGATATAATTATCAAGCTTGTATTGTAATTTCAGTGAAAATACCTTGCAAGAATGAAGAAAAAAACTAAAACACTACCAAGATGGAAAGAATGTCACAAACATAAACTCTTAAAAAGAAAACTCTAAAAGTGTGGTACAAATCGATATATCAGAAGAGAAATAGGAATGAAGAGCACAAAAAATGTTTTATATGTGAGAAACTGTAAATGACTATATAAAATCAATAAAAAAGTCATGTAAGGGTTTTAAGAAAGCTAGAATAAAAAATAAGGCAACAACAATAAAAAGTCAAGATATGGGTAAGTGGAGGCATCCTAAGGCCTCTGAATTGTATGGAGATGAGTAAGAACAGTGATTAACAGTAGTCTTTGATAAGCATGCATTTTATACTGTCCAAATTAACCAAAATTTCCAAAATAATTGACTGATGTTTAAAAATACTATAAAAATGCCAAGAAAGAAGAGAGAAAGAAACACTGAAAGCATAAAATATAAACCCAAATGTATCAGTAATTATTTAAATATAATGGACTAATGATCTAGGTAAAAGACAAAAGATCTTACACTGATTAAAAGATTAGTCTGGGTAAAAACGAATACAACTAAATGTAACTACATGTTATTTACAAAAGACATATCTAAAACATAGTAATATAGAAAAGCTGAAAGTAAAAGAGTAGAAAAAAGATATTCCATGCAATCAATAATCCCAAACCCCAAACTATAACAGGCAAGACACTTTCAGCACAAAAATTACTGGAGATAAGGAATTCATTTCATAGCAACAGAAGGTTCAAGTCACCTTCTATTGAAAAGATAATTCTAAATTTGTAGGTCCTCAAAAATATGGCCACAAAAGAAAGCAAAAGTTGATAGAATTAAAAAGAAAACAGCAACTCTACATTCCACTAAGTATTAACAATGTTTTTAGTAATTAATAGAATAAGTAGACACAAATCCAGGTAAGGATGCAGATTTTAACACCACAGTTAAATGCTTAACCTATAAACATACTAAGAATAACACCCAGCAACTGGAGAATATGCATTATTTTTTTGGCACACACAGAACATAAAGCAAGTCTCAGCAAATTTCAAGGGACCACAGGGTAATTAATAAAAAAAAAAAAAATCAATAAATAAAGGATAACTGGAAAGTCCTCATGTTTAATAAATAAAAAGTACACTTTTAACCTAGTTCATGAGACAATACAGACATAATGAAAATGAGAAAATATCTCAAACTGATCAAAACTTTAGGTGATATCAGCATCATGGTGTCATAGATGTTCCTCCTTTTTGTACCCCCCCCACTTTTAACAATAAATTAGACATCCATCTATAAACAAAAGTGCCTTTGTGGAATTTGTGGTATCCAACACCAGGCCAAAGGACCTGGGAGCAGTCTTGTCCACATTAGCATTCAGTAATAGGCAGACAAATCTTGGTATCTCAATGTAAATCAAAGACTTAAACGTAAGACCTGATACCATAAAACTCTTGGAAGAAAATGTAGGAAAGAGCCCTTGACAATGGTCTTGGCAATAGTTTTTTGGATATAACACCAAAAGCACAAACAACAAAAGCAAAAATAAACTCAATCTGTTCTGCACAGCAAAAAACAATCAAGAAAATGAAAAGCAATATACAGAATGGGAGAAAATATTTGCAAGTCATCTATCTAATAAGGAGTTAATATCCAAAGTATATAAAGAACCCACACAACTCAAGCAAAAAAAGAAAAAAAATCTGATTAAAAATGGGTAGAGGAAATAAATAAACATTTTTTCAAAAGACATTCAATCATCAAGAAGACAAGAGTAACAAGTATCCTTGAAGGCTGTGGAGATACAGGAACCCATGTATGGGAATATAAACTGGTTTAGCTATTATGGAAAATAGTATGAAGGTTCCCCAAAAAATTAAAAATAAAACTACCACCTGATTCAGCAATGCCACTCCTGGGTATATACTTAAAGGAAATAAAACCATATCCAAGAGATATACGCACTCCCACGTTTACTGAAGCATTTACTTACAATAGTCAGGATCTGAAGATAACCTAAAGATCCATCAATAGTAGTCTGGATAAAGATGTGGGGCGTGTCTGTATGTATGTATATATGTATACACACATACACAAAATGGAATATGTATTATTCAGCCATTTGTGACATGGATCTTGAGGGCAAAATGCTAAGTGAGGTAAGTCAGACCCAGGAAGACAAACACTGTATGATATCACTTATATGTGGAATCTAAAAAAGCTGAGATATCATAAAACAGAATGTAGAATGATGGTTACCAGACGCTGGGGGTGGGAAAATTGAGGATGTGTTGTTTAAGGGTACAAACTTGGAACTGATAAATAGGTCCTAGAGATCTAAAGCACAGCAGAGTGATTATAAACAACAATGCTGTATTATAAACATCAGAGGTACTAAGAGACTAGATCTTAATGTTCCTACCACAAAAAAAGATGACAATGATGTGGTGTCAGCTAATGCTATGGTGGTAATCATATTGCAATATATAAATGTATCAAACCAACATGTTGTAACCTTAAACTTATACAATGTTACATGTCAATTATATATCAAGAAAAATAAATTTAAAAAATTTTACATATGGAAAATGCAGTTAAGCAATACTGAGAGGATATTTGTAACCCTGAAAACATGTATTAGGGAAGAGAATAAATTTAAAGTTCTAACCATCTGTCTCAAGTTAGTCTAAAAAAAAATAGCCAAGTCATTCCAAAGAGAACAAGAGAAAGGAAGTACTAAAGATTAGGGTAGAGATTAACAAAATAAAATCAAATACACAAATGAAAGGATCAGTAAAGTCTTTTTTTAATTTTTTGTGAAGGGGCAGAATAAGAACAAGAGGAATCTTAGAAAAGTGGTCAAGGAAGACAAATGGAGAACATACCAATATGAGGAATGAAAGAGGGAATGTTACTACAGATATATGCTGACTTTAAATGGATAACATCGTAAGTTATGTCAATAAATTTGAAAATTATATTAAATGGAGAACATCTTAAGGAATTAATTTCACCAAAAGTAATTTTTTAAAAAGATAATTACCTGTAAAATTTAAAGTGCTGGCGCATCTGTGTGGCTCAGTAGGTTAAACATCTAACTCTTGATTTCCGCTCAGGTCATGATCTCAGGGTTGTGAAATCAAGCCTGGCATCGGACTCCATGCTGGGCATGGAGCCTACTTAAGATTCTCTCTCTCCCTCTGCCTCTCCCTCCCACCCCCACTCTAAAAAAACAAAAAAAAACAAAAAAAAGTGCTATGAGATAGCTAAAATAAAGAGTTAGAAAATATTTGCAATCTGTAAGTACTAACTTCATACTCCATGCTCAATCTCTTCTCTTGCTTAAAATAAGAGGCAAGTTAAGGGGGAAAAAAAATAAAATTTCTCAGTCTCACTTGGAGAAGGCAGTACATGGCACATGTGACCCAATTCCAGGGCAGATATGAGTAGACATCTGTAGCTTTGTTTTTCGGAGAATGCTTTTGCTTTTTTGATAAAAAGAGACTTGCTAAGCTCTCATCAATAATAAGAATCCAAGAAAACGCTGTGGGGGAAACCTACAAAGTGGGCAATGAAATCAGAAAAAACCTAATTAAAGACAGACAGCTCATAAGGTGCCATCCATAATGGCTGAATTATTTGTTGACTTGCCTTTGGCTTGGGATGACTGTGGGAAAGGAGAATGGATAACCTTTAAAAATTCCTACTGCCCTCATCTAGGTTTGACACAGGAAATCATACTATCTATATGGTGCCCAAAATTTATTTTAATGGGCCCCAGGTTGATAATGCTTCCAGGCATCTTACCAAAAGAAATGCAAATCCTCTTTGAAAAAATTCAGACCTAGAGGCACCTGGGTGGCGCAGTCAGTTGGATGACACCTCTTGGTTTTGCCTCAGGTTGTGATCTTAGGGTCTTGGGATTGGGCCCATGTCAGGCTCCGTGCTCAATGCAGAGTCTGCTTGAGATTCTCTCTCCTTCCCTCTGCCCCTCCCGCTTCTGTGTTCTCTCTAAAATAAATCTATAAATAAATAAATAAATTCAGACCTAAAAGAATTCCCACAGATAAAGTTCCAGTGAAAATGTGCACACAATTAGAAATCACAAAGCTCAGGTAGAAAAAAATTCCCCCTGAGTGAAGAAAAAAGCTACAGGAGTAGCACTGCAAAAATTTCACTTACTGTCATTATCTTATACAGAATGTGGAAAAGTATATTTAATACGTAAAACTCAACATAAAGGGTATCAAAAGAATGACCAGGACAAGAGACTATCAAAATTTTACCAAGATTAACAAAACAGAACTTCTAGTAGTAAAAAATATGTAACAGAAATTAGAAATACAATATATGTGCTCTAGAGCAAACTGGACACAGGTAGAAAGAGTATTAGAGAAATGGAGATAGATCTGAAGAAATTATCATGCATCTAACTGGAGCTCCAAAATGAAAGAGTAGAGGGAATATAGGAGGTGCAAGATACAAAAAAAGCCAAAAACCAAACAACAACAACAACAAAAAAAACAGAAAAAAAACCAAACCAGGGGCTAAGAACTTCCCATAGTTGATAAAATATGCAAATCTCAGATTCAGGAAAGTAGAATGAGAAAAAAAAGGAAAATGATAAACATGGGTAATTAAAAACCAACAATGACTATATAAAATAATTAGATCTAATTTGTGGAACTGAAGATAAAATGATAGAACTAGAATATCAACAACAATGGCATATAAATTAAGTGGAGTTAAGCAGATTGAAGTTCTAATATTCTAAGTTTGTTGTATGGTATGGGACGAAGGAAAACCATTCAGAGTCTAGTTGATAAACAGAAACCAAGTTAGATATTTTCAACACAGGGAATTTAACACAGAGAAGTGATTGCATCATATATATCCAGGTATTATGCAAAGGATGAGGGACAAAATAGTAACAAAATTAAAGAGCTTAGTCAGGTGTACTGCTTTGGAAGTCATCAGAAAACATGATGTGTTAAAATATCCCTAGGGTTGAGATTTTTCAGAGACAGAACAATGAGTAAAAACTGAATTTGTTAGTAGTATTTCCAACAATGTATAGAGCAATAGATACGCTGTTTTTGGTGTTTTCAGTATTTTTTCTAAAACCACAACTGAGTAGTTGGCTTCCAAGATGAATGAGAGTTCTAGAACATAGGAGCAATCCATATGCTTAAAGGTTGCAGATTACTTAAGGTCTAGCCTTAAACTGGTTC
This sequence comes from Phoca vitulina, assembly GCF_004348235.1. NCBI lineage: Eukaryota > Metazoa > Chordata > Mammalia > Carnivora > Phocidae > Phoca > Phoca vitulina. The sequence goes on from NW_022589705.1 coordinate 28,236,597, forward strand.
CTTGATTCTTTTGGAGGTATACAGTAATGTAGCTGACCTCGACTCTTCCCAGGCCCAAGAAAGCTTCCTCAGACTTATCTCCAACAAGAGGTTTCATGTTCAGAATTAGAAGAGCTTAGGTGCTCATAATTGACCTTTCATCAAGCTATTAAAACACCTTATTCACAAAACACCCTAAAAAGGGCATATATAGTCCATCCTCCAGGTTATATAAATGAGAAAAACAAGTCCTGGAGGGGATGCAAGTGGTATGTAACCATACAACTAAATGATGGTCCAACCTGGATTAGATCTCAGATCATATAATCTTTGATCTTTATTTTATACCCAGCTGACTCCCAGTACACAATATTCATGAAATGGTACTTGTATAGCCAGCATGTCTGCTTATGAAACAAGGACTATTTATTTACCGCATTAAAAAAAAAATACAAGAGGAAATATAGTTGAAGTGAACCTAGCCACATTTAAATTAATCAAAGTAATATGCTGAAGCACTAGCTTACTATTTATCTCCTTCACAAACTTCCATCTAAAGTCTTAGCTACTGTTCACTTGCCAATATTCTGGTTTTCACCTGGTACTTATAAATTGATATTTTAAGAATAAACTGCTCCCAGGACGCCTCGGTGGCTCAGTAGGTTAAGCATCTGCCTTCAGTTCAGGTCATGATCCCAGAGTTCTGGGATCGAGTTCCGCATCGGGCTCCCTGCTCAGTGGGGAGTCTGCTTCTCCCTCTGCCTCTGCCTGCCGCCTCCCCTGCTTGTACACTCTCTCCCTCTCTGACAAATAAAATCTTAAAAAAAAAAAAAAACTGCTCCAGAATCTTGCCATGTGTTAGTTATATTAATTGTTCATATCTCCCCGCAAATTGAGCTTTTGTGTTTAAACAGATATGCTTACCATATATAGCCATCTGAACCTGCTCAGACTATAATGAATGCTCACTTATTATTAATGGATGCTTAATCAATTATTTTGTGTACTCAGGATGACCTCTGGCATAGGTCATCAACTAAAGTAATGTTGCTGAAATCTTCTATAACTAGTACAACCTCAGGTTTAGCTTTCTTAATATTTTACAAAAATTGCATAGATAAGATTGTGGGCTGTAACATTATTTGTTTAAGGTTAAATAAGCAACTTAGGCATTAAAAATTTCAGAACTGCTTGTATCTATTACATCTTAGTGTTTGGAAACTGCACACTGTATCTCCTGGTAGAGAAGACTTCTTTATTCTGTACCTAGGGCATGCACAGTTCTTCCATAAATTCTCCTAAAGATGGTGCTACTTTATTTTTCTTCTTTCCTACCTCTGATTACAGTACCGTGTATCCTCAACTACTATACACCTGTTAGACTGGTTAAAAAATATATTAACAATACCAAGTGCTGGAGAGGATGTGGAACAACTAGAGCTCTCATATATTCCTGATGAGAATGAAAAATGATACAGCCACTCTCGAAAACATTTTAGGAGTTTGTTTGTTTTTTTAATTTTTTTATTTCAAAATTTTATTTAAATTCTAGTTAGTTACCATATATGGTAAAATTGGTTTCAGGTATAGAATTTAGTAATTCATCCCTTACATATAATACCCAGTGCTCATCATAACAAGTGCTCTCCTTAATACCCATCACCCATTTAGCCCATCCCCAGCCCACCTCCTTCCATCAACTCTGTTTGTTCTCTATAGTTAAGAGTCACTTATGGTTTGCTTCCCTCTTTCCCCTTCCTCTATGTTCATCTGTTTTGTTTCTTATAATGTTAAACATACTCTAACATATGATTTAGCAATCACACTCCTAAGTATTTACTAAAGTGAACTAAAAACATGTTCACACAAAAACCTGTTAATAGGCAGTTACACAGCAGCTTTACTGATAATTGATAACAACTGGAAAAACCACCTTAAAGCTCTTGGTTAATGGATAAACAAGTGGTGGTACATCTATATAACAGACTTACTACTCAGCAGTAAGAAAGAATCAACTATTGATAAATGCAAAACCTGGATGAACCTCATAATGCAATTCTCTGAAAGTCAGTCTCAAAAGATTACATGCTTTATGATTTCATTTATATGACATTCTTGAAAAGCAAACAATTGTGACAGAGAATTGACTAACAGTTGCCAGTGGATATGGAATGGGGAGAGGGTGTGACTACAAAGAAACAGCCCTGTTCCTTTTTCTGATTGTGATGGTTAGATAAACCTGGCATATATTAAAATTTATGAAATGGTTTACCAAAAAAGAATCAATTTTACTGTGTATTAGCTTTTTAAAAAAAGTATATCATCAAAGAAAGTGTCAGGAATCTATGAATTATGTAATCTCATGATTTTAAAGATGAGGAAACAAATCCAGGGGTATTAAAAGTGACTTGCTAATTAATGATCACAATTACTCAATGGCAATACTCTCATTAAGAATTCAAAACTTAATACAAAGTATGGTTTACCTCAAAATGAGAAATTCAGTCAGAAATAAAAAATATGTAGAATTACGTAACAAACCAGGCCACAGATTTCACACTTATATTTTAATATATATAAAATTCAACCATAATTTCTATGCCATATTTAGGTGGATAGGCCAGAATAAAAAAAATTAAATTCTTACTTCCATTCAAGAAAGACTTCATAAACTGCACCTTAGTCATTAAGAAAGAAAACTCCTTCAATTTAGTTATTATATCCAGAATTTAGCAGAATTTCTAAGGTTACCTCTGAAAAACTCCAGTATTATTAGTTGTATACTAAATCAATTATTTCCCTTCTGGATATTCTAGATATTAAAGAAAATATCCACTACTTCAATAGGTAAAAATCAGTCTAAGTTTGGTGGAACATGAGAAAATGGAAATAGGAAGAGGTATAAGAAAAGGAAATAAGATGAAAACAGAGGGGCTTGTACTATACAAATTACTAGCTATACTTAATAAAATATGAGGTATTTTCTTACCCTCTTTTTAAAAAAATTTTATTATGTTATGTTAATCACCATACATCATTAGTTTTTGATGTAGTGTTCCATGATTCATTGTTTGCGTATAACACCCAGTGCTCCACTCAATATGTGCCCTCTTTAATACCCATCACCAGGCTAACCCCTCTCCCCACCCCCCTCCCCTCTAGAACCCTCAGTTTGTTTCTCAGAGTCCATAGTCTCTCATGGTTCGTCTTCTTACCCTCTTCTTTAGGGATGATACACAAAAGTTTAATATTCAGGACCCTGGTTCTTTGCCAAATATTTCCTTTTGAGTCTCAGGTGTCAACTAAGACTGATTACCACTCCACTTTACAGAGATTCAATAATCTTTTTCATAAGGTGCATTCAGCCTCATCTAACCATATCTTCATAATTACCATGTGGGGTGATAATACCAATGAGACTATCTTAAAGTATATAGAAAGTAAACAGGGCATAGGCATGAAGAAAATATCAAAAATATTAATTTCTTGCTACTCTTAAGAATAAATGAACAGGGCGCCTGGGTGGCTCAGTTGTTAAGCGTCTGCCTTCGGCTCAGGTCATGATCCCGGGGTCCTGGGATCGAGTCCCGCATCGGGCTCCCTGCTCGGCGGGAAGCCTGCTTCTCCCTCTCCCACTCCCCCTGCTTGTGTTCCTGCTCTTGCTATCTCTCACTCTGTCAAATAAGTAAATAAAATCTTTAAAAAAAAAAAAAAAAGAATAAATGAACAATCATACATTCCACCAATAACAGTCCCAAATGATCAGATCTTGATATTATAATATGCAACAAAGAGTTTTAAAAGTCTTGAAGTTTATCTGATAAAAATCCTTATTTTTACAAATAAGAAACTAAAGGTTAATAGAGTTAATTATTACAAAGGTGAATTAAGAGCAGACCTCCTATTTACATAGTAATTATTCATACAATGCAGACTTAAATTTTGTCCCTCTTTCCTTAAGTCATTCTGCTTGCATACCCCCAAGATGAGAAGGAATTAGCTAAACACTTGTTATTAATCCACATACTTTAGAGAACTGAAAGCAAAGAACCATGTCCTTGAATCTTCTTGTCAAATCTAATCTAAAATAAGTGATTTTGTTTACCTTAATATACAATATAAAAACATACAATTTTATGGCAATCTAACCTAAAATTAATGTTGAACTACCTTTAATCCTGTGTTGTTGTTGCTTTTACTGCTGTTAAATAAGTAATGAGGAAAAAAGAAAAAAAAGAAAGCTTATTACCAAGTTGTGTGACTATGCCATTTGCAAAGAGAACTATTTTTTTTAATAAACTCAAATTTTAACAAAATTGTCAAGTTTATTCCACACACAAACTTAAGTATTAAGAAGTCACAGTAAGAAAGTTACACTTCACTTAATATTTGCCCTGCAATTATCTGAAAATTTAATATTAAAAATGATAGTAGAGGGGCGCCTGGGTGGCTCAGTCAGTAAAGCATCTGACTCTTGATTTTGGCTAACGTCATAATCTCAGGGTTGTGAGACTAAGTCCCGCATTGGGCTCTGCGCTGGGCTTGGAGCCTGCTTAAGATTCTCTCTCCCCCTCTCCGTCTGACCCTACCTGCCCCCTCACAACTGGCTCACATGCTCTAAAAAAAAAAAATTAAATAAATAAATAAATAAATAAGAAAGAAAGATCAGTAAAGAAAATTTCTGATTTAATTTAAAACTTTTATTCAAGGTTTTGTTCCCCATGTTGTTAAATTTCTAAAGTACTATGATAAAGTCTATTTTGGTATTCATTATAAGAACTAATACAAGATTTTTATTTGCTGGTTTCTTTTTATTTTTTTGAGATCTACAACTAAACAGCTACTACGTTTCAGGCTCTATGATAAGCCTTGAGAACAGGTGAATAAAAACATGTCCTTACCTTCAAGGAGCATGTGGTTTAGTGTTTAAACATGTACAGTAGTAAATTATGATGCAACATGATACAATAATGAATGTACAAAGTAGAACAAAGAAAGATAATCAGAGAAAGTCAGGAAAGATTTCACAGTGATATCCGAATTGGCTTTGAGAAAGAAAAAGAATTTGTTAGTAGGACCCCAGGTCATTTCTTTATATGAAACTCTAGGAAAGACAAACTTATACAAGGTAGACCAGTGGTTGCCTAAAGCCAGGGATGCAGACTGGAGACTGAGAATTAATGTATACAAGAGGACCACTGAAGTGATGGAAATGTTCAGGATCCACTGGTTGTAGTAATAGTTACCTGGGTATATCCATTTGTTAAAACTCATCAAATCATATACTTAAATGTACATTTATCATATGTAATTTATACTTCAGTAAAGTTGATTTTTTAAAAGGGACTAGGGAAACCAAATGGGCCACTCTTTGTGTGGCAAAAACTCTCAATATTCCAATTACAAGGTAGTTATCAGTATTCTGTGAGGAAAAAAAATGTTTTCTCTAAATAAACAGAGTTTAAAGCTCCAGCGCCGTTTCTTATTTTAGACTTCTAAGGAAGTAATGGGCAAAAAATGCAGAGCTCGGCAGAGTTCCAGTAAGAACAGGCTATTTCTAAGTTTACATGATATTGCTAAGAAAAGCATTTTCATAACATGAATTTCCATTTATATGTAATTATTGAATGTGTGGGTAAGAGAATACTAGATGAGTTGAAGAGTTTCTAGCTAACTTTGTTATTCTGGGAAAATTAATTCTCATCTTTGGGATTATTTCAGTTCTAAAACAAGAAGACTGGTTTCTCTATGATTTCTATCATTTTTAAGATTCAACTCTTCTTACAAGGTTGAAATCTCTATATAGAGAGTCTCCAAATGAAATCCCTAAGGTAAGGCCCAGATGTGGAAATTGATGCATTAAAATAAGTTTTATTAAGTACACTAAATATCTGAAGTATCTTATCCAATATTTTAGATTGGTAATTTCAGGTTCTTAGTCACATTTACGTATTTTCTTAATCAAATTTAATTTTGCTTATATCTGTTATTTCTTATTAGCTAATCTCACAGGTACTTCTAAAATGTCTACGGTGTTGGATACATTACTGTACATATACCACTCTTTTTCTCTGTGAATGAAGACATTGAAGGTTATAAAGATTACAAACCTTGCTCAAAATATCATCTTTGCAAAGACAAAACTATTAGACAAATGTGTCTTATAGGATTTTTTTAAGTAAAAAGTTCTAGAAAGAAGGCATATATAAATGGATAAATATTGGTACAAACATGGAAATTTTTCTTCTGGAAGGATATACAACAAAAAGTTAGTAATGCTACCTTTAAGGAGAGAGCCTAGGTGGAGAGAGGTAGTTTTTCTATTTTTACTTTCTATATCATTGAAAAATTTCCAACATGAACATTTGTTAATTCCATTGTTTAAAAATCTTAGGTTAGACTTATGGGTTATATTTTTTTCTTTTCTATATTTAAGAAAAAAAGTAATGTTTGGTTTTTAAAATTTTTCTTCTTCTTCCTTTTCAAACAATAAGCCTGGTGGCTTAGTTGTTAATTCAGTTGCTTAGAGCACACAGAACAAAGGTCATAGGTTTGATTAATTACATTTGCAAAGAATAAAAATATCCCTCGGTCACAGAATACATTTTTAACTTTCAAAAGTCATCTGGCAAACTCGTGTTGCTGGTCACAAGGATGAATCAGGTAAGAGCATGTGGTTGACTCAATACAGAACATTAATCTTGGAAAATAACTCTTAAGTGATGTCTTACTGACAGAGGGTAAGAGAGTAGACAGCAGTGTTACTCATCTCTAAGTAAATGTTTCAATTTTCTTCTTTTTTTTTTTTTTAAAGATTTTATTTATTTATTTGACAGAGAGAGACACAGCGAGAGAGGGAACACAAGCAGGGGGAGTGGGAGAGAGAGAAGCAGGCTTCCCGCAGAGCAGGGAGCCCGATGTGGGGCTCGATCCCAGGACTCTGGGATCATGACCTGAGCCGAAGGCAGACGCTTAACGAATGAGCCACCCAGGCGTCCCTGTTTCAATTTTCATATCCATCAACTCACTGCACTTCTGAATAGAACAGAAATAAGACCTTAACAATCGGGGAAAATATAGTCCCTGTACTTTCAGAAAAGCTAAAAACGGTTATGTCACAAAGCTTACTAATTTCAAAGATGATACAATTCTTATTAATACACTATATAAATATCAAATAAAATACATATATACCTGTAACATCTTCTGGATCTGAAACAACAATATGTGCATTTAGTTCCTGTAGCTTATGATGCAGTTCTTCTAATTTTTTATTTGATTTTTTCAAAATGTTGTCCACGTAAGCCAAACTTTTTTTATCTGTTGTGACTTTCCTCAGATTTTCAGCTCCTTCTTTGATTTTCAGTTCTTTCCTTATTTCTCTCTTGATTCGATCCTTGATATCATCCAATTTCTGTTGCACCATCGTATCTGAAAAGTCTAATTTTTGAACAGCACTCACATTCTCAGAAAATGGAAGACTTCGGGAATCTCCCTACAGAAAAAAAATAAACATACAAATGTGGTAGTTTAGGAAAGTTAGTTGCTCAGTAACATGTGCAGCACAAGAGCAAAACTATGTATTCAGTGATTCCTTATTAAGTACATTACATTTAATTATTTCCTTAATAAGCAAGAGACTAGTTACCTTTACTATTACCATACAAAATCCTAAGTGCAAAAACTGCCCACTGACTAAATAGCATTATCTGGCAAATTTATATTAAAGTAAACACATCTACACACACAAAAGCATCTTAGGGTTCTATACAGAGAGTGGATTTCTGATATCCTATGAACCCAAGTTAGATCCCAACACCTACACTGTGACTCGTGAGCAAGTTATTTCACCCTCCAAATATTCAGTTTAATCGTCTGTAAAATCAACATAATATTGCCACCTTTCAGAGGTATTGTGATAATCCAAAATATTTTATGTGAAGCTCCAAGTACAATTCTTGGCACACTGTACAGTCACTCAAATAAGTGAAAATTATTATTAAATTCCATAGGTAAGATACAATTCTATTTGATCTTCTTTAAAAAACCTCTTAAAAAACTAATATTAGCAAAAATAAAATAAAGTTATATCCTTACGACCACTTCCGGTTAATGAATTAAATGCATCAGGATTTGGAAACTATATTCAGAACTCTATATATTTCATGGCTAAGTATCCTAATTGATAACTTGGCTGACTCACTACAAAAACATCATTACTAGAAAATATGTCTCAATTATGTCCTACTGATAGAAGCTAAGATAATACACAGTATCAGTTATTCATCTTAAAATAAAAATCAGATTAGGTAAGCACATCAAATCTATATTTAAAACAAACCAAAGTTATGTCCTAGCTATTTGTATATCATTTGCTAATTTTATTTTATTTTTTCTTAAAGATTTTATTTATTTATTTGACAGAGAGAGAGAGACAGAGAGAGGGGGAACACAAGCAGGGAGTGGGAGAGGGAGAAGCAGGCTTCCCGCCGAGCAGGGAGCCGGATGTGGGGCTCGATCCCAGGACCCTGGGACCATGACCTGAGCCGAAGGCAGACGCTTAACAACTGAGCCACCCAGGCGCCCTCATTTGCTATTTTAAGCTCCATTACTTTAATACTACCGGTTTTAAAATTTTTAATTTCTGAAACCCAAAAATTAGAGATAATGTTTACCTTTGGGAAGAGGAACTGAGTTTGTGAAGGTTCTAGAAAAGAAACATTTCACTGTGCACCCTTACGTACCTTTTGAACCACAGATCCAATTAATTAAAAGATTTTCCTTAATTTCTTCAGGAATCCATCATAACCATATAAATAAGTTCTGCTTAAATTCTTGGGTGCGAATACTTTTTACATCTAGTTCTTAACCACTAAAAACCAGGTTATCTTGCAGAATAGTGAGTTAATAGATGGGAATATGTGGGATCTAGTCTTGGCTTTGGACCAATTTACCCTGTGCCAAAGGGCATACTATACAAAAAATGAAGTAACTGATAGATCTATTCTTAACGTTTCTAGGGCCAAGAACCCCTTTGGAACTCTGACAAAAAAAAGAGTAGAACAAAGAAAATTTCATGTTTGTATATACAATTTCCAGGTTCCATGGATTGGAGATGAAGAATTCCTGGGAAAAGTGATCTATACCTAATTGGTCTTAAATTTCTGATCCTTATTTATGTGGATATATAATGATCTTCTACCGGACTAAAACAATATCTAGATTTTTCACTACTTATAGTGGAATACAAATCCTATTCAGTTTCCAAAGTTTATGAATCTACCTTTGGCTGGTTATCAAAAACAATAGCACATGACTACTGTCAAAAAATAAAATGCCAAATTTCTGCTGTCTGGCTTCAGGTAAAGTGGATTGAGGCAAACAATACTTAGATGAAAAAGTTTAAGCTAATTGCATTCCTTTAGATATTTTTATTTCTAACCTTACAGACTCAGAAAACATGAACTGCTTTCATAAATTTGTGCTTTAGTATTATGTACTAAGCTAGAGGTTCCCTAAATTTCTTGGTTCATGGTGACCTTAGTGTGTCAGTAATTTTTTCCATATGCCCTATAGGCCAAGAGAAATATCTAACAATTCTGTATTAAATAGTAAGTTCCTAATTACTTAATACTTAAATTATAACTCAGTAGCTGTTTGAAATAATACAAATATGAAAGAAAACATTACATTTTAAAAAAATTCTTTAATAACTACAGTTACTTATTAATGTTGGGTACTTTCACCATTTCTCAAACTTTGAAATCAGACTGGACACTCCCACCTTCATTTTCTGTTCCTCCATACAAAGGAAATGTAGAATAATCTAATAATAAAACTTAACCGACTCCAGTTAGTTCACATGATACCCAACAAATGGTGTCACTGTGTTTCCCTGGAAATTTTCAAATACACTGCAACATCCTGAGAGTTGCTGAGGCACCCCAGAGAGTCTTGTTGTACAGTTTGAGAATTGTGGTACTAAAATATAAAGGCTGTTACAAAAAAACCTGTTCTATGAAAATGGCATCAGTATTTGATGTGAATCCTTGAAGGTCTTTTGCCTACTTCAAATCTCATTTCTTTCCAATTTGCTACCTAAATCCCAATCCTATCAAATTACAGAATTTACTGCTGGAGACAACCTCTTGGCTCAGCTACTAATGCATGCTGCACCTTTGGGATATACTACCTTTCCTTCTTTTCTTCAACTATCTCTTCCTAGTCCCTTCTCTGCCTAACTTCTATTTTGTTTCAAAGCTGACCACAAATCTTCCTGGGAAAGAATTTCCTGCCTATGCCCTCTTAGAATTTAGATTAAATGCCTCTCTTCACTACCCCAAAGACTATTAGCAATTCGAGGGCAAGGCTTATACCTGGCATAACAGTTCTGTTTTGCTTTCTTAATGATTAGTCCATTATATTATTTAATATTCTTCTTCTTTCTTTTTTAAGATTTTATTTATTTATTTGACAGAGAGAGAGATTGTGAGAGCAGGAACACAAGCAGGGGGAGTGGGACAGGGAGAAGCAGGCTTCCCGCGGAGCAGGGAGCCCAATGTGGGGCTCGATCCCAGAACCCTGGGATCATGACCTGAGCCGAAGGCAGATAATTAACAACTGAGCCACCCAGGCGCCCCTAATATTCTTTTTGAATTCAGGAAAGTCTGTCACTGCTGAGGAACTCATGCTTTCCTCTTTCTGATAAAGAGAACTTATACTCTAGGAAACTCAAAGGCAAAACTGATACTCAACCATAGCAACTATATTAGCTAGGATTAGATATAAACCATAGGTGGTTAAGCATGTTTGCTTTCTCTTCCTTTTCATAAGCCTAAATTTTTAGTAACCATATTTTACTCCCATCTTTTGTTGTGACATGGTTTAAATATTTTTTGAAAAGGAGCAAGAGATACCAGTAATTTAAGATAAATGTCCCCTGACAGTAGGCAGGAAAGATTACAGTACTTTCTATTACTCCTTTCCTAAAAATTTTAGTGCAGTAAACTGTGAAATTTACTGGAAAATATAATTTTCTTGCATTTGAAACAAGTGAAATGAGATATTTTATTAACTTATGTCTCTACCCTAAAAAAAAAAATAATAAAACAATTATATCATAAATGCCAGAATCAGTACTAGGCAATGAAATAATATTTCTGACACAGGTAAAATAAATTAGCCTCAGAAAATAAATAGCTATTTAACCACTGAAAACCTTCAGTGATAATCTTTGTCTCAGTAGCTTCTATTACAGGCGGTAATAACTGTCTACACCATCTATATTACATTATGTTTACAAGCTTAACACTTTCATCTGCATTCACAATTGTTTTCTACTCTGTAAAATTTGATGCCTACTCCCAAATTAAACAGTAGATACCTTTTTTCATCTTTTCAAAATAAAGTTAGATACAACCTCTAATCACAAACTCCTTTTAAAATTCACTAATATGCTCAGAAAGTATGCAGATAAAAGATTAAAAAAAAAATGAACTAATCCTAAGCATAAAACTAAACTCTTAACAATATTCATAATGCTGCACCAATTATCTATACATAAAAGAAACCTCATAATTCTCATCTCTTTTATCACTGAAATCATAAGCTAGCCACTCCATTCTAGTCAAATTAATCTAACATTTTGCTGTTTACATTATTTTACCTTGTCTTTCTTATGCCCTATTTATCTAAATTCAGCATCACAAAATACTTGTTTAAAAAATATTTTAAGTCTTTCATGGTTCTATTTTAAATTTTATATCATCCATAAGTTCAATGCAGTCATTCAATCAAATGGATAAAATCTAAACAAAAGGAAATCATCAGTAAAATTAATACCCTCAGGATTTATAGAACTGAAATGATTTTTAGTTAAATAGGTTTCAAGTGGCTAAGCAAAAGGAATAGAGACCCCAATGAGTAAGAAACAGAAAGTAAAAATTATATGGATTTCAAAGGAACCAAAATAAATTAAAAACTGAGTGGTTAGGTTAAATAGCAGATTAGACCAAGATAATGAATTAGTATACTGGCAGGTAGAAAACTGGGGAAATTACTCTGAATTCATCACACAGAGATATGAGAAATTAAAAGGCATGGAAGATAAAATGAGAAGACCCAAGATGCATCTAGGAAGAGCTCCAGAATAAGAGAATAAAGAAAATGAGGGAGAAGTACTGCATGAAGATAAATGAATGGGAATTTTCCAGAATTGAAGAATGATATAAATCCTTGGGCCAGAAAGCCACACCAAACTGTAATAAGATAAATGAAAATAACAACAGAAATAAACAGAGGAAAGGCATTTTATCAACAAATGAATGACAATTAGAGCAACAGAAGACTTTCCTTAATGACAACAGAGGCCCAAAACTATCAAACTTCTATAAGATTTTGAGCTTTTATCTTAAGGTCTTCAGATATTGCTAAGGCTTTCTCAAAAAAAAAAAAAAAAAAAAAAAAATTTTTTTTTAATCTGCCTCAAAATATTAACATTCTGGGGAAAATTACAGGTGAACTAACCTAGAGTCCATGTTATATTTACATCATTCTCCTGTTCACTAATCATGTATCTGTTAATATACATTAAAGAAAAACTGTGCTGTGGCAGAAGAGAATGCACCACTGTTACCTCTGAAACTGACAAAGATTTTTCTAATCATAATGTTAGCAATAATCCAATGTAAACTGTTTAAGTCTTTTATAAAAGCTGGAAATCTGTAACAAGAAACTTAAAAATAGTCATTTCTTTCACCTAGTCATCCTAATTCTAGAAATATAACCTAAGAAATAATTATAAATTATTACTTCATAGAATGGTCAATTCAATAATTTTAAAAATCATCAATAACATACACAAGGCAGTGTTATAGGCATGGACTTCCTCATAAAACTTACAAATAGCAGAGCTTTAAACCAATTTATAGGGAGAGAGAAAAACTGAGGATGCTACTAAGTGTCACAACAGAAGAATTTCAAACAGACTAGGGAATAAGAAAAGATTTCTCTTATTTTCACCCTTTATTATTCCACAGTAGTATGTACAGCCTCATATATTGCTATGTACACACAATTTTATTTCAAATTATGTTTAAAATAAAAATGGGGGGAAAAGGTTAGCAAAAAAATAAATTAAAATATTAATTATTTCTGGGTCAGGACGCCTGGGTGTCTCAGCTGGTTAAGCTCTGCCTTCGGCTTGTGTCATGATCCCAGAGCCCTGGGATCGAGTCCCGCATCGGGCTCCTTGCTCAGCAGGGAGCCTGCTTCTTCCTCCGCCCGCCACTTCCCCCTGCTTGTGCTCTTTCTCTGACAAATAAATAAATACAATCTTTAAAAAAATAATTATTTCTGGGTAAGAAAATGGAGAGGAATTTTCATTTTATTCTTTAAAGTATTCCAAATTTGCTCATTTTTTTAAAGTAACGAACATATGCTGCCTATCTAATAAGGAGGGAAAGACATTATTTAAAAGAAACCAAAAATAATTTTCACTGTATTTCAGTTTTGGCAAATGTAAAGCCTATACTGGTATCTTATAATCTATAGTATATTTGCTATTTAACTAGGTCATTTTGAGTCAATACAATTTCAAGGCAAAGGGTAAGACTACACATTCCACTAATTAGACAATATCACGTGTGAGCCACGTATTTCAAATACACAGATGTGAAATTATGTATTTAATAAATACAACTATTTTTACTTTATAAAATAATGAAATTCTGATCTGTAGACTAAAACATAAACTGATACTTTCAAATTATTACATTTTAACAGACAGTGAAGTAAAGAAAAACAGTAAAATAAGAACAGGATCAGATTCAAAGAACAAAATGAAGAAAAAGGTCTGTTACTTATGATCAAATACTTCATTTAGGGAGAGCTAGGAAAGGATGTTTACTCCTCACTGGCCAAGTTCCCAGAGAAGAAGTAAAAAAGCTGTTATTTTCTCTACACTATAGACATATAAAACAGTCTGATCTGTTAGATGCCAAGAAATGCTAGAGAGCCCATAAAAACTCACTGGGAACAATGGCTCATATAATGTTTTAGCTAGAAAGAACTTCAAAGATCAAGTAGCCTAACTCCCTTGTTTTAGTTTTGAGGAAAGCAGGTTCAAAGCAGCTAAGCAATTTGCCTAAGGTAACATGGGAAAGTCAGTGACGTGGCTGGGTTTACCAGTCTCCTGACTCCTGGTTTGGTGCTATTTTACACTCTACTGCCTTCTTAGAGGAGATCCTAGGAGTATCCATTTCCTTATATTTGAACTACACCTTGACCTGATTTGCATTAATTAACAGATATTATGTACCTTAAATCATGAATACTGGCAGGACATAAATCTTCTAATTTCACCATCTAATCCAATCCAGGGGAGAATGCTCTCAACCAGAAAACAAGAAACCAGTTCTAACACCAGCTCTCTGTCACTAGCTATATGCAATTCAAGCATGTTATCCCCATCTTCCTGTACCTGTTTGCTCATCTGCAAAATGGTGTTTGGCTTTCCCATCTTCTAGTTTTTAACTTCATTTATTCAAAATGTTCACTGAATGTTAGGCAATGGAAAAGAGCACAATCCTGTTTTCTTTCAGGCATTCAATTTATTAAGGTAGATGTGAAAACCAAACATAATCTGAAGAAGCAACAAAGCTTTATACAAATGTAGGCCATATTGTGTGTATGTGTGTGTGTTTAACAGAAAGCTCAGTTAGAATATAAATATAGTATGATGGCAATAACTAAGCATTTGGAGTCAAACTGGCTATGTATAAATTCTGATACTGCAACCATGCTAAAGCTTCAATTTCCTCATATGGAAAATGGAATTATTACAACTACATTGACTGTATTATTTCTAAGTCACATAATAGCTATGCCTAGGACTAAGAAGTATGTTTTCATAGTAACAGTGCAGTTCCTGGCACGTAGCACTGAAGCAGATAGTACTGGATGCCTATATAATATCCATCCTCCCTTTATCCTTACTGAGAAAACTCCCATTCTGCTAGATGCAACAAAGTACACAGATAAAATTCTCGCTTCACCAGACTCTCTGGCTGCTAGAAGTAGCCATATGACAACTTTTGTTAAAGAGAAGCCAGCCCAGCATTTTGGGGAAAGTATCTACTTCTCTTTTTTTTTTTTTTTAAAGATTTTATTTATTTATTTGACAGAGAGAGAGCACAAGTAGGCAGAGTGGTAGACAGAGGGAGAAGGAGAAGCAGGCTCCCTGCTGAGCAGGGAGCCCGATGTGGGGCTCGATCCCAGGACCCTGGGATCATGACCTGAGCCGAAGGCAGACGCTTAACGACTGAGCCACCCAGGTGCCCCTCTACTTCTCTTTTTGCTTAGAATGCAGACCCAAGGCCTGAAGATGTAGGAGCCATCATGTGGCAATAAGGGACAAATAGGACAAAACCCAACATACTAAACATGGCAAAGCACAAAGCCCAGTAAAGCCTGAGACCCTGACAGCCTTACTGAACTCTACACAAGTCTTACACTGCCTACCTTGGATTTCTTGTTTTAGATATATATAAATTCTTATCTGACCAAGGATCATGTAGGGCCTTGTAGGCAATATAAAGACTTTGGTTTTTACTCTGAGTGAAATAGGGTAGGGCTTAAGCAAGTAAGTGATATGCTATGACCTCCTGTATTAAGAGATTTGGGGGTGGGGGTCCAGAAAAAAGCAGGGAAACCTATTCTACGAAGCTATAGTAGATGGTTATAAAGTAGTCTCAAATGAATCCTGCCTCCCTGGATTCACATTTTCATGTAGCCCCCACTTTCACACTGATTGAACACTAGCCTTTTGACTTACTCTGACAGTGTGATGGAAGTGATACTCTGATGATAGGCAGAGAGACACAAGCACAGGCTTCAAGAGGAGTCACAGCTTCTGTTTTCACTCTTGAAAACCCAAATACTATTTAAAGAAGTCCAGACTATTCTGTTAGGAGAGAGACCCTGGAAGATGAGAGTGACCATGTGGAGAGAGGCCATGCAGAAGAAAACCAAAGCACTCCAGCTGTTCCAGCCATTCCATCTGAGGCACCAGACATGTCAGTGAGGCTACAGTGGACATTCCAGTCCAGCTTAGGCACCAGCTGAATGCAGCTGTATAAGTGAGCACAGGCAAAACCAACAGAAAAAAAAAAAAACAAAAAAAACACCTAGTATACCCACAGAATCTTGAAAGGAGTTTGTTACACTGTAACAGATATGTGATTGAGGCCACTGCAGTAATCCAGGCAAGAAATAATGATCACTTTAAGCAGTCTCTTCAATTACAAGTATTAATATTATTATTAATTTAATCCCAATAGATAAAAAGTATAACAATCTAACATTGTTTTTATGTTAAATTTTTTTTCCTTTTTTTCCCCCCACCTTATGCCCCCTGCCACAATTCAAGAAGGATGTAGGTAGAGACAACAATCCTCTTCTTTAAAAAATAAAACATAAAAATAAATAGACTTGCTTAGAAAAATTGTCTTACTTCCTTACCATTCCTGTGACAAAATTAAGCATAAGCTGCATGTAGGAGAGAGTATCCAATCCTTATATTCAGTGACTGATTTAGGATTAGTCATGTGATTGAAGTAGGCCCATTCAGATGCCCTTTTCAAGGAAATTGATAAGGAAGTCCTTCTCCGGAGAACACTAGTTGCAAAAACAATAAAAATTTAAAGCCACTAATGAAGATAAATGCTTTTCTTATCATAGATAGCCAGAAAACAAAGCTAACCCTTTGAGAGAAAAAGATCACTGAGGACAAAAGCAGAGCATCTAAATCGAATCATGTTTAAACATACTCCCATACCCCTAAACTTTTTAGTTATAGTGCTAACCAAGTCCTCTTTTGCTTAAGTTAGTTTGACTTAAGATTTCTCTCATTAAGGAGGGCACGTGTTGTGACGAGTACTGTGTGTTATACGCAACTAATGAATTGTTGAACACTACATCAAAAACTAATGATGTACTATATGTTGGCTAACTCAACATAATAAAAAGATTTCTCTTATCACAAATCAGAGTCCCAAATAATAAAATACACCTAGCTTCCTGCTTTGAAACATGAAATTTTATGTAATTTAGTAATGATAACTCCAATTCCAGATCTATATAGATGATTTTGCCAATATCAAGATCAATATGCCTTATAAGTATTTGTATACACTTCTACTTTAACCTCATTTTATACCACGAAACTGAACTTAATGGGTCAGATTTCTACTTTTCTTCCAAAGGAAGTTACTGGTCATTTTTGGTCTTATTTTGCATACTCTTCTCCCTTGAGTTTCTGGGAAATGTTTCTTATCTCACTCAAACCATGTGATTCTAGTGAGGTTGTCAATGTTTTTACATGATCCCATAATCCCTGGCAACAGTTGAATGATTTAAGTATGGACATCTGACTAAACTAAACCATAGTGTCCCACATCCTGGCCAAGCATAACTGATTCGTTCATCCCACAAATATTTACTGAATACCTATTATGCGTGCTAGATGCTGTAATGGATATTGGATCCACAGCGGTGAAGAAATAAAGGACATCTATATTGTATTATGACTATATAATGACAACTCCAACTCTAATCCATAATCTCTATGTATCATTCTAACTTCCTTCACTTGCTTATCTATAAATTTCCTTCCAGTAAGAAACCTGGCTCCTACTCTTTGCCATCCACTTACTTATTCAATGCCAGTATATATGCATAGCAGGATCAGAATTGTTAACCCATATCCCCATTGGAAATAACTTTCTCAACTACAGTACAGTGCTTACATGCACTTCCTTTTGCTTTTGCAGGTTCCCTTCATTTTCAAGTTACCTAGATTAGCACCTTTTCCCACCACTCTCTTCAGTGAGGTTGTTTCATACATATGCGTAAAACACTTTGATTCTCCTGTAACAGTCTGTATCCCTTTCTCAGCTCTCTGATGATGGCAGAGTGTATGTGTGTATTTTGCCATCAAGGAAGAGGAGCATAACCCCCCAACTCCTTATATGTCAGTTGTGCATAATGACTTCTTTCCAAAGAGTACAGTATGAAAAGGAGGAGAAAAAAAAAAAAAGAGTAACTTTATAGTCAGGAGAAACCTGACAAACACTACCTCATCTGGGTAATCAAGGTCAATATCAACAGTGATAAGTCATGTTGATATTATGTACCCTTGATACAATATGATGAAAACAGTACTTTAACACTGTAGTTTACCTTCCAAAAACCTACAACTCTGGTCTAATAAGGAAAAACACCAAATTCCAATAGAAGGGCATCTATAAAATATCTGACTAGTACTCCTCAAAATGTTAAGATCACTTAAAAAAAAAAAAGAAAGTCTGAGAAACTGAAACAGCCAAGAAGAGCCTATGGAGACATGGCAACTAAATGTAATGTGGCATCCACGATGGGATGCTGGAGCAGGAAAATGAGAACTATAGAAATCTGAGTAAAGTGTGGACTTTAGTTTCTAATAAAACTCATTAACTCTAACAAATGTACCATATTTATGTATGATGTTAAAAAAGGGGGGAAATGACTCTGGGGTATGTGGGAACTCTCTATTGTCTTCTCAGTTTTTTCTATAAATTTAAAACTATCCTAAATATGTTAAGTACTTTTTCTTTAAAAAAAAAAAAAAAAAGGATCCTTACAATCAAGGAGCTTGTACCTAGAGAAAAGACACACATTCAACAAGTAAACCACAATTAAAAATTGGGACAACTGCAATGAAAGAACATGACATAACAATGAAAAACCCACCTATAATTTGATTAAAACATTGAGGAAAGCCTCCCTAAGACTCTCTGAGGAAGCAAATTTTATTCTGAGACCTAAGAGATGATTAAGAGTTATCCAAATAAAGCGAAAGAAAGAAGTGTCCCTGCTTGAGAAACTAAAACAAAAATCAGACTTGTCAAATTTCTGGTTCTGGACAAGATGGAACAAGTTCATTTCTTTCTAGTCCTGCCTGGTAACTATAACTAAACACTCTGGAAATAAAACAGCAGACAATCATAAGGCTCTGAGAGGTGAAAAAAGGGCAAACCAGTTAGAAAGTTTGGGTCTTGAGGAACAGAAGGTGGTAAATTCTCTGGACTTTCTTTTTATCACAACTTATCCACACTGGGTAGCAGACAAAAGAACCTTCAAAGCCAAAGTTAAAAAAAAAAAAAAAAAAGTCATTAAAAGTCTGCTCTCTCTCTAGTCAGCCAAACACTATGGATGGTCCCCCGATCTGGGGAGTCTGGACTTCTGCACTGGTAGCAGCAGATAGAACGGCAAAAGCCAAGTACCCTGAAGTGGTGCTCTCCTTCCCTGTTAGTATGGTGCCCATGGAGCTGAAGTGAGTATACTGAAGGGTATAGGAAGGTCCAGAATGGGGCTCCTCTTACCCATCCAGGAAGAGACATCAACAGAGACCAAGTAGCGTGTGTGGTCTGCTTCCCCTGACCCTGAGGGAGCACAGGGCCTGGTAAGTAGCTTTCCTTCCCCGTCAGGGCAGCCTAAGTAGAGACTAAGAACAGAAGCATACTCTTACTCAACAGGAGTAGGTAAATCAGGATGATGCTCCCTTCCTTCACCAATGTGATATCAGCAGAGACCTGCCCCAATGTCCAGTAATAGAAGATGAAACAAGGTGAAACGCCCATCTCCTATTTGCATGGTGTCATCAGACAATGAAAGGGATTCTGGGCTTTTGCCCCTCATCTAACAGTAGCAGGTAGTCTGAGACAACAATCGCCTCCTCCAATGGTGTGCTGCCAATGAAGACCAAGTGGGGACCAAGTCAAGAATTCCACTCCTTTCTAGCAGGTACAGGCAGTCCTGCTCACTACCCCCAGAGAGTGGAATAGAAGGAAGAAGACTTTGAAGGAGAGAGCTGGAGAAAAGAATTAATTAAACCTGCATAAGAAGTCCTACATAGGGGCGCCTGGGTGGCTCAGATGGTTAAGGGTCTGCCTTCGGCTCAGGTCATGATCCCAGGGTCCTGGGATCAAGTCCCGCGTCGGGCTCCCTGCTCAGCGGGGAGCCTGCTTCTCCCTCTGCCTCTGCCTCTGCCTCTCTCTCTCTCTCTCTCTCTCTCTGACTCTCATGAATAAATAAATAAAACATTTAAAAAAAAAAAAAAAGAAGTCCTACATAGAACCATGACATGGCAGAACCAATCCACAGATCAAGCTGACCAGAATTCATACACAAAAAGGTTTGAGAAAATGAACTACACCATAAAACCTAGCCTTTTGGAATAGCTTTCAAGTAGTACACAAAGCAAACCAGAATAATACTGTGAGGGCTCTGGAAAGGAAATGATCATTGGAACTATATCCCACAAAAGTAGGCCAGAATCTATGTGCTAAATCTAAACAGAGCACTTGCTAAAATAGAAGATTTAAATAGGATACAAGGTCTTATAACAGTCAAAATGTCTAGGATAACAATAAAAAGAAAAAAAAAAAAACCCCACTCACCCAAGAACCAGGAAAATGAAAAACTGAATGGGAAAAGATAGTCAATCTATGCCAAAAAAAAGATAAATCATATGTTGAAATGACAGGATTTTAAAGCATCATCGTTAAAAATGCTTCAATAAGTGAAAAAATGAAAAAAAAAAAAGAAAACTTGAAAAAAATGAATAGAAAAGCTCAGCAAATAAGACAGAAAAACAGAATCAAGTTAATTATAAACTGAAAAACATAATTAAAAGGCTCACTGGATGGGCTCAATAGTAGATTGAAGATAACAGAGGACAGACTCATTAAACTTGAAGACAATCTGAACAACAGAAAGGAAATAGATTGAAAAAAATAAACAAAGCACAAAAATCTGTAGGACAAAAGATCTAACATTTGTGTTATTGGAGTCCCAGAAGAAGAGAAGGAGTGTGTATCTGAAAGAATATTGGGGGGGAAAAAAAGGCTAACTTCTATAATTTGCCAAAAGGCATAAATCTATAGATTCAAGAAACTAAGCAAACTCCAGAAAGGATAACCCTAAGGACATTCAATAAAGCCAAGATATATCAAATCAAATTTATGAAAACTATACACAAAGAACCATTTTTGAAAACATCTACAGAGAAATGATACATTTCTCAATGGAAACCATGGATGCCAGAAGAAAGCAGTATAACATTTTAAATGCTGAAAGAACAGAACTGTCAACCTCAAATTTTATACCCAATGAAAAAATTAATCAGGAATTAAAGGGAAACAAAAACATTCTCAAAGAAAACTAAGAGAAATTGTCAGCAGCAGTCTCATTCTTAAAGAATGGCTAAAAGAAGTTCCCCAAACTTAAAAGAAATGATAAATGAGGGAGGTTTATAACTTCAGAAAGAAAGAAGTCAAAATGAATAAAAATACTGCTACATGTAATAGACTATCATTCTCCTCATGAGTTTTTATATGCTCAGTGTAGAAGAAAACAAGACAGATTTTAAAATAGGTAAAGGGACCTAAGCAGAAGTAAGATTCTATAAATTTACTCAAAGTGGTAAAATGTCAATACCAATAGTATCTAAAATAATTTACACATGCATAAATGTAATAATCAAAGGAACCACTCTAAAAAAAGCTGGTGATATGCTCAAAAACACTATAAAATAAAAATGGAATTCTAAAATATGTTCAGGTAGACTACAGGTAAGCAACAAAAGGGAAAGAGGAGGAAGAAACAGAAGGAACAAACAGAAAACTAATAGCGATCTAGTAGACCTAAGCTCTTACATATCAATAATTACTGTAAGTGTAAATGGTCTAAATACAAAAATTCAAAACAGAGATTGGCATAATGGATTAAAAAGTATGACCTAGCTAGAGGTTATTTATAAGACCCTATCTTTGATTGTCATGGCATAAGCAGACTGGATGAAAAGGATATGCTATATAAACAATCAAAATAAGAGCAGCAGTGGCTGTATTATCAGGAGAAGCAGACTTCAAAGCAACGAAAATTATCAGGGCACGATATGTTCATTACAAAATGATTAAATGATCTATCCACCAAAAAGACATAGTAATCCTAAATGTGGAAACAACAGAAATTCAAAATATAAGAAACAAAAGCTGATAAAACCCAGAGGAAAAATAGAAAAATATAAAACTATAATTGAGGACTTCAACACTCTTCTCTCAGCAAAACAGAACTACAAGATTGAAAACCAGCAAGAAGACCGAAGAACTAAACACCATCAAAAAGAAATTTAAAATTTTTATTTATAAACTACTCCACCTAACAAGAACAAAATACATATTCTTTTCAAGTGCTCATGGAACATTCATCACGACAGACCAGAAACTGAGTCATAAAACATACCTAAATCAATTTAAAAGAATTTAAACGGGCGCCTGGGTGGCTCAGTTGTTAAGTCTGCCTTCAGCTCAGGTCATGATCCCCGGAGTCCTGGGATCGAGCCCTGCATCGGGCTCCCTGCTCAGCGGGGAGCCTGCTTCTCCCTCTCCCTCTGCCTGCTGCCCCCCCTGCTTGTGCTCTCTCTGTCAAATAAATAAATAAAATCTTAAAAAAAAAAAAAAAAAGAACTTAAACATAAACAGTGTGTCACCAACCATAAAGAATCAAGCTAGTCAACAACAGAAAGTAAAAAAATTTCCAAACACTCAGAAACTAAAAACACACTTCTAAATAACCTATAGTTCAAAGGAGAAGTCTCCAAAGAAATTTTTAAAAATACATAGAAAACTGAATAAAAATTAAAATACAATGTAACAAATGTGTGGGATGTAGCTAAACTCCCACCTCAAGAAATAGAAAAAGGGCAAAATAAACCAAAAGCAGGTAAAAGAAGGAAACAATAAAAATAAGAGCAGAAACCACAATGAAATTTAAAATAAAAAAATCAATAAAACAAAAATTAAAAAGATCAATTGATAAACCTCAAGTAAGACTGACAAAGATCTAAAAGACACAAAATACAGTATCAGAAATAAAACACTGGATATGACTATAAATATTACAGCCATTAAAAGAACAATAAGAAAACACTAAAAACAAATCTACACATACAAATCAACAACTTAGATGAAATGAACCAACTCTTTGAGAAGGACAAACCACCAAAACTCACCCAATATGAAATACGTAATCTGAACAGTCCTATAACTGTTAGACAATCTTCTACAGAAAATATGAGGGAATACTTCTCAACTCCTTTTATAAGGTCAATGTTACTCTGATAAAATAGATGAACACAAGGACCAAATTTTCCCATGAATTTAGATGTAAAAATCCTCAAAAAAAAAGCAAACTGAATCCAGTAATGAAGATTATACATTATGAACCCAGTAAGAATTTATTTCATTTATGCAAGACTGGTTCATATTAAAAAATCCATCAATATAATCCACCACGTCAAAAGAATAAAGATGAAAAAATCACATAATCATACCTACTGATGCAGAAAAGCATCTGACAAAATTTAACAGGCATTCATAATTAAAAACTCTCAGGAAACTAACCAGGAATAGAGGAAAACTTTCTAAACTTGGTAGAGATTCTACAAATACAGCTAGCATATGTAATAGTGAAAGACTAAGTGCTTTTCCCTAAGATCAGGATCAGGATAAGGACATATGCTCTCAGCAGTGTTATTCAACACAGTAATGGGAAGTCTAACCATTTCAATAATAAAGGGCATACAGATTGAAAAGGAAGAAGCAAAACTATCCCTATTAGCAGATTAAATGGTCATCTACGTAAAAAAAAAATTCCAAGAAATTTATCAGAAACTACTAGAATAAAGTAGTTCAGCAATATTACAGGTTACAAGAACACTCAAAACATCAGTCATACTTCAAAAAAAAAAATCATTCATACTTCTGTGGACTCACAATGACCATGTGGACACCAAAGTTAAAAACACAGTACCATTTATGATCATTGCCCCAATGCTCCTGTGAGGTGATCCTCAGTATCCATGCCTGTTTCCTATCACATCCTTACTTTGTCTTCCCTGCTTGACAGTTAAGATAAACTCTCTAAGAGCAGGTGTAGTATCTGTCTTGTTTACAACTGTGTCCCCAGCACTGTGTCTGACACATCATAGCTAATCAATAAATATTTTTGAGGACATTAAAAAAAAAAAAAAGAATGTGCTTCAAGTTCCATAGCTAGAGTAACAATTCCCCCATATCCAAACCCAAAACTCCACCCCTTTCCCAATAAAAAAAGTGCTTTCTTTCAGGCAAAAAGAAAAAGTATTGGGAATACAAACAACTTGAGTTAGAAATCAAGATAATCCTTACATTTTATAATATGGAAAGGGCTTTCGGTCACAATTTTTCTTTTAAGTCACAAGCATGTTCAAGCACAAAAAAAAATTATACAGTAAGTAAAATATGAGTTGTTAGTAATGGTCCCATGACTACTTAATTTTCCTGTTGTTTTATCTTCACATTCCACATTTTTAGACCCTTATATACTTAAAATAGAAAACATCTTGTCAGTATTCTAAACCAAGTGACAGGTACTAGAACTACCAATAATTCTAGGAGCATCTAATCACCATTCCACTGATCAAGTTTATCAATTTTCCCCTAGTAGTGGTTCTTAAACTTTTCCGTGTATGTGGAGTTGGGGTAAGGGGTGGGTGCACAGATTACAAATCTACTCTGAGATCCTGATGAAAGCAATTCTATGTGTGCAACAAATAGGCACAAAAACACAGAGTGGGAGGAGGTTTCAGGGGGTTCACAGATCCCTAAGTCCATCCAAGCACCCAAAGTTCAGAACCCATGTAGGCCAAGCCTGTTGTCAACTAGTTACCTTCTAGCTATCAGCTATTTCTTAGGAGCCTAATATGCAAAAAAGACTTTTTAGGAAATATACCGTATTCACAAAAAAGTATACAATAAGACCCTGATTAATTTCCTGGAATACAAAATTAACTTCCTTTATACAAAATTAACCATGTTAAAAATTTAAGCAGAGCTTGATGATCAGAGAAATAAATCCTCCTTAGTATGCCTAATTACTATTTGTTTGCACACCACTGAAGGTAAAGCAGGGGATCTTCTTCATTCTGAACCTCCTCCATTCCTGAACTTCCCAGGAGATAAAACATACAAGCTCTGTTTTGTGTCCATGGTCCTAACGATGTAAGAAATAAGAATAATAATCTCATACACTCATTAGTGATCATTATACTTTAACTGAGACTCTTAAAATCAACAAGTAAAAAAAAAGAAATTAAGGGCTACTTCTACATTATATTTTTCTTTCATCTTTAAATATGAACTAAAAGTCATTTCCTCTAGCCGGAACTTCTCAATAGGGGCTTTATCACTACCCAGGGCATTTTGGAAAAATGTGGAAATTCTGGTTGTGAAATGGAGGTAGACAGGTGGGGAAGTGACTCAGGCAGAGGCAGAAAACTGTGACAGAAAGCAAAGGTTCTAATAAAATAATGAAACCTACAAGTATATCAGAACAAATAAGAACAAAGGTTTATGTCTCAAAGGACTAAAGTGATTAAATCAGTAAAATACCAAAATCTTTGTCACAGTATCTGGCATTTATCAGTCAGTCAATCACCAGGAGAGCCAACATTATTACCATTATCACTAAATATAGCCAAAAAATGGGGAAGAGATAGTAGGACATCAAAATGGAGAAAAGATGGGACCAAAATTAATTTTTTGCATATCACATTTAATTTAGAACAGATGTGGGGGCGCCTGGGTGGCTCAGTCATTAAGCGTCTGCCTTCAGCTCAGGTCATGATCCCAGGGTCCTGGGATTGAGCCCTACATCGGGCTCCCTGCTCGGCAGAGAGCCTGCTTCTCCCTCTCCCACTCCCCCTGCTTGTGTTCTCTCTCTCACTGTCTCTCTGTCAAATAAAAAATAATAATAATAATAATAATAATAATTTAGAACAGATGTGATATATCCCAAACCTCCAATGTCCTAAAGTGTTACATATTTTTAAAATAATAAAGACAAAATAGATAACATAGTAGCATATCTATTTCAAGCATAATAATAAGAATTGGGGGGCTTCAATAAAGAGATATTAAAGAAACAATTAAAGGAAAAGCCCAGAGATGCTTTTGTTGTTGTCTGAAAGTATACAAAGAAGGCAACCGAACTAAGATTATAAACTGACAGATGAATGGACGGACAGACAGGGAGGAGGGAAGGGAGGGAGAGAAGAGGAAGGAAGGAGGAAATCAAACTTGAGACTCTCATTAAATGTTTTATTTTACTGATCAGGTTGAAGAAATAGAAAGCAAGTTGTCATTTACTCAGAGTTGAACTATACAGACAATAGAACAGGATATCCCTGTGTAAGTAAAACTAATTAGTTAAGTGCAAGATAAGTAACAGCTATTTACAAACAGAAACAATGAAAGAGCCAAGTGACTTGGCTAAAACAAATTAAAAATTAGTGAGTGATAAAGTGTTATACTGGTAATTAGATAAGAATGTGGTGTATGAAACTGAGTGCAACCTTCCAACTGTCCTTCATATTTGTCTTCATGTCCACTGATGACACAAGGTACAATATTTATAATTACCATGAGGGTGAATCTCAGAGCTAGAGATTTCATCGAAAAATAATTTCTGGTGTGGAAATGATAAATACTAGATTTATTATAGTAGTTGGGGGTGGAGGGGAAGAAGTGCTAGATAAGTACCCTCATTCAATTGCACTGGTAATGTTTATTTCTTTAGCTGAGTGAATATAACAGTGTTTTGTTTTATTATTCTCTATGCATCTTTTAGTATGCCTATAATATTTTCAACAAAACAAGAAAGGAATAATACAAACAATAAAGAAAAAGAGAGATATATCTAATAAAGATAATTGGATTCCATTACTGTGGAAGTAGTTATAGAAATCTGTAGAATTCTCAGCAGAAGGACATCTAAAGTAGGATAATCCTCTGTCTGAATTTCAACACTACAGGTACAGGTAATGGCCTCTCAACCTCTTAAAATTGTTCTCTGAGAATACACTTTCTTGAAAACATGTTAAGAATGTTCAGTAAATTGGGGGCACCTGGGTGGCTCAGCGGTTAAGCGTCTGCCTTCGGCTCAGGTCACGATCCCAGGGTCCTGGGATCGAGCCCCGCATCGGGCCCCCTGCTCAGCCAGGAGCCTGCTTCTCCCTCTCCTGCTCCCCCTGCTTGTATTCGCTCTCTAGCTGTCTCTCTCTCTGTGTCAAATAAATAAAATCTTTAAAAAAAAAAGAAAACAAAAACCCTAAATCAAAAAGATGCATGCATCCTTGTGTTTATTATAGCATTGTTTATAAATAGCCAAGATATGGTAACAACCCAAATGTTCATCAACAGACAAATGGATAAAGATGTTTTACACACACACACACACACACACACACACACACACACACACAGAGGAATATTACTCAGCCCTCAGCCATAGAAAAGAATGAAATCTTCCCATTTGTGACAACATGGATGGACCTAAATGGTATTATGCTGAGTGAAATAAGTCAGGCAGAGAAAGACAAATGCCATATGATTTCAACTTTATGTGGAATCTAAAAAACAAATGAACAAGCAAACAAACAAAAGAACACTCTTAAATACAAAGAACAAACTGGTGCTTGCCAGAGGGGAGGCCAGTGGGAGGATAGACAAAATAAAGGGAATTAAGAGATAAAAACTTCCACTTATAAAATAAGTAAGTCACGGAGATGAAAACTACAGCATAGGAAATATAGTCAGTAACACTGTAATAAAGCTGTATGCTGACAGATGGTAATTACACTTATCATGTGAACACTAAGTACAGAATTGTTGAATCAATACATTGTACACCTGAAACATAACACTATGTCAATTATAATTCAATAATAATTAAAAAAAAGAATTTTCAAATTGAAATGCCATATTACTGGGTATACTTTGATATGTAAGAAATATTAAGTATATTAAATTTATGCCCAATATAATATATAAGCTTCTTTTATAATTCCTAAAAATGAAGTCTCCTATTACTTAAATTCTTGGCAATATCTCATTCATTTTTTCTCTTATTGTAAAGCTGGTGTCCACAAATATTAATATATCAGAATAAAACAAAATGGCACAAATATATTAAGGGTCAAGTGAAATCTGCCCAAGGGTCAAGTGAAAACTGCCCAATCCTTAAGCGGATTCTGACTTAACCTTATTTTAAAATACTTTATATTTCATGGTATATCATGTTAATATAATGTTTTTAATAATTTATAACAAACTCTGAAGGAATTACACATCTGAAGGAATCCCACACATTACATTCTTAACAATTCAGAATATGGTGTGCTTAGTTCTCTTGACAAATTTTATAGTAGTATAATATCACCATAAAATAATTGTACCACCAATATAATAATCATAATTGCAAGCACATTTCTCCTACAAGTCATATTCTATGAGGTGCTACAAAAACATAAATGGGGAGGGATGGGAGTAGCCTATAATAGCCTGATCAGATACAAAGGATAATTCAGCTTTTGGATGAATTGGTATAGATACTCTGGTATCAATACTCTGGTACAGATACTCAAAACTGGTAACTATACTCTGGCATAAATACTCAGCTTTTGGCGGAAGTGGTATAGATACTCTGATCCATCTGTCCTATACCTTAGCATACCAGTTTGCTTTTAAAAATTATTTCATTCAGGGGTGCCTGAGTGGCTCAGTCAGTTAAGCATCTGCCTTCAGCTCAGGTCCTGATCTTGGGGTCCTGGGATCAAGCCACGCATCTTGCCGACTCCTTGCTCAGTGAGGAGTCTGCTTCTCCCTTTCCCTCTGCCCCTCCCCACCTTGTGTGCTCTCTCCCCCTCTCTATCTCAAATAAATAAAATCTTTAAAAAAATTATTTCATTCAGCAACAACTTATTAAATATCCACTATGTCTGAAGTCCTATTGTAGACACTGATGATACAAAGATATCAAGCCATGCTTCATATAAATTGGTGGCTCAGATCTGAGTTCACAGAAGTATATCTAATTTATTTAAAAACTATAGTTATCTTAAAAATGTGATTTTTAAGCTCATAAAATCACTAAAATATACATGTAAAACAGAAATAATTTTTAAGCCAATAACGTGTCACAAAAGTTTACTCATCTTAATGAAATTATGAAAATAAGTCTTCATAAGGGAAAAAGATTAAAAATGATTTCTCCACATTGTTTCCATTTCTCTTACCAAGCCTACACATATATAAATATACCAACTATAATAATTTTATTTTATTTATTTTTTAAAAGATTTTATTTATTTGAGAGAGAGACAGCCAGAGAGGGAACACAAGCAGGGGGAGTGGGAGAGGGAGAAGCAGGCTTCCCGCAGAGCAGGAAGCCCGATGCGGGGCTTGATCCCAGGACCCTGGGATCATGACCTGAGCCCAAGGCACACGCCTAATGACTGAGCCACCCAGGTGCCCCAGGTATAATAATTTTAAAAACCAACAAAGTCATACCTATGTTTATATTAGAACTGTAGAGGGCAATGAAAGAAAATTACATAAAATACAGTTCCTTCCTCCTCAAATTCTAACAAAATTTAAACCTCAAACCTCATTTTACTCCCAAAGTTTTGAAACTTGTGGAGATTCATCTCTCTACTTACCCAGCAAATATAAACGATCACATTTCTATCTGCAATTGTAAAGTATCTTTCAAGCACTCTAAAAGCACTCCAAATATATATTCCTTTTATTAAAATGCATTGTATATCTAAAGCAATAACTTAAATATCTATGGTTTAATTACTTCATTAATATGGAAATCACTTTTTCAGCCCAATCATATCTCACATTTCCTATAACTATTGGTAAAAATGATATCTCTATCAAAAATAGAATTGAAAATCTCTATTTTAAAAGACAGGATGTACAAATCTCAGGCTCTCACATGCTTCCAATACATAAAAATGTTTCACAACCAAAAATACCTAGAATGATCAAACAAAGGTGGGATATTAAAGGCAACAGAGAAAGAAAGAAAGACTATGACTAAGAAGTCCTAAATTCTAATCATGGTTCTGTCACTGGTTTGCTATAAGACCCATAGCAAATTCTTAAACTGTTTCAATTGTTTCTTTTCCAAAACAGTAACTGGTTCTAATTTTAATTCAAAGTTTACATGATGTCCATTCTGAATCCTATAAACAACTTTTGTTTTAATGATGATCTGGGATTGTAGGCTTCTTTTTTTCCCTTCATTATCCTGGTTCAGCAGAGTTCTTAATACCCATGGGCCCGGGCGCCTGGGTGGCTCAGTTGGTTAAGCGACTGCCTTCGGCTCAGGTCATGATCCTGGAGTCCCAGGATCGAGTCCCGCATCGGGCTCCCTGCTCAGCAGGGAGTCTGCTTCTCCCTCTGACCCTCCCCCCTCTCATGCTCTCTATCTCATTCTCTCTCTTAAATAAATAAATAAAATCTTTAAAAAAAAAAAAAATACCCATGGACCCTTAGGAGACCCAATATCCTTGTATAATTATTTAACGTCTATCTTCCTCTCCATATTTTAAGTTCCATAAGAGAGGGAAGTATAGTTGGTCACTTTTAAATATTTTGATCATTATTATATTACCAAGGCTTGGAATAATGTTTTGAATATAGAAGGTAGTCAGTAAATATTTGTTGAATGAATAGAAAAAAAATGGCTGCTCAAAGCTGACATACTGAGTGAGAAGTAATACCTGATTGAAAAAGAAGAAAAAAAAAATCATACTAACCACTAAAGCCATTTGGTACAGGAATAAGAAGTACTACATACCTCAAGAAGAAGTCCAATTTTCTATGTACATTATGTAAGTCAGGGAGCAAAACATGACATATACTATATAAAGATAATTTCTGAAAACAGTGTTAAAAAATCAAAGTTTTAGATTTAAAGGATTGAGACTAATTTATTTGGAAAATATGCTACATTCCCCATTAATGAGGCATTATAATATGAACCAATATTTAATAAAACTACATGTTAATCACATGTTAGAATTGGTAATTTTGAAGTATGACTTATTATTGTATCATAATACATCAGGTCACATACTCCAAAATGAAGACCCAACTTTTTCACTGGTATAAGCAGTACTGCAAAGGAAGATAAACAGCCCCATAAGACTTTGAACTATCTTATTCTTTATTACCAAGTGGAACAAAGTTTATAAAATGACTTATTCTATTATGGGTGAGGTTAGGTAACAGAAACCTACAGAGAAGCAGTAATACCCATAACTAGTTTCCTTATTTCTATTCACATTAACAAAAGAACTACAGGTTAGACAGGTTGAACCACAAAAACCATAGTTAGAGGATAACAGGTAGGCTAACACTGCAGATCTATGGGATGTCACTACGCATTATGCATTAAGGAAACACTTAATAATGAATAATTTGAGTCCCCCCCACCCCCGGGATGGCAATCAGCATTAGTGTTAGTCATGCTACTGAATATAACCAAATGACAATCAGTTTTGTTCCTATATACTACTTAATACTGTCTAATAAACTGGCCTTCCTTCAAATACACAAAATAAGTAAAAATGCATCAAAAGGAAAATTTAATGGGGTGCCTGGGTGGCTCAGTCAGTTAAGCATCCTACTCTTGATCTCAGCTCAGGTCTTGATCTCAGGGTCATGAGTTCAAGTCCCATTGGGCTCCATGCTGGGCATGGAGCCTACTTTAAAAAAAAAAAAAAAAGGAAAATATATGAAAAATTATAGACCCAGGTACCCTACTAATTCAAATATGAATTATACATGGATTATTTCTGCCATTATCTAGAGCACTCTGGTTTAAGGAAATGTGAAATATTAGAGTTGCTTTCCCTCAGTATTTTGATTAGAAGAACAGGACCAGGTAATTTAACACAAAAGAATTTAGAACTGACAATAAGGATTATTTTAGCAACTGAATTTAGTTTCTAGAGCTCCACTGTCAGTTCAGTAGTCACTAAGCACTTGTGGCTATGTATATTTAATTAAACTAAAAATTGACTTTTTAACCACAATTTCATGTGGCTAGTGCCTACCATATAAACAGTTACCAAAAGGATATATAACATTTCTTTCTTTTTTTTAAATTGAAGTGTTGTTGACATATAATATTAGTTTCAGGTGTACAACACAGTGATTCAATGTTTACACACATTAAGAAATGACTGCCACCATAAGTCTACAAGGATATATGTATATTTACATATTTACACATACATATATATGATTTCTATCATGCTAGGAAGTTTTAATGAACAATGTGTTCTAAAGGTTAGAGGCCAGGTCCAATGTTGTTCTGTATATACTACAGTTCTTAATATAGTACCCGAATACGGTAGGCACTTCAGAATTTGATTTAAGACAAATCACTATAGTGGCAGAAATGATCCTACGAACATGTCCTGTTTGGTTAATAGTCTTTTAAGAATTGGAACAAATATTTTAAAATTTAGAAGTCTCTAAAAAAGGCAGTAAGAGCCCAAACCGAAACAAATCACCACAGCAGAGAAGCAGTTGACACCAGCTGCTTCTATAATGGCTTACCTGTTCAAAAAGTCAGTGCCAATCCCACTATGTGTGTATGTCCCTTACACTCACCTGCTTCACTAATTTTTTTTTTTTTAAAGATTTTATTTATTTATTTTGACAGAGAGAGAGAGACACAGCGAGAGAGGGAACACAAGCAGGGAGAGTGGGAGAGGGAGAAGCAGGCCTCCCGCCAAGCAGGGAGCCCGACGCGGGGCTCGATCCCAGGACCCTGGGATCATGACCTGAGCCGAAGGCAGACGCTTAATGACTGAGCCACCCAGGCACCCTCAAAGACACATCTTAATAATACAACTTTTGAAATTAATAAAAAGGTTTCTCTGGGAACTACTGAAATGAAAAAAAAATATGTTTGTTTTAACTTCACAATACTACCACAATTCATTTACTCATATTTGATTCCAATACCAGGTATACAACAGGCATTCCAATTGACTGAATTAATAAATTATATCCTTGCCTAGATATTAAAAAAACTTGCTGCAAGTGTCATCAGATAAAAACAAAATGTTAGTATTCAAATAGTGAACTGTGAAATTCTGGTTTGGTAACTTTTCCTAAACTCATTGTTTGTTATTTGTTTCTGCTATTTGTATAAAAGAATATCTACAGTCAGATAACAATTTCCCTTTCATTTAAATCTATCTTACTCTCTTGGTTATTGAAGGTTTTTTTTTAATGGTCTACTTACACTAGATTTAAGAAATTATCTACTTCCTCAGCTTCAGCCACTTCTTATTATACCAGCTCATTAATTGTAACTGTTGTAAGCCAAATTACTAACAGAAAAACAAAAGTTTCTGTTTTCCAAAGAGCTGGAGTATGAACTGGTATCCTCCCTTAGCTCAACTCCAGTAATTAAGCCTAAAAGATACCTATTTCAGAGTTGTTTATTATCAGTACCACTCCTTTCTTTCCACAAGATCAGTACAAACAGCCTAATTTTTTATTCCTTAGTATTAGTTCTAACTGAAAATGTTTTTAAATTAATGTAGTAACAGTCAGAAGTTTTGATATAGAAAAATTCATCAGATTTTCAAAAATGAGATTAGATCAATTTCCTGTTTACTTTTGATAATACATAAATGATTACTCTTAGAAATATTTCATTCTTTTATCTTAACCTCTTCCAAATATATACTCAAGGATTTAATAGTTTTTAATTACCTAAAAATTGCTAGATTTAAATGCATTCTCAAGCTCAAGCAATTTTTACCAAGTTAAAATAATTCCAAACATAGCCAGCAGGTTCAAAAACTGTTTCAAACATCTAAAAATATCTTCTGGTATCTTTTTAAAAGTAATTTTAAAAGATAGGTCAACAAACTGGTATTAATAAAAACATACAATCCAGAGTGATAAAGGGAACGCTACACACACATGCACAACATGCTCCTCCAGTTCCCTAAAGATGTCATTTGAGATTATTGGCAAACAACAACAACAACAAAAACCAAAATAACATCTAATCTCAGTGACAGTAAAAATGCTTAAGAATACAGAATTTCCAGTTAATAGTACTATATATATTTGAAATATTTGAAAGTAGCTAAGAGAATAGATCTTAAAAGTTCTCATCACAGGAAAAACAGATTTGTAACTATGTGTTGATGATGTTAACTAAACTTACTGTGGTAATCATGTCTCAATATATGCACATATCAAATCATTATGTTATACACCTAAAACTAACACAATGTTCTATGTCAATTACAGCTCAACAAAAAAAATTTAAATTTAAAGAGAAAACAGAATTTCCAGGATAAGCTGTTTTAAGATTTCAATAGGCAGAAACTAGACAAATCATTACTAATCATTTGCTGTCTTCTACCCCTGAGATCAATTAAACTCCAAGTCCTAGAAAAGAATGTAATTTAACACACATCCCCCTAAGAGAATGACAGATACAAAACAGGACTTTAAATTCAAACTATTTTTCTGTAAATCTTTAGTATGTACACATACATGACAGTTTACGTATTTTTAATATAAACTTCTAATACATGGATTACCAATTAACTTCACTTGAAAAACCAGTTTATTTAAAATTCATCCAGTGCAAAGTATTTTTAACACATTCCAGAGTGTGAACAAAAACCTCTGAGCTCGGGGCGCCTGGGTGGCTCAGTCGTTGAGCGTCTGCCTTCGGCTCAGGTCATGATCCCAGGGTCCTGGGATCGAGCCCCACATCGGGCTCCCTGCTCCGCGGGAGGCCTGCTTCTCTCCCTCTCCCACTCGCCCTGCTTGTGTTCCCTCTCTCCCTGTGTCTCTCTCTGTCAAATAAAAAAAAAAAAAAAAAATCTAAAAAAAAAAAAAAACCTCTGAGCTCACTGCAAAAAATGTCTTTAAACAGACATAATTATTTGCTAAACAGAATAAATTTCCTTATTCAAATGTAAATAAAAATATTTCTATAATCCACAAGGGACTTCTCTGTCTTCTCTAAATTCAAGGTATTAAAATAGACCTTTGCATTCATTACCATGGCTGTTTAATAGAACTTTTGTAATGGTCAAAATATCCTATGTATCATTGCTGTACAATATGGCAGCCGCTAGCCACATGTAGCTATTAAGCACTTAAAATGTGGCCAGTGTGACTGAAGAATTAAATTTTAAATTCTATTTATATTTAATTAATTTAAATTTTAATAGCTACATGTGGCTAGTGGCTACAGTACTCAACGACACAGTTACAGACTATCAAATGATCATGACTAGGTATAATAACCTCCAACAGTGCTATACTTATTAAAAGGAAAGCATCACAAGGAAGCAACCCAAGTATCTACTGATGGATGGGTTGATAAAAGAAATGTGGTATATACATACAATGGAGTATTATTCAGGCTTAAAGAAGGAGGGAAATTCTGACAAGTTACAACATGGCTGAACTTTGAAGACATTATGCTAAGTGAAATGGGCAAGTCATAAAAGGACATTTACTGATTGATTCCACTTACATGTCAAATGCATGGAAACAAAAAGTAAAATAGTATTTGCCAGGACCTGGGGAATGGGGTAATGGAATATTAACGTTTAATGGGACCAGAGTTTCAGCTAAGATAAAAAGAATTCTGGAGATAGATGGTGGTGACAGTTGTACAATATGATGAATGTACTTAATGCCATAAAACTGCACACTTGAAATGGTTAAGATGGTAAATGTTACGTGTATTTTATCACAACCAAAAAAATTAAGCATCACAATTTGACCAAATAAATACTTCTGACAGAATAGCTAAATGGAAATATAAAGTCCCCAATAAAGGAAAGAAAGTGTTTCTCAAAGGAAACGTTAGATTTGCTGAGAAAAAGTTACAGGAACCCCCCAGTGAATCAAGTTGTACTACATTACCACACCATTAACTGAGAGCTGAGCATTTCACTTCTACAGGCTCAAGCTGGACAGAGTATACTGGAGCTCTTTTAAGAAGTCACAAGGTGGGAGGTATCTTTGAGCTCACTGAGTAGACACCATGAGCAAAGCTCACCCTCCCGAGTTGAAAAAATTTATGGACAAGAAATTGTCATTGCAATTAAATGGTGGCAGACATGTCCAAGGAATATTGTGGGGGTTCGATCCGTTTATGAATCTTGTGACAGATGAATGTGTGGAGATGGCAACTAGTGGGCAACAGAGTATTGGAATGGTGGTAATACGAGGAAATAGTATCATCATGTTAGAAGCCTTGGAGCGAGTATAAACAATGGGTGTTTTCATCAGAAGAAATCAACTGCTTCCACATGTCTCCTCCATAGTACCTGTTTTACTACAATATAAAAATCAGGTCGTGTGCATTTTCATATTGAACTTTTTTGTTAAATAAACTTTTATAATAGCCAAAAAAAAAAAAAAAAAAAGAAGTCACAAGGCTAGACAAAGTAAAGCCAAAGCAATATTGTATAGAGTGCTTGGCGTTGCTTGGTTTGATTTGGTTTTAGGGACTGTCAACAGAGCTGGCCTTGAGTAAGTCACACATTGAGCAATAAGAAAAACAAAACTCAGATATGTATTATTTGCTGATTGTGTCCAGTTATTTTTAACTTCTTTAGAAGACTATTTTAGTGAAAAGGCATGACAAAGTACAACTCTCAGGTCACAAAGAGCATAGCAAGGAAAAACTAGGGTAGGGATGACAATATCACCATTAATAAGAAATAACTCATACACAAGAAAGAAAGATAAAATTAATGTAGAACACAAAAATAAAAGAGATCATCCTTTTCCATATAAATTTATCTGATATATTTACACCCAAATGTTATGATCACTAAGTGTTAACGTATTACAGCAAAATATTTTAGGAAGCTGCTAGATGCTCAAGTGGAAAGGACTTGTAAAACAAAGTTTATTCTTAAGCTTTTCAAGAAATTTTTTTATTTATAAGATCTTTACCCCCACAGACAGACATAAATGAGAAATAAGTGCAGACTAAATTTTAACATCAGAAATATATTACTTTAAAAGATATAAAACATGAGTATTTTTCCAGTTCACTAAAATATCTCATGCATATCAAACACTCACTTCACAAGTCTATTTTGTGGGTAACATGATTGGCCTCTCTTAATTTATATATAATTTATAAATATAGAAAACATCATTCAACTACATCAGTAACAGCTTAAGTGATTTTTAAACTCTCCAGAAGTTACACTCTACTTCTGCTGGAATCACCACACCTCTACACAATATTTTTATGCTATAAAAATACTACAAAGAACTTTGATACTCCCATGAATACTCACAACTAGGTGGCAAATTATATATTCCCTTTTATATTTATTTTCTGTTATCTCGGGGGAAAAAAGGTATTTTTCACATTCACTTTTAACATAGCTTTGAAAATATTAACCATTTTTTAGGTATACTAAAGGAAAAAACTACAACTTTAAAGTTAATAAAACTAGAATTGTGTGGAGTACTAAAATGAGGAATAGGAGTCAGAAGGGTTCAGGTTAAAGCAGACATTGGCTGAGTGAACATGAACACCTGAAAACTGGATATAACAATCCCTCCCCATCCCTAACCCAGAGGGTCATTTTAAGAACCAAAGAAATAATACAGGTGAAAGTGCTTTATAACTCAAAAATGCTTCACACAGGGTGATATTACTATTAGTAATATTCTCATATTTTTTCAACATGGTTCTATTTATTATGAGGCATCTTATAACCGACCCTAGTTCCTTTTCTATAATTACCATTAAACTATACTAAAATAAAGGATTATCCACTATCTTGCCAACCTCAAAGAGAGCAAAAGGAAAGGTACCCCACCCCACCCCATTTTTATTAGAAATTTAGTTTAGTGCTTTTAGGGACTTATTGATAAAGTAAGAATTTTGCTTTAGATCTGATATTTAAGGTTCCTGTTGGTTATTCAACCACCCTTAAAAGGACACATCAAAACTAACTGTAGGATTTTGTGTAGAGTTTTGTGAGGTTTTAATACAATGAAAACATGCACCAGAACAAAAATTTATAATAAAATGAACACCTTGATGCTGGAGTTCAAAGATAAGGTTTCCATAGCAAAGAAGTCAGTTATGCTAACCAATAAGCAACAAACAACTGGACATTTAATATAACTTATACAAAATTCAAGCATATTCAACTACAGAACTGATATTATTAATATTCAGAAGTATATTACCATAAATCTATCTCTCTCTGCTGAAATGTGCAGGACCACTGTGGACTTTGCAGATATATAATCTTAGCTCAAATTTTATAAAAAAGTCCAAAAGCCTCTGGGAAAGAACAAAATACAGATCTGAATTTAAACAGTTTCATGAAATCACTTAATTCTTCTATAGCTCCATATTTGCAATAAATATTTTCTGCATGACAAATAACACACCACAGGTTTTTTTTTTTTTTAAGTAAGCTCCATGCCCAACATGGGCTTGAACTCACAACCCTGAGATTAAGAGTCACATGCTCTACTGACTGAGCCAGCCAGGCGCCCCCCACACCACAGATTCTTAAATGAAAGCTCAATCCTAGAAGTTCATCATATATCAACATATGATTTCTTTATTCTTACACACATAATCTCACCATGCTGTTATTTTAAATGAAGACACCATGGAAATACACACACTTTCTGATAGCTATCCTCATTATTCCTTCTATGGTGCAAAAGAAGAAAGAAAAGAGGGGAAAACAATTAGCCTATAAAGCATGATCGGCTCTCTATGTCTTACACCTAACTTTAATCAGTCTGTCAGCCACACAACTTAAGTATTAAAAAAAAAATAAAAATGAAGTAATCCTAAAATGTAAACCTGAGAGAGGGAAGAGTTACTATCCACTATATTCCAGGCACTTCATGCATATCATTAAAAAAAAAAAAAACCTAAATAACCTTCTGAGCCAGAAATTATCCCCATTTTTATAAGAAAACTTGCCTCATGTTGCTAAATAACACATACCAAAGCCAAGCAGCTAATATGTGCTAAATATGAGATTTAGGGGCGCCTGGGTGGCTCAGTCGTTAAACGTCTGCCTTCGGCTCAGGTCATGATCCCAGGGTCCTGGGATCGAGCCCCACATGGGGCTCCCTGCACCGCGGGAAGCCTGCTTCTCCCTCTCCCACTCCCCCTGCTTGTGTTCCCTCTCTCGCTGTATCTCTCTGTCAGATAAATAAAATCTTTTCAAAATAAATAAATAAATAAATAAATAAATATGAGATTTAAACCTAGGTCTATAGGATTCCAAAAGTTGAATTACCTACTAGAATAGTCAGTGATTTTAACTAGGCCTAGAAGTTATTGATTAGTAAATTCCAAAAAGAAATTGGGCAGGTATATATAAGGTTACTGATTTATTATATTGCCAGTTAAGATATTACTATCAATTATCTTCATCATTTCTTAAGAGACAGTACATTTTGACATCAAAGAAGGGAAGTAAAGAGAAGCAGAAATGGCAAAATCTCAGAATGGAGGAGAGTCCACCCCTTTACTTACAAATTCACAATTTTATATCAGTATATTCAGAATACATACTCATATATTGTCCTTAATGTGAAAATATCATCATGAACAGCACTGGTCCATGACCCAGTGGTTGTTAACATGCTTGAGTATCTTCAAAAAATGCATTTTTTTTTTTTTAAGCTCAATGAGATTTCCTTTTCTTCAGGAACCAAACAGATAATGCATTAAGGATAGGCTCAAGTATCTTTATTGTAACAGGTACTTCTAACTGATATAGACTCGTTAGCAGATAAAATAATCCTTCCCCCTCCTCAAAGCTCCCAAGAGAACAGGAGATTAGATAACTTTTACTGATATAGTAAGAAGTAAGTTTGGCTATTCAAAGGTATATCTACTTTTTAAGAAGAATTTATCCTATTACATAATCAAGTTCCTTTTGTTTGAGGAACATTTGAGAAATTTGGCTATGTTATCTGAGAGGAGGAATTTGAGGAGACTGGACTGTTTTTCCTAGGGAGAGAAAGAATTTGTAATTTCGATGGCAAATAAGGAAGAAAGGACTGAAGAACAGACATGAAGTTGAGGAGAAAGGAGCCACCTATAGGATATGAAACAGTATACAGGGGAGGGGGGGAGGACTAAGAGAAATATGGGTATCTTTGTGGAAACCAGTTAAATATCTGTATGTCAATGAACATATAGAAACAAAAACCCAGGGAGCAGAGAGTGCCATAGAACTTAAGTGCCCACCACCAGGAAAACAGAAATCTTTTTTTTTTTTTTTTTTAATTTATTTATTTGACAGAGAGAGATAGTGAGAGCAGGAACACAAGCAGAGGGAGTGGGGG
The DNA here is from genome assembly GCF_004348235.1 of Phoca vitulina. Taxonomy (NCBI): domain Eukaryota; kingdom Metazoa; phylum Chordata; class Mammalia; order Carnivora; family Phocidae; genus Phoca; species Phoca vitulina. Next base: position 28,276,928 of record NW_022589705.1, read on the forward strand.
AAGGAGAAGCAGGCTTCCCACTGAGCAGGGTGCCTGATGCAGGGCTCGATCCCAGGACCCCGGGATCATGACCTGAGCTGAAGGCAGACGTTCAACCATCTGAGCCACCCAGGTGCCCTGGGAAAACAGAAATCTTAAAGAGACTTGGGATTTCCAAGAATATAAGATTGTGGATTCAAACTTATCTTACCTAAGCTTGAAGGTAAGATTTCAACATGAATTTGCCTTTCATATCAACTAGCTAGCTATCAAGAACAAACTGAATGAAAAACCAAATACTGGCAAGGAAAGCTATGAGAGATGCTGCACAAAGTAGAGGGCTAGGGTAAGGTAAGGACCTGAGCAGACAGGAGATATGCTATGGTTATTGGAGTAGAGACACTACTGGGATAAAAAGCAGAAAAAAACCGCCAAAAGAAAGAGGAACTAGAGTATATGGGTTAGGAGGACTGCGTGCTCTCAAGGCAGAGACCTGGATTTTTATCTTGGTTTATTTAGGCTAAGATGCAACTATGGAGATGTTATTTAACTTCTCTAAACTTTAGCTCTCTTGCCTATAAAGTGGAGATATCAGCACTACTTCAGTAGAATTGTCTTAAGTGATATAAGGACAATATGAATTAGCTATAATGTTTTTAATAATGAAACTTGTTACTTTTATTACTTTTGCTTCAGTTGTATTGAACACAGCCCCTTCTGCCAATGGAAAATTCTCAGTCTGAGATGGGGAACTCAATTATTATGACTGAAGGTAATAAACTTAAAATTATGTTACCTGTCAAGTGGCTCTACCTAAAGAAAATGATGAAATGCAGTTATGCTCCCTCATAAATACCAAAACAAATGCAGAAAAAAGTTTAAAGTAATACATGTAAAACCTGAGGATTTTCTGACATGAGACTTACTTATTCAACAAACATTGGTAAGTAACTGCTATGAACAAGTTGCTCTGCTCAGGACTAAGGGGTAAAAGACAACGATAAGATATTCTCAATAATTTTAAGCACTCAACTAAGGAGAGAAAAGGAGGTAGGATACAAACAACTACAGTGCAATGCAATATATGATAAATATCATGAGATAGAAAACATCCTACTTAAGTTTTGAGGACAGATTATACATGACAAGGGGTAAGTAAGGAAAAAAAGAATCTGAATTTGACCTTAAAAAAGCATTCCAGTAGACAGACTACAGCAAGAATATATATGTAAGGAAACATTAGTAATCATAGAGTGCCTGAAAAATAAGCTGCCTACATGAAAAAAGTCAAGAATTAAAAGGTATTTTGGGACTACAACAATGACAGCCATCAGTGCTAAGCTAAGGAATTAGGGCTAGCTCACAGGCAGTAAGGAGTCCCTGAGTGCCGGAGACAACTTCAGAATCTGGCAGTTGTACATAATCTAAATAAAACAATGTGAGACTGAAGAGGTGGGGTATCAAGATACTGTATTGTCGAAATGATAATGCAGGCCCCAGCGTGGATAGTAGCAAAATAATGAATGAATTCAAGTTACAAAATTAAAAAAAAAAAAAAATCAACTCAAGAAGCTTAGACAGTAGTCAAATAAAAATGACCAGCAGAGGCGCCTGGGTGGCTTGGTTGGTTAAGCGACTGCCTCCGGCTCAGGTCATGATCCTGGAGTCCCAGGATCGTGTCCCAAATCGGGCTCCCTGCTCAGCGGGGAGTCTGCTTCTCCCTCTGACCCTCCCCCCTCTTGTGCTCTCTCTCTCATTTTCTCTCTCTCAAATAAATAAATAAAATCTTTAAAAAAAAATGACCAGCAGATTTCTAGCATGGGCAAGAAGGAGAAAAATAATAACCTTTAAAAATATAGAGAAGTCAGATGTAGCAAAAGAGTAATAGAATCAGTCAAGAACTCAGTCACTTATTTATTCAAGCATTTATCAAGCATAAGCCACAGGCGAGGTGCTAGGTACATAAAGATGAGTAAGACCTAGTTCCTGCCCTAAAAGCGAGACACACATATAACTTAACAATTCCTATATTGGATGATATATTCTGTAACATGAGCCACAAAATGGGAAGTAACCTAATTTGCCAATGGGTCAAATGCTACATGACCAATCACTAAAATTACTTATCAAAAATATAGCTTAAGTAAAATTTTTGATTATAGGCTATGAATATATTCATATAGTCAATCAATATATATGCTTTTCTTAGAATTTTAAAGAGTGTCCAATTTGCCAAAAGCTTTTCAGGCAGATGATCAATACCACTATTCTTAAAGTTAGAGCAAAAGCAAAGATACAGAAGTATATAAAAGCAGTGTAGTTCCAAGAACTGCAAATACTTTAATATGACAGAATATGCAAGGAGAAAAATCTGAAAGGATTGAGGACTGGATAATGGAAGGTCTGACATTTTATTGTAAAATTAATGGAAAGTTATTAAAAAGGTCTTAAACAGAGAAGTTCTTTCTAACCTATACTCCCTTCTTAGAGAACAGTCCCTATCCCAAACTCATAGGAGAATCCTTGCAGCCATATTGGTACTTATCGGTACTGAGAACTTCATCCCTCCATTGCTATAATTGACCATATCAGGAGTACATGTTCTATACAGGGCCAATCAAATTTTCTCATTAAGAATTTATAATTGTGGCACAGAATAAGTGAGTCAGTTAACTGTGGATATTAGACTTGAAGAGTTCATGGAAATTCAGAAGTTGGGAGTGCCATTTGGGGGCCATATGAAAGAGAACCAGTATACAGAATATATAAAGCAGTATACATACTTAAAGAAGAGATAGGAGAACACGTAACCCTAGAAAGAAAGAAAGCCTATAGTTTCCTGTTCAGTAGTCATGGAACATGGCTAATTATCCCACCTTGGATAAAGTGAGATGTCCCTGTAGCCTTCCAATAAATCCAATTTTTGTTTAAGCAAATTTAAATGGGTTTCTATTCCATGCAATCCTGACAAAACAAACTGATTAATTCTGGTGGTTAATCTAAAGAATAAATTAGACGACAAATAGGCTAGAAACAGGTAGAACATTTAAACTAGGGAAGGAGTTATCAAAAGAAAGCAATAGTAGCAAATATAGGCAGATTAATTATAAAAGAAAAGTAGCCAATATTGTGCAGGGTCCAGGAAGCTTAATTTAAACAAGAGTTTCAGGAAGTTGAAACAGTATCAATTGCCTCAAGGGACTAGAAGGAGCAGGTCATGGATGCTTTTATGAGAATAATTTCAACAGAATAATTGGGAGAGAAGTAATATTTTAAAAAGCTAAGAAATAAGTGGAAGAAAATAAACACAACTAAGAAATTTCTTTTAAACAGATGCCAGAGTGGCTCAGTCGGTTAAGCCTCTGCCTTCCGCTCAGGTCATGATCCCAGGGTCCTGGGACTGAGCCCCACTTCAGGCTCCTTGTTCAGTGGGGAGCCTGTTTCCCCTTCTGCCTGCCACTTCCCCTGCTTGCGCACTCTCGCGCGGCTCTCTCTCTCTCTCTGACAAATAAATAAAATTTAAAAACATAAAATAAAGAAAAAAAGAAATTTCTTTTAAGGAATGTGATGATTAAAAGAAGTTTGAGGGGACAACAGTATTAAAGAAAAAGTATTTAAAAAGAAAAAGGAGAGATATAAATTTTTTTTAAGGCAAAGAGTCAGGGGAAAATGAAAGCCCCATACTGCAAAAGAATGGAAAGGAAGCAGAAATCTAGGAAATTATAGCCTCAATGAGATCAAACAATTCTTCCTTAAAATTGATTAACAGCGGGTGCCTGGGTGGCTCAGTTGGTTAAGCGACTGCCTTCGGCTCAGGTCATGATCCTGGAGTCCCTGGATCGAGTCCCACATCGGGCTCCCTGCTCGGCAGGGAGTCTGCTTCTCCCTCTGACCCTCCCCCCTCTCATGTGCTGTCTCTCTCATTCTCTCTCTCTCAAATAAATAAATAAAATCTTTAAAAAAAAAAAAATTGATTAACAGCAACAAAAACTAATGGCTAAAATTCCAAGAAATTTAGAGAAGAAAAGTTGAGGATACTCACATTATTAAATACTATGTATCACTCAGTAGAGGCAGTGACTAGGTGAGTGATTTGTTGAGAACAAAGGAGTAGGAATAGATTGGACTTAGGAAAATACAGGTTTTGAGCCGCAACTGGGGAATATGATGGGGAGTTAACAAAAAGTAAATCAAGGATCTTATTGACCACAGGCTTCGGGTGATATAACAAAAAAGAAAAATCACAAACTGGTACTGTAAGGAAGAAGTGACTTACTAACGATTTAGGTAAGGATAACTTCAAGTATAATTCATTACATAACCTAGTGTGATATACCCTTAACTTCTAACTCGCAAAAATTAAATAAGGCTATTCAGAAATGTTTCTGCCTTAAAAACTGAAAAATGTTCTATTTTAAATTTACATTATAAGAAATACTGATATATATTTCATAATATTTTAAAAATTAAATAACTTAAGACCTTTGTTTTACTCTGTATTCAAAAATCAACTCCAGATGTACTGACTTACATATAAAAAATAAAACTCCAAAACTCTTAGTAGAAAATGTAGTTAACTATTAGACCCAAAGTAAGGAACAATTTCTTACACAAAAAGCAATTACAATACAAGAAAAGATTGATAAATTTGACTAAAATTAAGGGTTTTTTTTTTTTCACCAAAAGATACCACAGCAGTGACAAGATTCCAGGTTTATAAATACCAGTAAATTCTGCAATATCTTGTTTTATATCCAGCATTAAACCTAATCAACTCCAGCACTTATTAACAAGCTATGCAAATAACTAAATAACTGATCCAGTTTGTTCTTTAAAGAAATAATTAATAATTATAATAGTTTTTTGTTTGTTTTTTTTTTAAAGATTTTATTTATTTATTTGAGAGAGAGAGAGAGCACATGAGACGGGGGAGGGTCAGAGGGAGAAGCAGACTCCCTGCTGAGCAGGGAGCCCGATGCGGGACTCGATCCCGGGACTCCAGGATCATGACCTGAGCTGAAGGCAGTCGCTTAACCAACTGAGCCACCCAGGCGCCCAATAATAATAATAGTGTGCACTGAAGAGATACAGAATGGGAAAAATCAGTTCATAAACTACACATAAAATTTTCACTACTTTTTTGCTTGTAAATTCATTCTTTAATTGAATCAACTAACTTTTTATTGCCTGGTACATGTTAAGTGATACAATATTTTATGACTTTCTATGGTTGTTCATTTGGACAGTTTGTGTATCCAGAGGTCAAATCTGTGTAACTTTACCCTTTCTGTAACAAATCTATAATAGATATTAAGTGCAGGCTTGCTGATCACAATGATATGTTTCTAAATATTTGCCAAAAGATAAAACATTTAAAACATTAAAAACTGTCCCTCCCACAAACTCCCTAAAATAAAGTGAAAAGACAAATTACAAACTGAGAGAAGACATACAAAGGATTAACATGAAGAGTATAAAGAACTCCTATAAGTCAGTAGGAAAAACAGAAAAACAGGCAAGAGACATGAACAGGAATTTCACTGATAAGGAAGTATAAAAGGCCAGTAAACATAAAAAGAAATGTTCTACATCGATGATGATCTGGAAGATGCAAATCAATACCACAATGTGATAACATTCTATACTCTTCTGATTTGTAAAAATTAAAGACAATATCAATTGTCAGAGAAGATCGATAATCAAAGGATCTTTCATCTCATATATTGCTGATATGAATATAAATTGGTGCAATCATATTGGAAGTTGGGCATCATCTTCTAGAGTTGGGAATTCACCTACCCTGTGAGACAGCAATTATACCTTTAGGTATATAAGTAATAAAAATTCTTACATGTATACAACAGGAAAAATGCATAGAATGTCCACAATAGCACTGTTCACCATTACAAAAACCAAAAAGTAACTAAATGCTCAACAAGGGAGAGTGAGTGAATCAATAACTAAACATCCAACAGGGGAAGAGTTGATGACAGTTTACTCAATGAAATATTATACAGAAATTAAAATGACTATAGCAACATGCAATGGTATGAATAAAAAAATCAAGTTCAGAAAGATTATATTTAACATAATTATATAAAAACAATTAAAATAAGATATATTTTTGAATTACAGATCCAGCAAAGCTATATACAAATAAAGCAAGAGAATGAACACAGGACTCAAGATGATCATGACCTTGGTTGACAAGAAGGTAGAGATAGGGGTAGGTTCAGTTCCTAGCTTTTTTGGGAGGTGGGGAGTGAGTGGTGGTCCATGGGTGCGTATTATAGTGATAGATGGATGGATAATTAATCCAATGCAGTGTACCTAAGGTTTAGTAAAAGTAAAAAACAAACAAAAAAAACAAATTTAATGAAATTAGTTCACGAAAATTCTGAAACAGGCAAAACAAGCACCTTCTTAGAGAATCACTAAGGTAGCAACTACAGGAAAGGGAAAACAATATGATTAATGCATAAAATATATGATATTTAACACATGTATGTATGATACTTAGATATGTAAGTACGTCTTCTATAATCTAAAACAAATTCCAAATTCTGTCCTAACAACTTTGCAATAAATCAAGGTGTTTGTGAGTCAGGGAAGCAAAGCTTTAACTAGTTAGAAAAAGCAAATCACTGCTGAGTTTCTAAAATAGACAGATCTTAATAACAGTATATGTTATGTAATTCTTATATATCAGTTCATCTTCATAATGTGACACCAATATTTACCTTCAAATCTAAAGTATTTATTATCATCAAATACATTCCTCCCACGCTTTCCTGTTCATTTTAAATAGACAGTATTTATACACATAATATTACACAATTTTTGTGAGATTGTGAAACATGAAACATGACAATAGAGCTAATTTCAAATAAAATTTTATTAGATAAAATTAAGAGAAACTAGACATGTATCAAAATAAAAGTTTTCTGGGGTGACTGGGTGGCTCAGTCATTAAGCGTCTGCCTTCGGCTCAGATCATGATCCCAGGGTCCTGGGATCGAGCCCTGCATTGGGCTCCCTGCTCAGTGGGAAGCCTGCTTCTCCTCTCCCACTCCCCCTGCTCGTGTTCCCTCTCTCGCCGTGTCTCTTTCCGTCAAATAAACAAATAAAATCTTTTAAAAATAAATAAATAAAAGTTTTCTATTTCTGCTTTTCTAAGACATTAGGGGCTTTTTGACTAGTAGGTTTTGCTATTCAAACTATTAAATATCTTTTTAAAGTTTTTAATTACTTTTCAATTTTCCAACTTTGCTGCCAAGTTTACACTGCTGTATATCAAAAGTTAATCACATTAAATGTTATATGATCTTCTCACAGAGTAAAATTGGTTTTTGAAATACAATAGACATTTGATAATTGTTCAACGAGGTACATCTTACAAGGAAATGATACCGAAGTAACTATTCTTTTATTTATTTATTTGAGAGAGAGAGCACTTGCGAGAGAGGAGCAGAAAGAGAAGAAGGAGAGGGACAAGCAGACTGCGTTGAGCACGGAGACTGATGCAGGGTTCGATCCCATGACCCCGAGACAGTGACATGAGCTGAAATCAAGGGTTAGATGGTTAACCCACTGAGCCACCCAGGCGCCCTGAGAAGTAACTATTCTATTTAAATATCTTATACACATCTGGAAGTTTTAAGTGATATTTATCTCTACAACCACTCCACTCTTTTTTGTTTAAAAGGGGGCACATAGGAATAACCTGATAAAAGGCATAAAAATCTGTTGCTAAATTTGAAAAGCAAAAAGAGAAGAGCCCAAGAAACCAAACACAAAGCCCTGGGTTAAACAGACAATGCCTAGAAGGTGCCCCCTACCGATCATTTGTGAATAGAAGTTATACAAGACTAAAAAAATCTGTATTATACTAATTAGAGATGATAGAAAACAATCTATTTAGAGCCATCATTTTGTAACACCAGTTTCAGCACAGATTTTTACCTAGGTAAAAGGTGTTTGGCAAGGTATTTAAAGACATGCCTTATTCAATAAAGTATGCAGCATTCTATAAGAGTAGCAATAATCAAATCTAAGCTGAAAAACCACATTGTATCAATTTATTATTCAAAGAGTTGATGCTATGTATCATTGCCCATTACTAAGTCTATACTGTACTCTTTACTTTTCTTCTCAACTGTATCTCAAAGTACTGGCTTAAAATCAAAATGTTTTCATATAAAAAGTCAATAAAGCCAGTTAGATCCACGTATCTGTAACTAGTGGCAAGAAATTTTCTTATCCTACAGCTACTTCTATCTTAAAAGGCTATGAACCTCATTTTTCTTTAAAATTCTAGTAAAAGGGATAAAGGGAGGAAAAACAGTAAATCAAATCATTGTATACCTTCAAGTTACGCAATACTTAACTCAAATATATCTCAATTAAAAGGGGGGACAGGGAGGAAATGGACTGAAATGCCTTGGGACTTATAACTTGGAAAATTTTTTTTTTTTTTTTAAAGATTTTATTTATTTATTTGAGAGAGAGAGAATGAGAGAGAGCACATGAGAGGGGGGAGGGTCAGAGGGAGAAGCAGACTCCCTGCCGAGCAGGGAGCCCGATGCGGGACTCGATCCAGGGACTCCAGGATCATGACCTGAGCCAAAGGCAGTCGCTTAACCAACTGAGCCACCCAGGCGCCCTAACTTGGAAAATTTTGTAAGTTATCTCTGAGTAACAGAACTATGAGCACTTTTTATTTTCTTTGTGCTTTCCTGTATTTACAGATTTTCTACAATGAACATGTATTATGTTTAAAATTTAAAAGAACTGTAGGGGCAGCCTGGATGGCTCAGCCCGCACTTAGTTAAGTGCCAGTTAAGCAACCAACTCTTGATTTCAGCTCAGGTCATGATCTCAGGGTTGTAGGTTCAAGCCCCATGTCAGGATCCGTGCTGAGTGGCTGAGTGTGGAGGCTGCTTAAGATTGTCTCTTCTCCTTCTGCCCTTCCCACTCATGCTCTCTCTCTCTCTTTAGAAAAAGAAAAGAAGGGCGATTGGGTGGCTCAGTTGGTTAAGCAACTGCCTTGGGCTCAGGTCATGAGTCCCACATCAGGCTCCCTGCTCAGCAGGGAGTCTGCTTCTCCCTCTGACCCTCTCATGCTTTCTCTCTCAAATAAATAAAATCTTTAAAAAAATTTAAAAAAGAAAGAAAAGAACCGTAAAATCCACCTTGCCTATCCCGCTTACTTTCTCATACTACATTCCTTCAACCCACCATAAAATCTTAATCATTCCGACAGAGACGTTCTACTTTCCAGCATCACTGCAAAATTAGATGTCACCTAATTTTGCACCAAATGGGTAAAATAACTGTGTTGTATGTAGGTGTAACATAACTAATGCAGAAATCCCTTTTGAACTTTTCAAGGGAGTATTTTTGGGACAAGGGATTCAAAATGTTAAAGTAATTTCTTAGGGCAATGATTATAATCAATTTCTTTTTTTTTTTTTTTAAGATTTATTTATTTGAGAGCGAGAGAGAGAGAGACAAAGATAGCGAGAGAGCACAAGCGGGGAGGAGAGGGAGAAGCAGACTCCCCTCTAAGCAGGGAGTGCGACACTGGGCTTGATCTCAGGACCCTGAGATCATGACCTGAGCAGAAGGCAGATGCTTAACCAACTGAGCCACCCAGGCGACCCTATAATTAACTTCTGTTAGAACAGTCAAGACATTTCTCATTGTAGGTGACAAATGGTGGGCATCTTCTCATCAATGTATTGAGTGCCTATTAAGTGCCAAACACATAGCTTGGTTACACATGGGCTTAAAGTTTTAAAGCTAAGTTTATCTTATGGGATACACCACAGAGAAATACAAAATCATTTGGAAGGATTTCAGCAAACATTAGACAACTTTCACCAGAAACAGTAATTGTTAAATGATGAAAACCTACAAAAGGTTATTTTGCACTGTTATTCTTTGTAGAATATTACACCTTATTCTCAACAACAAAGCACTGCTAAATTATAGACTACCAATAGAACACAGAAATCATTTTTCTTTTTTATAGAGGAGCCTAACAAATAGTATAAAATTTATATTAAAGTTAATTACATTTTTGGCCAATTTTTTTGAAAGTTCACACATCCATAACACTGCAATGCAAAATATTTACGGGTCCACAGAACTGAGGCAGCTCAAAAAACGGTACAGTGGAAAACTCACAGATCTGATTTCAAACTCAGATTTACAGTGTAACCATGAACAATCTACCTAACAGTCCTAAACATGGTTTCCTGATCTGTCAAATGGAAATAACAACACCCACCTTATTGGACTATAGGAAAGATTAAATAAGGCAGAGTACCAAGTACAATAACTGACATACAGCAAATGTTCAATAACTGTTATTTGCACTCTCTTCTAGAAAGTGAAGTCATATCTTCTCAACTTTATATCCTCCGATATAAGATAGATTTTGTAGATGCCCAATAGATGTTTCTTGAAATGAATCCCTGTAATTTAAGGCTAACTACCTCAACCTTCCACTTGAGCAAGTCACCTCTACTTAAATAAATTCTGCTGAGAATGGAATTTAAGATTCCTGGCCTAATACTTTATTAGGCATTTTGATGAATATAAATCACCGATACTCAACAAGGTAACTTTATTAGTATGGTATTCAATATCTGAATCTGCAGTCTACCAAATTACTGTTGTAACCAATATTTTCATTTTGAGATTCTTTAGATAGTTTTCATTAATTCAGTTTCCTTAAAAATAAACTTTAATTTCTTTGGCCCCACAAAAGAAATATCTCACTGGGTTTCCACTTCAAATAAAAAATAAAGAGAACAGGATAAAACTAGTTATAAAAGATAAAAATTAGAAATTGCCAATTAAGTTTATATTTTTAACAGCCTATTTTTATTTTTACAGCAAACATTCCTTATACATTGAGGCCTCTAGCCATCAAAGTTTGTGTGTACTTTATTAGTGATTCCTTGTGGAATAAAACTCCTAAATTACTAGCAAGAGTTAGAACATTACTCCACAGAAATATTACAGTAATTAACAAGGCAAAACACTATGGTTTCAGATTTTGTTTTGTCTTTCCACAACTGAAGGTTGTTAATAAGCCAATTCCAACTCAAGTAGTAAAGTATTTCAAATTTTGCAATATAATTTGAAAGACAGTTTTAAAATGCTGGATATGCCTGGGCGCCTGAGTGGCTCAGTCAGTTAAGTGTCTGCTTTTGGCTCAGGTCATGATCCCAGCGTCCTGGGATCAAGCCTGGTGTGGGGCTCCCTGCTCAGCGGGGAGCCTGCTTTTCCCTCCTCCTGCTCTTGTGCTCTTGCTCTCTTTCTCCCTCTCAAATAAATAAATAAATAAAATCTTTTTTAAAAATGCTGGATATACAATGTTTCTAAAAATAAGTATCAATTTCATTAAAAGTGGGTTGTAACATGTAACTTTCAGTTCAAGTATTCCTGAGACAAGATAGGGCAAAGTAACAGTTTTTAACTACTAAACACCAGTTTTAAAACTTGCTACATAATTATTTAAATACTTAAAATCAGTATGTCAGAGAAGCATTAAGAACTACATATTAACTTCTCAATTTAAAAAATTCAAACAACGTAGGTGCTTTTTAAAAACTGGTTCTCTGAACAAGTTTGAGAAATATTTGGTTACTGTATACTAGTTCCATGACCCAATGAAACAGTAAAAGATTTGAATAGATGGATAAATGGATAAACTTGGTGAGCAAATTTTATCACCATTTATCTTAAGTGCTGATATAAATAATGCTCTCAATTAATTTGATATACATGATAAAGTCCAAATGCAACAGCTTTTATTAAAACTGGGAGTCAAATACACCAAGAAAAATGTCCTGGATATACTTGTCAACTTATAAGGTAACACTTAATAAAAATCATTCTTTTCCTGGAAGGGGTTAGATTTTTTTAACTTTAGATTAGTGTTCCTCTACTTTGATCCCATTTTTTAAATAGTCATGTTTAAAATTTGTTCTCTTTGACTTGCTTACTTCTTATTGTCAAAATTGATCTTATTAAAAGTCCCTAGGTGTTTTAATACATATGAAAACATATTTTCAGGTCCAGTGCCAAAATGAGTGTCTTTTATGACAATTTTCTATAAAATACAAATAAGGATGCCGAGTACTTTAAATTCTGAAGCCACTCCATTCAAAGAAAAATGCTCCTGCCCATTTTTACGGATTTTTCTCAGTCAGAACCAAAGTATGCTTTTCGTATTTCAAGACTAGGCAGTGGAAAGCATTTCCAATGTGCCTCAAACAAACTTCATTTTAAAAGCTCATGTAGGGCGCCTGGGTGGCTCAGTTGGTTAAGCAACTGCCTTCGGCTCAGGTCATGATCCTGGAGTCCCGAGATCGAGCCCCGCATCGGGCTCCCTGCTCAGCGAGGAGCCTGCTTCTCCCTCTGACCCTCCCCCCTCTCATGTACTCTCTCTCATTCTCGCTCTCTCAAATAAGTAAATAAATCTTTTAAAAAAAAAAAGATTATTTAAAAGCTCATGTAAATTAATAAAACAATAAATTCCATTCATTTAGCAAATGTGGTATGCTGTAAGACCTTATAAAAGGCTAAGAGTAATTAGACTACTATATGGCAACACGTTCAATGACATAAATTCAAAGCTGATTCAAAGGATTCCAAGTTAGCAACCCCGCATTGGTATACCTTGTTGAAATCTCTACTTTTGTTCACTAAATATCAAATATTATAACAATGCCTTCAAACTTACATCTAACTGCACAATAAACCGAACTTACAAAGGGATCTATCGAAAAATATATTTAAACAGCAAAATAATTAGAAGCAGTTGCAGTACTTAATTCTGGCATCATCAAGAATCAACCCTTCAGTGTCCAGATTCAGTCTTTTAAAAAAAATTAACTGTCTAATGCACAAAAATATTTTTTCTTGTCTTAATTCCTATCTCCAATATTCGAGTAGCTAGAAGACGTCTACAGTAAAACACACCAAAATAAATATAAGTCAAAAAACAAGCATAAAATTTTAATCCAGATGTGAACATCTCTGGAACACCCCAAAGTAATAAAAAATAACGTAGGTACCCTTGCATAGCATAGACTTAAGGACAAAAATCGTGCCTACATCATTAACTATTTAGCCGTAATGGAAAACAATACTATTACTACTCGACACAGACTCAACTAATCAAGGGACCTATTTTGTTCTCATCTTCTGCAGGCATGCGGTGCCCAACATTCTCCCTCAGTCTACTGCTTGCTCATTTGTAAACAACTTCTGTAGCTCTTTATCTGGTGTTCAAATGGGAGGGAAAAAGAAAGTCTGAAAAGCATCAGCATCTGAGTTTCCGGATCTAAGCAGGGAGTAGTAAAGAAGGGGACCATATAGCTATCATCTGGTTAAAGAGACAGAGAGACAGCAGAAAAGGTAGCCCTCATATTAGAGGAAAGAAATTCAGTCACCTGAAAAGGGCTAGTGAAGTGAGGCAAGCATTTGGTATGACACGCTTCAAGAAAGAAAAAAAAAAGAAAAAAAACTTGTCTGGGGGCTGGAAGTTATGGGGGCGCTCTTTGTGCGGAGTCGGAGGGGAAGAGGAGGGACGAGAAAACAGCTTGGGAGTCATTCAAAGGAGTTTAAGGAGCGGTGTACGAGGGAAAGGCGGGGCGGGGCCTGGCCTGGCGGAGGGAGGGGGCTATAGGGGCGTCCGCGGGCCGCTCTGACACCAGGGAGGGGGCGGTGAGCTGGCCGCTCCAGGGACCGGGTGGGAGCGGACTGCAGGCAGCCGACTGAGATGGGGTCCCTCTGGTAGGTAGAGTCAAATTAAAGTGGTGGCAGGCCAGAGCTCTGGCGGGGAAAGAGAGTCCGGCTCCCGAAGGAAGCGGCTCCCGAGTGACATCCCCGAGTTTCCGCACTTAGCGGGCTAGGGGCGCGGCGGCCCTACGGCTTCCCTGGGCCCCCGACCCCGCGCCAGACCTTCTCCCTCTCTCCTTCGCCAGCGCCTCCCGCCCGGGCCGAGGCCCTTACCTGCAACTCCGTGAGCAGAATCTCCCCCCGTTCGGGGTTGGACGCCATTGCGCTCCGCTCTGGACTCCGCACCTGGCCGCAGCCGCCGCTGGCGAAAGGAGAAGGCGGGACCGGACCCGGGGTGGAGGGTGAGGAGCGGGGAAAGAAAGAAAAAAAAAAAAAAAAACTAGGGATTCATGGAGGCGCAGCCCCTGCTGGAGGCGCGGCTTATTTCGCCCGGTTCATGGAGAGCGGCGGGGAGCGAGGGCACTCGTAGCCGGCTCCCCCTCGCCGCCCGCCCGCCCGCCCGCCCGCCGCTGCCGCCGCCGCCGCCGCCGCCCGCACTGGATTCTGTTTGTTCAGTCGCTCCCTCTGGGCGACGCCGGGAGCCGCCTCAAGCTTCTCGGTGCGGGGCGCTGCGGCCGCAGCTGCAGCTCCTCCTGTCGCACCATTTGGCTGTCACTGCGTCGCAAAAGCGGCCTCACTTGGCGGCTGCCAGAACACGTGACGGCCGTGGCCGCTACCTCCAGTAGCGAGGGGGAGGTGGGGCGGAGAGGACCCCGAGGGCGGGAGCAGCGCGGGGGGCGGGGCGGCTTCCGACCCGGCTGCGCGGCGGGGGCAGCCATTGGACCCCGCCGGGGTGAAAAGGAGGGGAAAGGACTGGACTGGCGTCTCTTGGGAGGCGGGAAGAGGAAGAAAAAACACACGCCCGCTTTTCTGCTGCGTTTAACGGCCCCACCGTGAACACTAATACTCGGGAGCTTACTCTTTTGTGTTTTTTTCCCCTAGCGCCACTTCTCTTGTCGAAGTTTAGGCCTAACGTAAACGAACCCCATTTTAACCTCCACAACCTAAAGAGTTTCGGGGCTCAAATTTTATAGATTATTCCCCTACCCTCCACGGACCCAAGCTGTTAATCTTGCCTCTTGCTCCGTCCCACTCCCATCGCGCCATTCCGACCAGTAAGGTGCACAGCTGGCTAAGCTGGGGTGTGGTCTGTACTTTTCAAGAAATGAAAGCGCTTGGGATCTCTGGCAGTCTTTAATGCACAGCTTTTAAAAATGCCCTTTCCCAAGCACTGAGCAGCTGTGGTTGGGGCTGCAGAACTCCACTGAGTTTAGAATCTGATTAACTAGGTCTTGGATTTTTTTAACTGAAAGTAAACTGGGGGTCGGGCGGATGAGTCCCGCGAATAGAAAAAAAAAAGTCAACTTTCTTTGACGTAGTAAACATCCAAGCTAACCTATTAGTGACATATAGCTAAGTAGTGTAAGTTTTGGTTTAAGAAAATGACACTGTAGTATTCGGGAATGTCAATAAAGTCACCAACAGGTAGCTTTTGTTTTGTCTCAGCAGTGAATGGATATTTCAGGCAGCTGCTTAACTTTAGATTGAGGCCGGAATACAATGTCGTTGTTAAAAGGTACTTGGAGAAAGTGTTAGGGGGTTATTTAGATAGCTACTTGAAAAGCTTAATTGGCATATTTCTTAAGAAATACAATATATACTTCTCTTACACTCCATGTGAAATAGATCTGTTGGGGTGATGCTAGGACTTATATTTATCTTTTTGTCTTCTCAAGTCTCCTGCATTAACTTGACAAACATTTATTGAAGATCTAGAGTTTTATGACCACTATGAGTTTCTGAACTCCAACTCATAATATGTGATAAGGAATTTTTCTGCCCTGTATTTTAAATGTTTGCAACATATATGTTTAATGCATTGCTTTGATTGAAATGATAATTAAAATATATGCAATAGCAACACTTGGAAAAGCCAGCACATAATTCCCCATCCTGGTAACTAAGAGCCAGACAGTGTCATAGGCCCTGGAGTTACAGCTGCAATTAAGAGAGTCCTTGTCGGGGCGCCTGGGTGGCTCAGTCGTTGAGCGTCTGCCTTCGGTTTGGGCCTGATCCCAGGGTCCTGGGATCGAGCCCCACATTGGGCTCCCTGCTCTGTGGGGAACCTGCTTCTCCTTCTCCCTCGCTTGTGCTCTCTAGCTCTCTCTCTGTATCTCTCCAATAAATAAATAAAATCTTAAAAAAAAAAAAAAAAAAAAAGAGTCCTTGTCCCTGGAGTGACTGAGTCTTTTGGAGAAACAGAGTTGTGTCCAAATAAATATGATGCAATTTTTAAAGAGTAGGCACAAAATGTTAGGGAAGCACTGCATTCAGATTTGTATAGACATATATAATGTGTGTGTGTGATAAAATATACATAAAATTTACCATTTGAACAATTTTAAAGGTACAATTCTATGGCATTAAATGCATGCAGATATATTTTGCTAATTTTTGCCTTGCCTTACTCTTGAATGGATTTGACATGGCTGACATGCACATAGTTGGTGCTTAATGACAGAATTAAAAATTACCTATGTAAAGGGGCTCCTGACTGGCTCAGTTTGTAGAGCATGTGACTCTTGATTTTAGGGTTGTAGGTTTGAGGCCCATGTTGGGTATAGAGATTACTTAAAAATAAAATCTTTTAAAAAAATTTACCAATGTAAGGACTTAGAAACATAGTCAAAGAGCATTCTTTTAAAAATTAAATTCAGATATAAGAAAATGTTCATATTTTAGCACCATGGAATTTTTTAACTAGAAGAAACTTAAAATGTCTAGCATAACTCTTAATACAGGTAAAAGAAAATAGGCCATAATTTACTTAATTAATAAGGAGCATGACAACAGTATTACTTAGTGGCAGAGATGGAGAATGAACCTAAATCTAATTGCTTGTCCCAGCCTTGTTTTAACCTACACCATGCTACTATAAGTACTTTAAAATAGAATCCTCATGGGATGCCTGGGTGGCTCAATCGGTTAAGGGTCTGCCTTTGGCTCAGGTCATGATCCCAGGGTCGTGGGCTCCCTGCTCAGCTTTTCCCTCTGCCTGCTGCTCCCCCTGCTTGACTCTCTCTCTCTCTCTGACAAATAAATAAAATCAAAAAAATTAAAATTAAAAACAAAACTTAACTAAAAAATAGAATCCTCATTTAAACTGAACTCAAAGCATTATAGTCCCTCATTTTTTTAACCACAGAGAAAGACCTCAAACTTTACATATTTCTAGAGCTCAAACAGTTTTAATTTGATATATCATATGTGAATGTAAGTAACTAATATAAAAAGTTTTTAAAGCTATGGGAATTATTTCTGATTAGGTATAGTGGGGAAAATAGTGCATACAAAAGGGAGGCCAAGACAATATAAAAACTGCATGACAATCTGGAAAATGTAACAGTTTAAACAATAAATTAGTTTAATTTAAGCTAAAAACTACAATCCAGCTCACAGTCTCTGTTTAGGAAAAAAAAATGTGGGGCACCTGGGTGGCTCAGTCATTAAGCGTCTGCCTTCGGCTCAGGTCATGATCCCAGGGTCCTGGGATTGAGCCCCACATCGGACTCCCTGCTCGGCGGGAAACCTGCTTCTCCCTCTCCTGCTCTGCCTGCTTGTGTTCCCCCTCTCGCTGTCAAATAAATAAATATTTGTCAAATAAGTAAATAAATAAATCTCTCTGTCAAATAAATAAAATCTTTAAAAAAATTTAAAAAAGAAAAAATGTGATAGGACATGGGACATACTTATCAGAATGAAACACACTTGAAAAAAGTTTTAATGGAAACTCATATCATGTTGATTCAGATGAATTGTATTCAGTCCCCATTTACAAATGTTTTTAGGGAATCCTACCTATATGTTACCTCAAGTTATGTTCTAATTTATATTAACAATAAAAAAGAGGAAAGCTTTGTTGTTGCTGCTGTTGTTGTTTTAAACGGCTGTCCATGTAAGAAATTAAAGACCAAAAAATAACTGGATTGTATCACTAGTTAGGCAGGTGCCTTTAAAAATATTTCATAAAAATATTTAAAGGTCTTTAAGAAATAGAAATGACCAGGATGCCTGGCTGGCTCAGTCGGTAGAGCATGTGACTCTTGATCTCGGGGTTGTGGGTTCAAGCCTGATGTTGGGTGTAGAGCTTACTTAAAATCTTTTTTAAAAAAAGGTAGAAAGGACCAAACATATAGAAATAGTTTCAGTTAACAATAATTAGATAGCAAATGTTATTTTCTGTTTTCCTTTTTAAAAAAAAAAGATTTTTATTTATGTATGTGAGAGAGAGAGAGCACAAGCAGGGGTGGGGGAGGGGCAGGGCAGAGGGAGAAGGAGAAGCAGACTCCTCGCGGAGCAGGAAGCCTGACTTGAGGCTTGATCCCAGGACCCTGAGATCAGGGCCTGAGCCTAAGGCAGACACTTAACTGGCACCCCGTTTTCCTTTTTAAGTTGGAAGAAATGTTACAGGAAAAATCCTAGTAGAGCTGAACTTTATTTTTTTGTCATTGTTATTTTCTGTGCTGTTGGTGTGAAACATTCAGATATTCTGATAAGGCACCTCTTTTTCCCTTTGATCCTAAATGAAATGAGATAAGAATTATATATCCAGGGAAGGAGTTAGAAACCTTTTCTTTGTGAGCCACAGTTTTTTATGGCCTTGTATTTTTCATTTCCCTTTTGTTCTTCCTTAATATTTATTAAAATGTTTTTGAAAATTCTAGCTTATCCATCCCAATAGCATTATGGAGAATCAAGGGAAGGGTTGTTTTTTTTTTTTTTTTTTTGGTTTTGGTTTTGTTATTGTTTTTTCAATGTTAATGTTGATAGAAAAGGAGAAGAGTAACCCCCTGCTCCCAAGGGATCAAAGTGAAGTAGCAGTGGTAGTCGAGGTGACAGAATCCCAAAGGAGAGACAAAACTCAGAGAGAAAGAGTCAGAACTACTTGGTCACCATCCGGTTCCTTAAGGAACCCCCTGTAGAGATTGTTCCCTTGTATGGATGAGGATAATTTTGAGAACAAGATTGTTAAAGTCAAGGTCACAGTAGAGTCAGCTATAGTGACTGTGGCAGATACTTTTGAGGGTATCTGCTCAACTCCTTTTCCCTTCTCTGGGAATTTCCCCTATTCCCTGAGAAGAATGTGTAGCCATGTTGATTCTGCTTGACCTAGATCTTCCAGTAAACTATGGGCAGATCATGATAGAATATGTCTAAGTTTAGTCAACAAGATTCTCACTCTAAGAATTTGGAAGTAAAATATTGGAATACTGATCAACTGGTGGCCCTGGAGTTCAAGGACTAGAATGGCCATTTTCTGTCATATGTAAAAGATGCAGAAAAATCTGCTCTTTGGAAAGAGAAAAGAAGTCCTTCCTTCCTGTTACTGGAAATATAATGCTTACTAAGGCATACCTGGTCTTCGTCTTCATGGAACTTATAGTTTAGTTAAACATAATGACAAAGAAGGTGAATTCAGGGTACTTTGTGGGTTTTTTTTTTTTTTTTTAGTTTCATTTATTTAAGTAATCTCTACACCCAACATAGGGCTCAAACTCATGACCCGGAGATCAGGAGTTGCATGCTTCTCTGACTAAACCATACAGGTGCCCAGAATTCAGGGTACTTTGAACATAGGTCAGGCAGTCCTTTCCTGAGTACTTCACACTTAAGCTGAGATCTCACTGGTGAGTAAATTATTAACTGGGCAAAAAAGGATGTAAAGAACTTTCCAAAGAAACAGATTAACAGAGATAAAGTTCTAAGGCAGGAGGGCAAAACTTGTGTAAGCTCTGAAAGGCTAGTGGGGATACAGCAAAGAGATTGAGCAATAAGAGCTCATAGAGCATGTGTATCAATTAGGATAGGCTAGGTTATGCTGAATAACAAATGATTCCAAAAATCTCAATGGCTTGCAATAAGGCTTATTTCTCTCTCATGCTACATGCTACATGACTCTGGTCCATGTCATCTTCACTCTGAACTCAGGCTGACAGAGTGGTCTCTATCTGCAACATTGCCATTGTCATGGCAGAAGGAAAACAAAAGTGGTAAATCCCTACTGGTTCTTAAAGTGTGTGCTCACATTTCACTTTCACTTTTTTTAAAAAAGATTTTATTTATTTGTCAGAGAGAGAGAGAGAGAAAGTGTACACAAAGTAGGGAGAGTGGCAGGCAGAGAGGGCAGAGGGAGAAGCAGATACCCTGCTGAGCAGGGAGCCCAATGTAGGACTCTATCCCAGGACTCTGGGATCGTGACCTGAGCCAAAGGCAGACATTTAACCGACTGAGCCACCCAGGTGCCCCTGGGCACTTATATTTCTCTGTGGAGTATATACAATTTTGTTCTCCTGCTAGACTTAAAGTCACTAGAAAGGGTCCATGTATCTAATATGGCCTATGACAGTATCTCTTGTGAGTGGATAGTGTGTGTGTTTGTGCGTGTGTGTGTGTTTCTGTATGTATTACAGAAATATTTTAGGATAACCATCAGCTAGGGACTCCCCTGTCTCTCAGAAAATTAGATAAACTTGTTTCATAGCCTCTAAAGTTGGGCCTCTATTTCCCCAATCCAGTTTTTGGGACTGTGACAGGTTATTTACACATGGTTGCCTGCTTCTCTCCCCCTCTAAAATACTCCCACAGCACTCCCCCCACTGCCTGTGTCCCTTGGTTCTGCCTATATTGATATGGACCTGAAGCTCAACCCATGACCAGTTACCCAGTGCTAAGTGTCATTGAGCATTTGTGAATTCATTAACTTGGTACGAAAGATTTAAGAGGGATCATACTATAGGATGTGATGCCTTTCACCTTGACCCTGGTTCTACCTCTTTTTTTTCCACCTTCGATTGATTAACAAGAAAATCCTCCTCCTTTCCCAGGCTGTTACAGTTTCAGGTTCTTCTGATTCTTAACTCTTATTACAAATAAGATTGTTTGGGAATTTCTCCCCAAAATATACATGTTCTCCTGAAAAAGATACCAGAAAATACCATTTTCCTAGCTTGGTAAACCTAATCACCAAATGAATGGTAACATTTTATGTTTTATGTATTTGAAGTAATGAAAAAGAAAATAAGTTTTAACAACCACTGGGAAGTTAAACTTTTTATGTTAACTCTCAGGATCCATTTATACTCTTAAAAATTATCAGACTCTGGGGCACCTGGGTGGCTCAGTCGGTTAAAGGTCTGCCTTCAGCTCTGATCATGATCTCAGGGTGCTGGGTTCAAGCCCCACATTGGGCTCCCTGCTCAGCGGGGAGCCTGTTTCTCCCTCTCCCTCTGCCCCTCCTCACCCCCCAACTTGTGCTCTCTTTCTCTCTCTCTCAAATAAATAAAATCCTTAAAAAAAATATCAGACTCCAAAGAGATTTTATTTTTATGGGTATGTCTTCTGATGTTTACTGTATTAAAATTTAAAAGTGAAGAATTTTTAAAATACATAATATACAAGCTCATATTTCATTGTGAGAACCTCATCCCATGTCATACAACCTCTACCTTATACATGTGGGAGAGTAAGAGTGAAAAGGCAAGTAACATCTTAATATGATGAAAATGGATTTGATTTTGCAGATCCCCTGATCCTCTGATGATTCTGGATTAGTAAAGTTTCTCTACATGTGAATATACAAATGTGATCTCTGTGCTTCCAGAGTTTAAGATCTATGACCATGCCAAAATAATTACTAGATTTTGGGCTTTTATTTGAAACATTGGTGTGGTACATGAGAAATTTCAACTGTCCTTGTTAAAATGAAAAAAAGAATGTAATATGAAAAAGTTTATGTAAAAACTGACTGTTTTACTACTAGTGCTTCCTTTAGAGGAAAACTCTTTTGCAAGTGTAAAATGGCAACACAAATTAATAGGTACAAAGAAGTTAACATTGGTCATACCATACATTTTGAAGGGTTTGTCCCTGGTGGACAACAGGGAGGTAGCTTTTCCTACCGTCATTTCTTAAGCACCCAGCTATTATTCAATAATGTGTATCTACTATTTGAATTAGTGTAAAGCTAAACTTTTGTAATGAAGAGGCTCCAAACACATCATGTAGAGAACACTGAAATTTATTCTTCTGTCAAAAATGAGGATTGCACAAGGTAAGTAATCAAAGTTATCAGCCTGGCTCTGTTCCATGGAGCCATCCAAGGATCCAGGTTCCTTCTATCTTACTGTTCTACTATGTTCTACTACTTACTGCTATGGCATTATGCCCAACCGTGTGGTTGAAGCTGGGTCAAGGAACTCCATGATCTACCTTTATGAAAGAAAAAGAGAGCATAGGGCATCTAGCGTCCTATGTCTTAAGGTCCAGGCTCAAAATTACTACACATGATTTCTGCTCGCATTCCATTGTGAAAATGTCCTCATTTGACCACATCTAGCTTCAAGCGAGACTGAGAAATGTGCTTTCTAACTAGTCATGGCCCCAACCACAATTCATTTACTGAACCAGAAGGGCAGGGTGGACACTGATGGACAATTCATAGTATCCATCACATAGAATTTTTAGCCAATCAGTTTTGCAATCAGCAAAGTGTTCCACTTCTCGAACTTCAAAATGCAAGCTCCAAATCTATAACTATCAGATTCTCTAGGTCCTAGGTGAATACATTCATTGTGTCAGTTTAAAAAAAAAAAGAAAAGAAGACCATAAGTTTTTACCACTCATAGCAAGTGTTCCTATGTTTAAATGATTGCTGTCTTGGAATATTCCCTCTAAGCTTTCTTAGAACACAACCACCATTCCCTGAGAAGCCAAAGCCTCATAGTGAGCCATATGTAGGTGTTCTGGTCAACAGTCCCACCTGAGCCCAGGCTTCAAATCATCCCAGCCCAGGCACCAAGACAGGTGAGTGAAGAAGCCATCTTGGTAACAGACCTTCCATTCTCAGCCATTCTAGCCCCCATCTGTTCAAGTCACCAGCTGTTGGAATCATCCTATTTGAGGCCATAGACATCATGAAGGAAACAAACAATCCCTGCTTTGCCCTTTCCAAATTGCTGAACCAAATCTGTGAGCATAATAAAAGGGTTTGTTTGTTTTAGGGAAAGGGGAAGCAATAGATATACATGCCAATAGAAAATTGGAACATGCATTCCAAGCTGGATATATAGATAAGCCCTTTTCCCAAACTTGCCATTAATAGATTTTTCAGAAATATTTAATTGAAATTCTCTAAACTGATCAATTAAAAGCAAAGTTTAGCTTTTCTAATTCATTCACTCATTTGACAATATTTACGGAGTACCTATAGATTGCTGGGATTATATCTGGGAACCACACACCTTAGGACCCAGTTATATTCACTCTTTTGTTTCCCAAGTATATTTGAAGCTTCTTGAGTGAAAAAAAAATGTATCAGACTTCTGTAATCTCCACAGCATTTAGTATATGTAAAACTCATTATAGGTAGAAAGTACTTGATGAGAACTTATTTGATTGATAATAATTTTTAAATTTATAGTAGAAGTGTATATATGTACCCATTCTTCATGTTCATATTTTATTCAGGTATTCAGTTTATTCAGGTATGGCTGAAAACGTGTATTTTCTAATTAAGAATAAGAACTGCTAGTTATAAGTACTTATAAAATATAAAGATGGCTTTAAAATATGTCACATTATAATGATTCTTATGAAGGGTTTCCTATTAAAGATGCTATTTTGGAAAAGAGTATTACAGTCATTTGCATATTTATTTTTATATGCTGGTAATTCATATGATCTGTGTATTGCTTTTACAGTTTAACTGTAAGCCTCTCACCAAATGAAATTTTATTTTTAAAGTATCTTATCACCACACACACATACGCAAGCAGTTTGAATGGTGTAAAATATAAGATCCACATTTCAATTGCTTTAGTGTGTTGCCTATCACAACGAGAGCTTCCTAAAGTTCTTCATTATTAGAGCAAAATGTGGATGATTCAAATACCATGCTTCAGCTGCCTTCATCATTTGAATGAGATAAACTCTCAGCAAGATGCATTCAAGAAACTAGGGTTCAAACTGTGTTATCCTGCTATAAAGCAATCTGCTAAACATTTCTGAAGCAATTTAGACAGCTGTGACTTAGTGGCAAACAATGTGGACACTTAATCTATTGACTTGAAATTGGGGCTGCAGAGAATTTATTCAAGAGCTTTCTCATGAGTTCATTTTCTACGTAGAAAAATGCTTCCTATTTTTTACATGCTAAGAATGGAAAGCTAAAAACTATATTAAAACAAGGAATGAAAATCACTGACCTTACAAATTAATTTTCATTAAAGGCTATAGTATTGTAGGTATAATGATATTATTCCACCTATTGTAGGTATAAAGAAATTTTAAGGGCTTTTACTCAAAAGACTATGACATGCTTTTAAGTTTGTCCTGTGTTTTATTTATCTTAATATAAATTCTTCATGGATGTTGGTAAATGGCTTGCCTATATTATCAACATCTTTTTTTTCCACTGTTTTCTTATGCTGAGAAAATCTGTATTTGGAGTAAATAATTATTCGCCTAAGAAATGCATGCCTTCTTGATTTGAAACACATTTCAAAAATAATTATTTGTACTGAGACAGTTAATAAAATATGTTACATTTATCAACTATACAATAAACTTTGATACTGAGCAAACCATATTAAAATTTGAAATTCACTATGAATAATATAGTCTTCAATATGTGAATAAAGACAAAGAAATACAGAACATAGACAATTATCAAATAAGGGAAAATTAAACGCTCATTTAAAATTTTTTTACTCAGGGGCACCTGGCTGGCTCAGTCGATTAAGTGTCTGCCTTCAGCTCAGGTCATGATCCCAGGGTCCTGGGATCGAGCCCCACATGGGGCTCCCTGCTCCACAGGGAACCTGCTTCTCCCTCTCCCTCTGTCTGCTGCTCCCCCTGCTTGTATGCTCTCTGTCTCAAATAAATAAAATCTTTAAAAAAAATAAAATTTTTTAGTCAAAAAAATTCTTTTTGTCTGTTATTTTTAAAGATATCATTTACACTGTGGCTAAAATATGTCAAAATTCACTGTCTAGACATCATTCGGGTATAACCGTACAATGTTAAAATTCAGTTACATTTGCTTATAATAAAAAGTAGATAAGCTAGATTTTCTCATTTTCAACTTCTTGGTTTGGCATTATGTGGATATAGTTAACAGAATAATAAAGCAAATAATTTCTTATGGCCTATTGATTATTTAACAGATTTTAATTATCTCACATTTTTACTTTTAAACTTTTTTTTTAAAGATTTATTTATTTATTCATGAGAGACAGAGGCAGAGGGAGAAGCAGGCTCCTCAAGGAGCAGGGAGCCCAATGTGGGGCTCAATCCCAGGACCCTGGGATCATGATCTGAGCCGAAGGCAGATGCTTAACTGACTGAGCCACCCAGGCACCCTGCTTTTAAACTTTCTAAAACCATTACCCTTCTTTTTTTTTTTTTTTTTAAAGTTTTTATTTATTTATTTGAGAGAGAGAATGAGAGAGAGAGAAAGAGCACAAGACGGGGGAGTGGGAGAGGGAGAAGCAGACTCCCCGCTAAGCGGGGAGCCCGATGCGGGACTCGATCCCGGGACTCCAGGATCATGACCTGAGCCAAAGGCAGTCACTCAACCAACTGAGCCACCCAGGCACCCAAACCATTACCCTTCTAACACATTTTTTCCCCCTCTCACCGGTTCCTGATATAGACTAGCAATTCTAGTAATGGCAACTCTGAATGAGTCATTTTTCATCGGCACCTGTTTACTTGCCCTAGCTACCAAGTGAAAGGTGATTTCAATTTGGACCTTCTCTTATCACTTACATGCTCTAAGAATTTAAATTCCTTAGCTATAATGGTACACTCAACTCGTTTGTTTTTCTTTGAAAGGTAAACGAGGCCAGAAGCTATAAAGACTTGTATGAAAAGCAGAGCTAACTCCAGGCGTTAAAGATTTGATTGGTTATCTGTATTGGTTATCTGTATGCAGTTCATACAGGACATCCTTTGACTAAGGCAGCGTTAATGGATGAAAGGTAGGACATTCCTGGGAAAGATTTTAAGTGTGACAGTCAGGGTTTTCTACATATTCATTCCCTCTACACTTGCTGTGATATTGATGTGGTCTCTTTGATGGAGATAGCTTGTAGACAAACAGTAGTTAAATTTTTAAGTGGCAAAATATGTTTTTCAATATACTATCATTTTTTCCCCTGACATGGGCCCCCTGGCCTCCCCTACTTACCTCTTTCTTTACCCCATATGGTTAGAAATTACTTGAAATGGGTTGGTGAAGTAAGACATGTAGAATATGGGTAATATCCCACAGCTACAGCTTCTATTCATTTCAGGGTTTGGATTTATTTTCTTGATATACATACTTGTAAAAAAAAATCTATAATTCTAAGGTGATTTGTACCTAACCCAACCAAGAAAACAACCTTAACCTTAAACTTTTCAAAAGAAAAAATATCCATATTTTCCCTCTAAATTAGTCTTAAAAATCTTCCTTGTCTCAAATCTATACATTTTTTTCAGTCAAATGTGTTAGTTCTCCACTCTCAACTTTAAAAATAGAATAGCTATCTGATTTTTACATTGAACAATTGAAAAAAGAGAAATAATTTTCAGATACATGTATATATTAGAATTAGATTAATTGGATGACTTACTCAACTCTGTCCAGCAATTGTCCATCTGTTTACATGTAATGCAAATTCAGTTTTCTTAAATATCAAAGGAGTACGTTAGGGCCCCATTTGCTTCTTCATTTGAGTTATCTTGTGGATCTGATCAACATGATGAGCCAAGGTACAGAAAAGAAAGTTCATTTCCACTTCCAACAGGCAGAGTTTAAGGTTTGAGCTCTAGCTTTAGTTCAAATTGCCCCTGCAATTCTATTGTTGTTGCATTTACCTGACTGTGTTGCGCTATCTTGTACTTGTCTGTCTGACCTTATTGGCGCCTGTTTAACTGATCCACAAAGAGTAAAACAGTCAAGAACAAAGAAGCAAAGAGGATGAAACTACAGTAGAATTTAGGATTTAAATAAAACACACATTCAATTTTACCTCCCTCCAGGGGACCTAGAGCAGCTCTAAGTTAGGCTCCCTGAGACTGAAGTGAAGATTTTCCTTCTGCCTACCTGTTTGCTTGGCCAGTATACTTACTGGATCCACATCACATTTGACAACACGTGATTTGTATGTGTGTATATTTGCATGGATCAAATACATTTTTATGTCAACAGTAATGATAATATTTTTATTATAACAGTAAGCATTTATGCAAGTACTATTTTAAATGTTTTATATTTATCCTCCCAACAACCCAATAAAATACTCCTAGTACTTACGTTTTAGAGGTGAGGAGACAAACTCAAAGGGCTTAAATGAACTGCCCAAGGCTTCAAAGCTGTAAGAGACAGAATGGATCCAAAGCTGTCTGGCTCCAGAGCCTAATGCTCTCTTAACGCAAACATTGACTGATACAGCTATGAATATTAAAATCCATTTATTAATGGGTTGAGGCAGAACACATGTACGGGAGCCAGACAAGAAGAGGGAGGCAGTTCCTAGGAAAATATAATTTGGGACACCATTATATTAATTCTAGGTTTTCTGTCATGCCCTCAGCTAGAGCGGACACTACATTGAATACCTTCCTCTAGGTTATTTTCTTTTCCCTGTTAAACCCACTCATAGTAGTCATTCAAAATTTTTTGGTTGACTCATTGTCTAGTAAGGCCTGGGACCTTTGGGAAGTATAAGACAACAAATAAGGAATAAGTCAAGTACCTTACTTTCTGACCTCTGACCCAGTGGTCCAGTCTCAGGGCTCAGTTTCAGATAGATGAGGCCATACTTTCAAGACTTACCTAATATTTATTGACTACATATTCCTTTATAGTAATAAAATCTTCCTCTTTGATAAAATGCAGCAAAATTCCTTCGTATAAATGACTTTTGGGATAAGATTACAGCCTGTTTTATAGAGGATAAGACTTCCTCTAGGGATATATTTTATTCAATCCCTAGTCTATTCAAATCTATGTAATAGATAGAATGTAGTATTTTATAGTAAAATTGCTCAAAAGAGCTAGGAGACCATTGTGACCCTTTTATCTCTACCTTTTCATTTCAAACCATTTTCATAGGCAGGAATACCATGTGTACATTCTACTGGTATGTAAAGGACATATAAAGAGCTTATTTTCAATGTACTGCTTTTGAAATAGACTCTTTATTACTATGGAATTTTTCCTAATCACTTATTTCTAATTATACTCACAGGTCATTAATAATGACATCTTATTTCCTTATTCAGTTAAGCATTTGCATAATGTTTTTTATACAATGTTATGTGAAGGTCACCTATTCATTCAGTATTGGCTGGAAATTTTTTTTTAAGATTATTTATTTATTTGCCAGAGAGAGAGAGAGAGAGGCAGGCAGAGAGAGAAGCAGGCTCCCCGCTGAGCAAGGAGCCCAATGCGGGGCTCCATCCCAGGACCCTGGGATCATGACCTGAGCCAAAGGCAGGTGTGCAACCAACTGAGCCACCCAGGTGTCCTTGGCTGGAAATCTTAAATTTTATTGTACCTGACACTAGATTTAGCTTATAACACTAGTTAGGAGCAAGTTTCTGGTATTCAAATATTCTTACTCTGTATATTTCATTTCTTTACTAAATTAACCTAATTTTGAAATTCAAATTCAAACCAAGGATCCCTGGTATCTAGGCAAAATGATCACCAGTTCTAAGCAATAATTTAATATCTTCATCCTACCTACTTATGGTTAGCATAGTATCTTTGGCCCTTAGCATCTCCCTCAGCGATCTTATCTACTTTTCCAGCTTCTAATAACATCGCTGAGAGATAACTCCCAATCTAGAATTCTAGACTGACCTCTCTCATTAATGTCAGCCCCATACCTCCTATTTCCTACTGAATATTCTGAATATTTCAGGTTCACCTCAAACTCAAATTATCTAGAACTGACAACATCACCTTTCCCCTTAAACTAGTCTCCCTTTCAGGTTTTCTTACTTCTATGAAGATCATCTTCATTCTTTTGGTTATCCAGGCCTAAAATAATTAAGTGATTTTTTTTATTCCTACCTCTCTTCTCCCTTCCCACTTCACCCACTGTCCATTGCCAAGGTTTGTCTGTTTCTTGCTTCAGTAGTGTTTCTTACATCCATCCCTTATTTTTTTTACTGCCGCTTCTCTTGTCAAGGTCCCCAATATATCTCATAGGTTCATATCTCATATTTACTATTCTTCTAAATCATACGATATTTGGATCAGCTATTCCTACACAATCCACTGTATACTTTTCTTCTGCTGGGATCTGCTTACTGTTGATAACACTAGCATCAAATTCTCTGGGTTCTCTCCAGTGCACTTTTTTTCTTAGTTGGTTTTCCTTTTTCCCATCATTAGGGCTAGCAACTATACCTGAATGCCCAGATTCCTTCTGTTTTTTTCTACCCATTAAATCTTGTAGCAGAGCCCCCATCTCCGGCACTACCATCTCTCATTTGGAATTCTCACCTAGCCTTAGATCCCCTGTGTTTACAGCTGGCTCCTTTTGAATTACTGGAGGAGTGAGCTGTGGTCTCAAAGGTAGATTTCTCTCTCTCTCTCTCTCTCCTCACCCACAACCCCCTTGTCTCCAAACCCAACTTCAATCTTCTCTTCCTAATCATAAAGTGGGACTTTCTTTCCCAAGAGCCTACTGACATATACTAAAGTTCACACGGGGCCCCGCTTGGCCAACACACTAACCTCATTTGGCACTTAATGTGAATTGTGAAATAATTTGCATGTTTAGTGATGACAATTGGTTTCTACTCCCTATCCCACTGAGAGCTTTACCATAACATCTATCTGCTTCGGCGTTACACTTTCAACACTCTGCTCCTGCCACATGTAAAGGATGAAGTTCAAATATGTGGCACATTCATAAATATATGAATACATATTCATAAATAGGCTTCACATTATGTGAATTAACCAGTAATTCTTACCTTTTTCCTGCCCATTCAATAAAGCATACAAGAATGCAAGAGAGAATAATGTTGTCATAGCAATGACCTTAAATCTCTAAAAAAAGAAAGAGTACTATTAGCAAACTTTAAAAGCACATCTATACCCAAGAAATTACTTGCAATATACCACATATCCTTCACAAAAGATAGATACACCATTGTCCCATGATCGTGAAGTAGAGAACATTGCCATTAGTGGGTCAAGTTATTTATTTATTTTTTTTCCCTCTAAAAGCTTTACAAGAAAGGAGCAGTTGGACTTCTTGCTTAAACTCAGTGGGGATGTATTTAAGTAGAGGTCCCTCTCTCTTTTGATCACAGACCATAGTGTCAAAAATGCAGTTGCTTCACGAGGATGGAAGTCCTTGTTAAGGATTACAGAGCAGAAAGACAGCAGGAACCTGGATCCCTGAGGACCATGGAGCCACCACACCAATGCAGGACAGCCTACCTCCGCACATAGCATAGCGCTAAGTCCAGGGAAGTAACAGCCTTGGGCGTACGAGACCCAGGGATCAGCAAGCCTCTCTCATCTCTCGGGTCTTGCTTTCCTCTGCTTCTCCATGTTAGCTTTGGTATCTCCTAGACTGGTTCTTTCCACATGATGGGAAAAATGGCATCAGCAACTTCTCATTTGGCACTTAACACGAATAGTGAAATCACGTGCAGGCTTCAGGCCCCACCCTTAGATCCTGCGATCCAAAAGTAACATAGGGATACTCCCCCCCTTCTAACTCCAGCAGAAAACTTCTGAGGAGGCTTTTGATTGGTCTAGGGCAGTTACATATCCATTCCTGACCCACTCTGATTGGCTCTTTCAGACCAAGGGAGTGGGGGAGGAATTGCCTGAAGGAACTAGGAGAAGGCAGATACAAACTATAGTTCCCGACGTCCATTGCATCTCCTGTATTGTAATCATCTTTTTAGTTCTGTCTCTTTCACTTTGTAAGGGCCTTGAAAGCAAAAACCGTGCCTTATTAATTTTGTACCCACCTAGCCAAAAACAGCATTTGGCATATAGTAAACTTTAAGTAAATATTTGCTGATGAAAGAAATGAATAAACAAAGCCAGTCAAAGAATTTCAAGAACTCATGACAAAACTGAGAGCAATAGGTATAACCTACCAGCAATAAGTAGTGGCATTCTGACCACTAAGCCAGACTTCGTTTTGGGAATTTTAGACAGTTGTGGTGGAGCAGGAACTTACTGCAATGTGGCCAGTTCATGCTGAATAAACCTACGATTGGCATATAAACTTGTGTGCATAACAAGCAAGTATTTTTTTTTAGCAGGAAGTTCCTGAAAAGTCTCTCATAATTTGTCGTTTAATCTTGTTAAGATTTTCAAAAAGTCATATCTCAAAATGTATTGCAGGATGATGGGAATGTAAACCACTATGAGAAATCAGTCTGACTGCCCCCAATGATAACGGGTAATTTAAATTCAGAATGGCTGGAGAACTGTGAGATCATTTCACAGACAAGTCTCAGTTTTATCAACTCTTTTCCAAGCACGAGCCTGGGTGGGACAACACAATTTAATAGGAGAATTGTGCCAAGAAAAGATAAAAAGAAAAACGAACATGAATCAAGTTCAAAATTGAATTGTTTGGAAATAGTTTAAAGATAGCGTGTGAGGGAGACTATGGGGTAAGAATTGCTGTATTCAGATTTAAGTGTGTATAGGGATAGGAAACATTCAGTAGAGTACTAGCCACAGGATCAGTTTTGAAAAAAGCTGGTATTATGGCAATCAATGTTAAACTTGGGGAAGAAATCATTTGTTCAAAAGGTAAGCAGAACCTGACCTCATGCTGTGGCAAGTATAGAGGTAAAATACATGAAAGGTCTGCTTTAAAGAAATTCATTTTAAGTGGCGCCTGGCTGGCTCAATTGGAAGAGCATGCAACTCTTGATCTTGGGGTTGTGAGTTTGAACCCCACGTTGAGGGAAGAGATTACTAAAAATATAAATAAACCTTAAAGAAGTTCATATTACACTCAAATTTTGAGTCATATCTCTATTCTATAGTATATAAGCTATCCCTGCATTTGTTAAACTACTGTACTCTCTGACTCAGTTGTCAAGTATTTGGTCTACTTCAAATATTTAAAAAGTTAAGGTGCACTGAGCTTATTCACATACTGGATGTTATCCAGATCTTATGTAATGTTATAAAGGGCAACAATCTCATATTGTATTCGTCTTAATATTCTCAGCCCCTACCCACAGTAGGCGTTCAATACATGCTTATTGAATGAAAGATTTCTTAACTTCTACAGTGCTTTACAATTTTCAAAGTTTCACACACATGGTTTTATGTAATTGTATAGTAACTCTTTGAGGTGTTTATAATACATTTTTTGGATGAGAAAATGGATTCAAAAGAAGAAAATAGCTTCCTGAGTCACAAAGATGTTGAACCCAAATCTTCCTTCTGGTTTAGTTAGTCATAATATCTCCTTCCAATGAATAAAGTATATTTTAAATCACAACACAGCCAGAGACATCCAGACGTGTAGGGGATATCTAGTTTTCGTCTGTTCAGCACCACACCTCCTTAGGGAACTGACGGCTGTCATTCACACTATTCTACCCTTCTGGGCAGTGGGGTAGGAAAATGACCCATTTTCAGTCAATAATAGTACTCTGATGGAATCGTTTGGCTGAAGTGAGGCTATGATCCAAGCTATGTCAACCTGAGTCCTGCCCCAGGATTTTTCAATTCAGAGGTGAAAAGGGTTATTGTCCGTGGAAATCACAGAGTCTGAATGACGTGAAGGTGGGTCTGCTTTGGCCCTGGGGAAAGGCAAGTTGGAGTTGGACAAAATGAAGCAAGCTGACTATGTAATGGAGTGGGATAAAGCCCCTGGACTGGTCATGCCTAAAGGGTCAGCTCTGTCCTAGATATGTTGAACCACATGAAATTGCCGTCAACCACATGAAATTGCTATCTTTCATTTGGCTCAGCCTAATATACAAGTTAAAAGACCACACATCAATCTTAGCCAGAATCTTATGTTTCCAGCCCAACTCTTTTCTCGTGATAAATGGGAACAGGAAGGCCTAGAAATTTCAAAGGACTTGCTCAAAGTTCGTAGTAATGCCAAATAATGCAAATTTTCTGAATTTTAGTCCAAGACCCTTTCCATTAAGTATAATGATCCACAATTTTAAATTAGTCATTTTCAAATTTTGTAAACCAGTTGCTTCTCACTTTTTTGTTTTGTTTTGAACTTTTTATTTTCCCCTTGTTCAGCCTAGGGAAATAGGCTCTTATGACTCAAAGCAGGCAAATCTATTTGTTATAAACTTTTCCAGGAAAATGAATCTCTAGGTTTTGACTAAAACCATGAACTTTAAAACCAAAAGAAATAATCTGATTCCAGTTAAACACATGATTGTTTTTAAGTCAAACTTCACATATGTGAAGTTCTGACTACTCTCGTCTTCCTTTTTATTAGATCTTCCAAAAGAACCTCTTAAACTTCAGTGTATATAAGAAACACCAGGTGTTGCCTTTTTTTTTTTTTAAGATTTTATTTATTTATTTGAGAGAGAGAGAGAGAGATAGCGAGAGAGAGCACAAACGGGAGGAGAGGGAGAAACAGAATCCCTGCTCAGCAGGGAGCCCCATGTGGGGCTGGATCCCAGGACCTTGAGATCATGACCTGAGCCCAAGGCAGCTGCTTAACCGACTGAGCCACCCAGGCGCCCCACCAAGTGTTGCTTTTGCAACATGCCGATTCCTGAGCCCCACATCACACACTGGATCCGGGTCACTGGGGGTGGGTCCCAGGCATCTTCATTCCAGTGAGCTTGCTGGGTGTTCTTATATACGCTGAAGTTTAAGCAGTAGTGCCTTAAATATTGCTATCCTCAGGGATTCTGTCACTAAGTCTGTTTCTCAACACTCAAAGGGGAGAGTGCTGAGAGCACATCTCTCAAAAATCACCATATTGTCACAGTTACCGATGAGGCTGTGATGTATCACACAGGTGAGCCGGGCTGGGAAATGGTCAGGACCCAGCTTTCCACATGTCAGCCAACGAACTCACCAACTCCCATTAGTCAGGTGATCACTTAGGCATATATCCTGCTCAAATCTTCTGCCTAATCAACACCATATTTCTAACAAACAGCAAAGTACTTCTACCTAACACCCTACATATCTTAAAGCTCGTTTTTATTGTTTTCCCCAAATCTGCTTTTCCTTTTGTATTATCCACTTCAGTTAGTGGCACCACAAGTCACCCACCTGATCAAGCCAGGACACTCAGAATTGTCCTCACTTCTGTGTTTTACTAGTCATCTAACTCATCACTTAGTGTGTATTGAACCTACTTTTCAAACATCTCTCAGATTAGTTTTCTTCTCATAATCCTCATGGCCATTGCGTTAGGGTCCTCCTTTAGAGGTTTGTCATCTTTTCGGGGCTTTTGAAAAAGGCTCCCTAAAAGGTTTTTGTCTCTAGTCTCATTTTTCCTGTAATCCATCTTTCACACTGCCATTGGAGGTACATTTCTAAAATGCAAATAAGATTTTGGCACTCCTAAGTCCACTCCCTATTACCTCCCAGATAAAGTCCAATCCGTTTGTATAACATACAAGGCCCTTTGCAATCTGGTTTAACTTTTCAGTGTAATAATCTCTTGCTCTTCCTGCCAAATCCCATGATTCAAATCTAATAGTTTTAGATTTCATTGAACTATTAAATATTGCATTATTTTCATATTTTGAAAATGGCCCTAAAAATAATGTCTTGTTAGTGTTTATTAACTGTAAAATTTGGGGCTTTCATAAAACATCTCAAAAACTATTAAAGTCTAACCAAACCAAGGACTCCCTGTGAACATGAGCAAAAGTGTGTCACCATTATCTATGTAGAAAAGATAGGTTGATTTATCCTATAATTTATCGATGTGCAAAGATCTGTTCTCAGCAGGATGCAAAAAGTGGCAGCATTTCTCTCTGTCTTTTTTTTTTAAAGATTTTATTCATTTATTTGAGAGTGAGAGAGAGTGAGAGGGAGAAGCAGACTCCCTGCTGATCAGAGCGGCCAATGTGGGACTTGATCCCAGGACTCTGGGATCATGACCTGAGCCGAAGGCAGACGCCTAACCGACTGAGCCACCCAGGCGCCCATGGCAGCACTTCTCTACTGTCCCAGGTCAGGATTAACCTGATACTCTAAGCACATCTCCTGAAAAATTTGAAAAAGAAAATTGAAGGAAGAAAATATTACTTCCCTGTATTCAAGAGGGGAGCAGGAGTTTTGCTCAAACCCACACTGACTCAAGCCCCTGTACTATAGGTATTCTAGGTATTCCTTCTGTAATTACTCAACTGACCCTCCCACATGTATTTCCAATTTTGCAACCAGCCTTCCTTACTGTTATTGCTCTGTACCACTAATATAGTGATCTTACAGGTCAAGAAATGATATAAGTAAAGTGGGAAAAGAATGAGACAGCCAATTTAGGAAAAGTCAGTTTTCATTACAGATCTGTCTGCACATTTTCATGAGATTAAGTTCACTTTAAAACAATAGGAAGCAGTCATTAACATAAATGTAATAAATTGAAAAAAAGTCTCAAGTAAGAAAAAAGCGCATTACAAAAGAAAGAATATAGGATTATAGGAAAGGAAAAATATACTGGTGATACAAAAAACTGGGTAATCATCATCATGGGAGTCTAGAAGGGGGAAAATAAAAATGTTATACTGACCGAGGGCAGTTCAAGAGGCCATAGCTCAAATAATCCTGAGTACACCATCAAAGAAAAGCTGTACTCTTTTTTTTATTTTTAAATGGAGCATAGAATAATTCTTTAGGCTCTCCTATACTCTTTAGCACTGCTATTGTCTTTCCCTACCGGTTCTTGGTGTTTTCTCTAAGAGGTTATATTAACCTTAAACTCACGTTCCTGATCTCAAGCCTCTTTAAGTCAATTTGTCCCTCTCTACCAGCATCAGTTTGAAAATTGTAAAGGCTTGTTTTTCAGATGCTGGGTATCTCTTCTGTGCCTGTTCTCAGAGTTGGTTAAGAGGTAGATTTGCATTTGATCCAACAAGATCCTACCTTACTTCCAAGTTGCTTCTCCCTGTCTTCCCTTTTGAAACACAGCAGACACTACAGACTAGTCCTGGATGGTTGCGGGTATAATAAACACCCTGCATCCCTCTTCCACTAAGCACTGTGAGATAAACATTCTAATTGTTCCCAGGTGCTCACTCTCTGGACTACAACGTCCTTTTGTTTGTATTCAGGAGTAAGGTGAATTATTTACTTCTCAGCTGTGGCTAGCTTAGCCATAGTGTCTTCAAAAACAGCCCGAGATCACTGAACTTGGCAGTATTCTTAGAATCAAGCAGCACAACAGAAAAATTTAAAATTATACTTTCAGAACAGGAAATTTGACAACCTCATGTGGCAATCCATTTTAACGATTAATAAATCTGCTGTCTAAAAACATTGCCATTTATGGCATGACTTTAAGTGACAGTTTGAGCCTGTTTTATCTTGTTTTGTCATCAGTGTACATGGCCACTCTTGGCCACTGTCCTGTTAATCATAGAGCCTTTCCTTTATCTTGTCTGTAATTCCATTTTCTACTTTTTTTTAACTTTAGATGCTTCTTTATAGCTCTCATGTTACCTTAGGTTCTAAGATCTCTACTTTTCTCTTAAAGTTTTTGCTGTCCAAAAACTCACAAAAAAACAGGCTCTTGACTATAGAGAACAAACTGGTGGTTGCAGAGGGGAGGTGGGTGGGGGGATGGGTGAATAGATAAAGGAGATCAAGAATACACTAATCATGCTGAGCACTGAGTAATGTATAGAATTGTTGAATCACCATATTGTACATTTGAAACTGTATGTTAATTACACTGGAATTTAAAAAAATATATTAAAAAACCTCTTCAACAAAATATCTTTGGGTGAAAAAAAAAAAGTAATGTATATTTTACACAGCTGATGTATCAACCAGTAAATATAGTGCCTGCCAGTGTATAGACTAATGTCTACTAAACTTCAGAAAATTTTTGTATAAGAAGTTTTTGGTGGCAGGGAGAATACCATCAAGGGATTAACATGAATGGGAGCCAGGAACGGAACTGCAGTAGCTAACACAGGATACCAAGAGTGGATGGGGAGATTTTTTTCAACAACAGAGGTCACGGTTAGAAAGGAAGGTCATTCACCAATAAGGTCCAGGTGTGAAGAGAAGGCACAAATGTTCTGCCCGGGGATATTTGTTGTTGTTGTTGTTTGTTTGTTTGTTATTTCCCCTGAGTATCTAATATAGTAAACAAACTTACTGATTTAGGTGTAGCTCCTTCATCTACTGAGTAGGAGACAGGACTAGGATAAAATGTGCCTTGCCCTTTATAGTTAAAACATTTGGAGGGTTGCTAAATTACTATTCTGTGGCATCAATCACTGTTCATTTGGAAATAAAATGGATTAAAAAAAAGTAGTGGCTGTCAGAATTGGCGGATGTCCTGGTAGAGGATCCACTAGCATTGAACACACAAGGAAACTGGCCTGATGGTCCTTGCATACCAGAAAGAAGTGCAGTGCTTCCTTGCTCTTTCATGGTCAGCTAATGATTCACTTTGACCCTACATGGTTTGCTGGCCTATATCTGTATAGCCACAGTTCCTTTCTGCCTTTTCTTTTTGATGGTTTAGTTTGTCCTTGCTGTTTGTGTTGTACCTGCCCCCACTCAATACTGTGTTCCTTGTTTCCAACTCTTCTCCAGTTGTCCAAGGTCATTTTGAATTCTGATGCAGCCTTATGGATAATGGTTATTGATATTGCCTGAGAGGGTTGAGAACATAGCTTCTGTTCTCTCATCCGGGTCTACACTACACTAGGCTCACACAATTTACTTATGTATCAGCAAGTATCAGTGAGAAAATCTAAAGGGGGGAATTTCACCCACAATAGCAACAAATTACATGAAATACCTAGAAGCCAGCTTAAGAAAAACATGTAAGGCTCATATACACAAACATACACAGCTACTGAGCTATAAAATGATTTTTTGCACAGGTTTTGTAGCTGAGAAGGACTTAGCATTTGCCCCGAAGTCATTATGGTGAGTGAGTGAAGTGAATGAATGCTTGGGTTCCTAATGCAGGGGTGGGAAGCCACAACACTGTGACTTTTTACTTCTAAATCCACAAAATCAAGGATATTCGGAGGGTATCATGTCACCTGCAACCCAAATTACAATAGAAACACTAATTACAATGAGCATTTGGTCAGGTTGCCCTGTTTCTTGTAGGCAATTGTTTCTAGTTTTGTTTATGAGAAAATATAGGCATTTTTGTTTAGAAATTAAAAAACAGGGGCGCCTGGGTGGCTCAGTTGGTTAAGTGTCGACTCTTGGTTTCAGCTCAGGTCATGATCTCAGGGTTGTGAGATCAAGCCCCAGGTGAAGCCCAGGGCTCAGCTCGGAGCCCTCCCTTTCCCTCCCCCTCTGCCCCCCTCCCTCCGCTCATGCTCTCTCTCTCACTCTTAAATAAATAAATAAATAAAATCTTAAAGAAATTAAAAAACATCATGAACTTAGTGGACAGAATATTCGGAATAAAGCTTAGCTTTCATTTGATGTCACAGGTTCAAAAGAACAAAGGGAAGTCAGGAGCTTTTTCTAATCAAATCCTGGTCCTGCCATTTAACAGCTGTGTACTTGGGGTAAGTCTATCTATCCCTCTGAGCCTTAGATTACACACAACCTCAGCTGTTTACTTTTCCAGGTTGTTGTGAATACATGAGAGAGGAAATCAAAGCATGGATTGTACACTATTAAATGGAGCAGTGCTGTTTTAAGTTGAATTCGGGATTCAAAAGAGAAAGAGAAGTAATATAATTTTTTTGGAGTGGTGGTCTTAGGTCAAGTACTTCATCTGTTTCGTCTTCTTTAATATTCATAACTATCTTATAAGGTGGTTATTATTATTCCCATTTTATACATGAGATATTAAAGCTCAGAGAAGTTAAGTAACTTGCTCTTCATAACCATGATGAGAAAATGAGAGTTAAGTGAGCCGGGCATTTTCTTCATTTTAGGAGAGGTGAATCAAAGTCCAGAATTTGTCATGATCATCAACTGGGCAAAACTAAGATTTAAACATAATCTTTTTCACTGTCAGCTCATTGGTTTTTTTTTTTTTTTAACTTTTTTGGTTTTCTGGGTTTTTTTTTTTTTTTGCATCAATAGAGGAAGTGTATGACTAGATATTTCTTGATGTTACAGAGTTACTATTAATTCAAAAGTATGAGAGAGATATTATGGTTATTATTATTTTTTAAAGAGTTGTTATGGACTGAATGTTTGTGTCTCCCAAGATTCATATGTTGAAACTCCCTAGCCATGTGATGCTATTAGGAGATGGGGCCTGTAGGAGATAATCAGGGTCAGATGAGGACATGAGGGTGGAGCCCTCCTGGATGGGATTGATGCCGTCAGAGCAGGAGAGAGCTTATTTCCTCTCTCTGCTCTCCGTCCGCCATGTGAGGACTCAGCTGGAAGTCAGCAGTCTACAGCCTGGAGGTGGGCTCCCACCAGAACCTGACCCTGCTGGCACCCTCATCTCAGACTTCCAGCCTCTGGAACGGTGAGAAAGAAATTTCTGTTGCTTATAAGCTCCTCATTTTGTGGTATTTTGTTATAGCAGCCAAGCTGATTTTAAAAGGCCCCTTCTTTCTTTTTTTTTTTTGCATTTTTTAAAAAAGTTTTATTGTTATGTTAATCACCATACATTACATCATTGGTTTTTGATGTAGTGTTCCATGTTTCATTGTTTGCATATAACACCCAGTGCTTTCTTTTAGATTTTATTTATTTATTAGAGAGAGAGAGAGGACAAGCAGGGGGAGCTGCAGAGGGAGAGGGAGAAGCAGGTTCCCCACTGAGCAGGGCGCCCGATGCGGGACGCGATCCCAGGACCCCGGGATCATGACCTGAGCTGAAGGCAGACGCTTAGCCAACTGAACCACCCAGGTGCCCCAAGTTCTTTCTTTTAGTCCTTTCCTCTACCTTCTAGAAAATTTACCAATGAATAGTTACAATTTCTGGAATTTGTTTTAAAAATTGCTCGGAGGTGAAGGGGATTGGTGTGGGTTGGGGGTATACATGAAACAAAGCTAGCATGAGTTAATAAATTATGAAACTGGGTGATGAGATCTGATTCTAAGTCCCCTTGATTCCAAAGTCCATACACTATTTTATCAGGTGTGATCTCCAAACACCATCTATTATAATACCATATTTCTTGGGTCTCCTCTAAATGAAGTGAAGCAGTGATTTTGAAAACCACTATTATGATGCACTCTTCTTGTCTTCTGCATTTTTGTTAACCCACTCTAAAGGAGTCAGGTCTTGGGAAAGGAAATAGAAAGTGTATGTTTTCCCTTTGGGCAATATTCTGTGATAGCTCAGGCCACTCTTTCTACTGACTGACATGGTCCAGATTCATGCAATGCTTCCTTTAGTTTGTTTGCAGAGATTTATCACCCCAGAGGAAGCATCTGAGTTGTTGCTGATGCCGTGTGGTTTAGTTGTCGAGACTGCAAGTGATTCCCAAAATCTTCAAATAACACTATGGGGAACTACCTACTGTTGCCACCACACACATATTTTCTACTGAGCTTTCTATGGCTCCTCAAATCCAAACTGGAAATTACCTGCTCACCCAGAAGTGGGATTATCATGAAGTTATTAAGGTTTAAGCTTCAGGGCTTACCACTTGTTGGGGCTGCTTCCAAGGCCCCAGCAATAGGTTAGTGTCATGAATTCAAAGAGTACCTTATTATGTCCCTGCCAAGAAAACTTGAATTGCTCTGTCATCTTAACAGTTGGTTTATGATAAAAACTTGATGTTTTCCAAGTTTGACAACAGTACTAGAAATGACATTGGGAATGGTGAGCAGTGAACATGAAAGAAACTTTTCTAATCTATCAGTAACGAGAAAAACTTTGATCAAGTTTGTTGATCAAAGTAAGTCTGGAGCCCAGCTCTTTGGGGGGACACCTCAGATCTGTCACATGTAACCCTGGGCAAGTTACTTAGCTTTTCTGCTCTTCAGTTTTTTTTTTCCATGTGTGACCTGGTGGATAATAATAGCACCTAGCTCATGAGGTTGTCGTGAGGATTAAGTGAAATAAAACTGCTTAGAACAATGCCTGGAAAATAATGGGTGCTCGATAAGTTTTGTTATTGTCATTCTCTTTCTCATTTGTTATCTCAGATCTGCTAAGGACTAAGAAACCAGATAATCAGGCTTATTCAAACTCTAAATAAGATAAAATTAAATGGTCTTTGGGTGAATGGCTCCCCAAGTAGCCCACGAGGAAAGTGTTTGAGCATTAGCGCGGCTGTTCTGTTCAGGCAGGAAAAGCTGTAATGAGGCATCATTCTGGCAAGAGGGCTGCGCACCTGACTTGCTTCTTCTATTCAACAGAATCTTGACTCCTGTTATTGGTCTAGACAGAAAATTTTAATGTTATACGAAAGTATTCTTTATTTTTTTATTTTTTAAACTAAAAGAAATTTAAGTTTTTATTTAAATTCCAGTTAGTTAACATACAGTGTTATATCAGTTTCAGGTGTACAATATAGTGATTCAACACTTCCTTACAACACCCAGCGCTCATCTCAGCAAGTGCTCTCCTTAATCCCCATCACCTGTTTCACCAATCCCCCAACCCACCTCCCCTCTGGTAACCATCAGTTTGTTCTCTATAGTTAAGAGTCTGTTTCTTGGTTTGTGTGTCTCTCTCTTTTTTCCCCCTTTCTCATTTGTTTTCTTTTTAAATTCCACATATGAGTGAGATCATACAGTTTTTGTCTTTCTCTGACTCACTTATTTCACTTAGCATTATACTCTCTAGCTCCATCCATGTCATTGCAAATGGCAAGATTTCATTCTTTTTATGGCTGAGTAGTATTCCATTATTTATATATACATGCACAGTATATATAAATATATATACACCACATCTTCTTTATCCATTCATCAATCCATGGAAATTTGGGCTCTGTCACTAGTTTGGCTATTGTAAATAATACTGCTAATAACCATAGGGGTTCATATATCCCTTTGAATTAGTGTTTTTGTGTTCTTTGGGTAAATATCCAGTAGCGCAATTGCTGGATCATAGGGTAGTTCTATTTTTAACATTTTTTTTTTTTTTGAGAGAGAGAGAGCACATGAGCAGGGGTGGAAGGGGGGCAGAGGCAGAGGGAGAGAGAGAATCTTAAGCAGGCTCCATGCCCCCTGAGATCAAGAGTCAGACGCTTAACTGATTGAACCACCCAGGTGCCCCAATTTTTAACTTTTTGAGGAAACTCCATACTGTTTTTTGCAGGGGCAAAAGTATTCTTTAATTCAAGTCTTTATAATGACAAAAAAATCAGACTAAAATGGCTCAGCCTGAAACATGAACATATAACTAACAAGTAGCTGTATTAAATACAATGAGGTTCAGAACAAACCTTAATGTTCTGTGTGGTTCTGACGTGGATCTCTAGTATTCTATGTCTAGCATTGTTGACGCCCATAGTCAGTAGTGGATAAAGGGAAAGTGTCTGTCCCCATTTGGTTTTTTTTTTTTTTTTTTGGTTGTCAAATGATCCTTTATTGAAACATTTTCCTTTGTAGGTAACTGGCTGGGCATTCCACCGCACCACTGTTGATGTCATCTATGACGTCATGAGGGTGGCGGCCATCAACATTGCAACCCACAGACTGGGCAGTCCCCAGGATTTCTTTAATGGTTCCAGAGAGTTCTCTGGCTAAAGATCGGTGTCGCATCTGTTGGGCAATATTGACAATCTCATCAAAAGTGATATTTCCACTGTGCTTAATGTTTTTCTTGGTGGTTCCTTGAGAGCTTTGATAATCAGGGCAGAGGCAGAAGGTACCACTTCTATCTGGGCCTGTCTGTTCTGAATGGTCAGTTTCACTGTAATCCTTAGACCCTTCCAATCACCGGTTGCCTTGGCGATGTCATCACCAACCTTTTTTGGAGACAGACTCAGCGGGCGGATCTTCGGGGCCAGGGCAGATGTGGCACTGACTTCGCCACCCGTGCACCTCAGGTACACGACTTTGATCTCGTTGGGGCCGAACTTACGCGGCATTGC
This sequence comes from Phoca vitulina, assembly GCF_004348235.1. NCBI lineage: Eukaryota > Metazoa > Chordata > Mammalia > Carnivora > Phocidae > Phoca > Phoca vitulina. The sequence continues at coordinate 28,319,980 of NW_022589705.1, forward strand.
AGGTGGCTGGTGTCGGATGAACCCGGATTTGGGACGACCGAAGAAAGTTGCACCTTTGCCTCCCCGAGCCGAAAGCCAAAAGCCCCATTTGGTTTTGATTTCCTTCCTCCATCACCCTGGTTATCACAGTCCTCGACACTTGTTTCACTCATTCTAGCTATCCTTCTTTCTTGTTTTTCCAGAACAGACCCATGTAATGCTGAAATTTCCAGTGCACAGTCAGTCTCACCTAATTCTGAGACAAAGTTCTGTCCCTGAGATGAAAGTGAGTGTCGATTTGATGCCCATAATATGGGCATTGTGATAACCTTAATAATCTCTTAATATTTATTAAATGAATGGATGATCACTCTGGCTTTCACTGAAAGAGAATAATGCACATGGTCTAGAAAAAATCCCCCCAGCTGTGCAGAAATTATTGACCCTAAACTGTTGTGTTTCCTATGCCACACTATCAAACATCATCCTGGCTCTTCCAGCCAGGCCTGCATTGTTTAATGCATGCACAAAGCCATCTATACATGAGGACATCTATACACAAACAGTGTGACACTTGTTTGGGTGGGTCAGAGGTAATTTTTGCTTCGTTCAACAGGATGGGTCACATTGTTCACTAGCAGATTGCAGATAGGAGAGCAGCTAATGTAGTTGTGAAGCATATTAAAATCTGTGTAGGTTGAATTTCTAATTTATTTTACTTGAAACTCTGAATTTTTATTTGCCTATGGTCCATCTTTTCACACAGAGCTTTAAGTTTATGAACATGAAATGCACTAATAGCAACGATGTTTTTTATTAAATGTTCTCTGCCAGAGATTATAATACATGTCCAAATATCTGATGAAGAAAAACAAAGGGAGGAGATAAGAAATAAGTGACCTAAAATCAGGACTAAATTCAAAACAAGCTTAAAGTTTTGCCGTGAGTGAAAAATTTAAAATTTAGTTGCTCCATCTAGTGGTGAACCGTTATATGACTTTAGTGAAGAGCTTTTAGTTTTTCTTTTTTTTTCTTTTTTTTTTTTTTTTTAAAGATTTTATTTATTTTATTTGAGAGAGAGAGAATGAGAGGGAGGAAGGTCAGAGGGAGAAGCAGACTCCCTGCCGAGCAGGGAGCCCGATGCGGGACTCGATCCTGGGACTCCAGGATCATGACCTGAGCCGAAGGCAGTCGCTTAACCAACTGAGCCACCCAGGCGCCCAAGAGCTTTTAGTTTTTCATGCTGGTTTTATTCAAAGTTTGTTCTGGTTAAGTAGAAAAAAATACTTAATAGACTCCCTGTCTTATTGTCCCACTTAAGTTAACAGAAAATTACTCCACATAAAAAGAAAACATCACTACTTAATGAATCTCATAGACTTAAAGACATATTTGCTAACCAACTCAAATTTCAAATCATTGTTTCTTCCTCGACTGGTCTAGGAACTAGCATCATTGCTGATATATATATATACCTATAATTATATTTTTAACCCATATATCATCCTGAAAATATGAGAAAATTTAGGCCTAACCTGGATTAATAGGCGAAAATTTAGGCCTAACCTGGATTAATAGGCGAGAAAGGCTAATGAAGAGGGTAGCTCCTCGGCAGTTAAGAGCAAGAGTTTTTGACTCAGGCCTTCATAAGGCCTGAAAAGTGCTCCGAATTGTGTGAAAAATATCAATCCAGTCAATAGGTGAAGGGGATTAAGAGGTACAAACTTCCAGGTATAAAAGAAATGAGAAAAAATATAGATTACATGTGTACCTGAATGTAATAAATTGTTCCGCTTAGCAGGGGCTCTCCATCGGGCTACTTGGGTTTGAATTCTGACAGTAGCCCTCCTTAGCTGTGTGGTCTTTGTATGTCAGTCTCGTCATCTGTAAAATGAAAACCATACTACCCCTCACATAGAATTGGGAGGTTAAGTTAGATACTGCATGGAAAGCACTTGGAACTATATCTGACGCAGAATAAGCACTCAGTAACATTTTCCTGGTATTATTCCTGACTTTGCTTTGTGTATTCAGGGATGTCTTGATGTGGTTTTGGTGTATCATTGAATTGTGTCAAGTAGTCAGGTATCCATTTGGCATGCCATTGGGAACCTCTCGCTTCCCTGACTCAGTGAAGTTGTTCTCACTCTAGAAGGGTCTCTTCATTGTAATATCTTAAGTGTAAGAGCGACCATATCCCATTCTGCAACATTATTTGTACGGTCAGTCTTTCACTTCCCAAATTCAGCTTTGTCTTCCAGAATTCCAGCACTCACTTGGAAAGCAGAGATGGCTTGTCTTGCTCCTCGGCATGCCCGAGGGTTGTTCATTTTCTCCTCAGAACTTCAAAAACATGGTTTTGCTTTAGTCTTTCCTGATAGCAAAGTTTGATGAGAAAAAGAGGAAGGACTGATTCCATGAAGCTACTTGGATACCTAGTCTAGGAAAATAGCACACTGAGCTGACCATATTAGAGTTATATTTTCTTTTACTCTTAGAAAGCTGTCTGCCATGAAATACCTGTCTTCTTCCGGGATCTAATTGCAGATGCCCCTAAGAGCCTGGACCAGGGAGCCGGAGGTGCCTAGTTTTAAGTTGTACCTCCACCATTTACTAGTTGAATAACTTTAGACAAATTATTGACCTCTGTGGGCCTTTGTTTATTCATTTGTACAAGGGAAAGCATAGAAGCTGTCAGAAGTTGTTCTGCAAATTAAGCGAACTAATATGTATAAAGGTCTTAGACTAGTGCCTGGTATGTAGTAAGTGATACATGAGTTAGTTGTTACAGAGTTATTATTTGTGGATACTCATTATTCTGTGGAGCATGAAATGTTGTATCTTTCCAGAAATTTCAAATTCAGCATAATCTAAGACTTATTCTTTCACTTTCACCTTTTGTGACATTTTCCCATACATGCTCTTCTTGATTCCAGTCTTGAATTTTGTCTCTCCCTAGTCTTTGATTTACAGTTTTTCTTTTTAGATGGTATTGTCCACCTCTCCTGTTAATACATTTTACTCTAACCCTTCTACTTCTTACCAAGGAATTTCTCAAGGACATAAACTGTGTTTATGCTTTATATGTTTCTGATGCTTCCCAACAGAGCTAGTAGGTGCCCAGCAAACATGTGTGAATAAAAAATACAGAAACACTAGCTTGCATTTGCACCTCAAGTCTGTGATTGCGTCAGAAAAGAATACCTACAACTATAATTATTGTCATTTACTTAGTAGCTATTCAATGCTAGGCACTATCCTAAGGGTTTTATATAGCATGGCTCATTAAATGGCATCAACAATTTTGGGGGGTAAATCCTATTAGTTTCATTTTACAAACCAGGAAGCTGAGTTTCAGAAAATATAAATTGTTTGTCCAAGGTGTCACTGTTAAAGGCTAAAGCCCCTTTCTCCTGAAAAAACCCTCTCTCGGTTATTGGACATGTCCTTCATTTTTCTATTCCTTGTAGTATGTTTATGGTACATGGTTTGTATATGGTTTAGGGTGGGGCCACGGTTCTTTGGTCTTACATCTCCTGCAGGCAAATGCCTTTGCTGAACTCCCCCAGAACTACACATTTGAGAGGTTGCAAATTCTAATGCTACAGGAACCATACAGAGAACCGTATGTGTTGTGCGAGGGTATGGGTCATGTCTTGGAAATCCAGCGTTTTCCCCATCCTGTCACCAGGACCTATGAATTTTCTGTGAATGATGTCAGTCAGCTATGGCCTCTTTGTCCTCCCTTCCCCCTCCACATCACTCTGGCTCAAGTCCTTGTTACCTCATGCTACCCGGGAAGATTGCAAGAGTTGCTTAACGCCTTCCTGCAGATCTTGTGTCTTCCCCTCCCTAATCTAGTCCGTTTATCACAGCAAAACAAATTTTTGGACTTTAGCTCCTTACCAAAAAGCCTTTGTGGTTTCCCATTGTTTATTACTACGTCGAAACCTAGCTTTTCATTGTAGACCAGCCACAACATATTCATACCTAACACTCCGTTGTTATGCCTTTACCCAAATCCTCTGCTTTGGTCAGAATGGCTCCGATGGCAGTTCCTGAAAATGCCAAGCACAGACTTTCTTTTTCTTTTCTGCCATGATCTTTTCTTAGCTTCTTCCAGTTAAATAAATCTTATCCCACTTTCCTGTTCTATACTAGTTTTTTGTTGTTGTTGTTTTTGGTGAGATGAATGCTTGCCCTTGTTTCTTTCTTTCTTCTCTCTTTCCCTCAATATGAATTTCCCTGACCCCCTACCACACTTATTAAATCATGAATATGGAATGCATTCTGTATACTGTTTCATAGAAAGGCAGTAGAATATAGTAATCCAACACATAGACTCTGGAGCTAGGCAACTGACTTCAAATCCTGGTGGTACCATTCACCTTCCTGGTGACCTCAGTCAAGTCACTAAACCTTTCTGTTCTGAAGTTACTTCTACTCTACATTGAAGATAAAGTAATGCCTGTCTGATGAGACTGCAGAGAGGATTAAATGAATCATTGTGTGTAAAACAATGTCTGGCACAAGATAAGCACTAAATAATAGCAGTGATGATGATGATGATGATGCTATTATTTGCTCTTTTGTGTGTGACATTTTTCCGTAACTGATTTGTAAACTCTTTCAAGTCAGAGATTTCTATAAATCCTTGTCTTGTAGGAAGAGAGTGTGATACAAAAGTTCATAGTGGTCAGGAGACCAGGCGTATGAGATTAGGCAGGTCTTCAACTTTCAGACTCCCTTTTGCTTAGGTGTAAAATGGAAATAATTTTTTCTTATATATGTATAGTGTATTAAAAGTCTTTTTTTCATGGACAAAGTTCATTTATTATCTACCTGCTCTCTTCACATATGGGATAATTTATGCAAAGCATCTTAGAAACTGAGGCATGTGGATGTCAACTGTATTAGCCAAGTGCTCAGTCGTGCTGTTTGAAGAATGGGATCAAATGCTTGTCTTTCCTTCTCTCCCCTCCCCTCTCATCTAATAACCTCCATATAAAAAGAATTAGAAGAATTTCTTTTTGATGTTTTTAGTCAATAGTGTCTCAGTACTTCCACGGAGCACTCTCCCACCCCCTCTTCCAGAAAAGCATTATTTTTTTAGAAGGGCAGGTTGTGAATGTGAATAGGGGCAGCTAGTTCTGTGGTATACCGGTGGATGGAGGAATAGTAGGATTTGAAGAAATCTCCTAAAATAATGTTCTAACTCTTGTTTCATAGAGTTTAGTTTTTTTTTTTTTTTTTTTTTGTCTATGGTTTATCAGGGTGATTACTATCTCTTTTCTAAGGTAAAAGGAGATACCAGACTTAAAGGAAGGGGAGTAGAGGGAGTGAGGAATAGAAAGCAAATAATCATCATGGGAAAAAAGAAGATCAGAAACTGGAAACTGACACAGGGCAATAAAGGTATCAGATTAAAAATGAATAAAAGATGGAACCATAGGAAGTGAATATGATTTTTTTAAGGCAAGAAATGGTGACTTGTTTAGTCTTTGAGAAGCAGAATATTATCAAAAACATAGTAAAATAATGAGTACAGAAGGGTATATGATATGGCCAGCTGTGGGAATTTCTAGACTGGCTTCTGTGTTACTCATTAAGTATCCCAGCTCTCATTCCATATTCAAACTAAGCATCCATAAACTTCTCTATCTAGCAGGATGAGACCTAGGAAGATATTGAAATACCAAAGTAACTATGGAAATAGAAAGAACAAAGAAGAATTCTTGAAAGTCTCTGGGTAAAGATAAAAGGAAAACAGAATAAAGAAGATCTCACAGCAGGGGCGTGTGACAGATCTCCAAATCAAGAAGTCAGGGAAGATGAAGTGGAACAAAGCCAAATCTCTACAACCAGGGAGATGGTCCATAGATTTCAACTACCCAGTTAACTTTCAGATAACTCACTCAGGAGAACAGAACTGGAAACATATAAAACATAAGTTTAATTCTCTCAGTAAATGATGCAAAAAGAGTAGCGAGAATTTTGAAAATGGTCTTACATCAGAAGAAGATTTTATAGACTGCCTGAATGTCTTAAAAAACCTGGAGAAGAACGATCCTGGATTAGCCAAATTCTAAGTATGAACATTATTTCAAAATGTTAGGAAATCAAGATTAATATGCTTATAAATTTGATCGGTTATAAAAATATGTATATAGGTGTGTGTGTGTATAAATAATAAAAATTTTTTCAAGGAAGATTATAGATTTATGCATACCAAATAAAAGGCAAGAGATACTTTGAAATATATGTTTTTGTAAATGCCTTATTGGATCCCTGTTCTTTTACTCTAGTCTGAAATTAGCTGTGTGTTTTGGTGATGTATAGATTATGTATTTCTATGCAGCAAACACCCCCAAACTTAGAAGTTCTCACATGGTTTCTTGTCCTCTTATGTGATCTCTTGAGGCCTATGCTTGGAATTCACACAATGTCACTTCTTCCTCATTCAGTCAAACCAAATCTCAAGGCCAACCGCTATTCAAGGGCTGGGAAAATGGACTCCTCTTTGTGGGAGGAGCTAGAAAGAATTTGTGGTTATTTTTCATGTACTGTAGGTGTTTAACTCAATTATAAAGTGAGATAAGAGATAAGAGACTTAAATTGAAAACGGCTAAATTATTGCCAAGTGTTATTAGTATATAGCCGACCCACTGTTCCTTCCCTCCTTCTCCAGGGTCTTTTTTTGGGGCAGATATCCTTATGAGGAAGCTCAAGATAGGCTGCTGAAACCTTGCTGAGCCAACTAGAAGGGTGTTTGGGGTCTTGGCCACTACCCATTTATTCCTGGCTATTCAGTATCTCACGTATGAGTTTGCTACCAATTCAGTGACATACAAAGTGCACTAAATTTCAGAAAGAAAGATTTTTCTTTGTGCTGTAAATCTTGTGATAATATTTGTCATTAGCTCAAGCACTGATCCATAGTTCAAAGGAAATTTACACTTCAACGGAGTAAGACAGGTTTTTGTCTTCTTAAATCATGGTACCAGGGGCTGGAAGAAAAATAGGCAAAAAAAAGTAAGGTTGAATTACCTTGTTTATTCAGCTCTCTGACATCCTCATAAGAACTCAACAGAGACAGTGGGGCTGAAGGATCCATGAGTATTTGTAGGAGGCACCTCTGTGGTCGATCCACATTGCAGGGTCCCCTTCTCTAAGGAGCTGCAACGTGCACAGATATGTGCTCTCCTTCCGCCCACCCTGAAGGCCATCTCAATGTTAGGAACGAGTCTCCTGGATCATGACTTACTGGCTTAGGCCTGTCGTCTGCTCTAAGGTAAGCCAATCAGTTTGTCGCTCTCGTGAACTGGAAATCTTGCCAGAGGAGCAACAGTGTTATTGGAAGTTGCTCTGGAAGGGAGACCCACCACCTCCTGCCGAAGAAATACATGGAACTGCACTAGTTCCTACCTTTTCTGAGCCTTGGTTTAATTCTTCCTTAGACTCGGTAAGGTATTCTACTAGTCTTGCACTAAATTCCCTGTTTTTGCTGAAACTACTAGAGTTGGTTTCTGTTCCTTGTCAAAAGAAACTTAACTAACAGAAGACAGCCACAACTGTGACTGAATGGTTAGAAGAAAATGGTTTATCTGGATGCCATTTCAGCAATTCATTGAGTCATTCAATAGTCATTTATTGAGGACCTATTATATGCCAATCACAGGGATAGGTACGCAAATAAGACAGAAGGAGGTGTGGGGAGACAGTCAGACAAACATATAATCACACTAAATTGTGATAATGTTCTGGTAGAGATACTTACAAAGTGATGTGGGAGTACAGATAAGAGTATGAATGAACTCTCTGGGTAGGTTGGGGAGCTGGGGTTAATCAGCTTGGAGAAGGATATAAGCTAAGGACTAAATCAAAGCTATACAGCAAATTCAATCTCATTACATTACAGTGGCAGCAAATGAGGAATTGCTACATGGAGGCCGAAGACCAGCTCTTCTCAATATGAACTCAGCTCTGCCGAGTGGGAACTGATTTGAACAGCAGCATGAGAGACTGAGATGATATATGGAAGAATTTCCTGACAGTGAGAGTAGTTAACGTTGGGAGATTGTAGCATCTTCTCCTCTGGAGGTTTAAAAAATAACATAGCTCATCATCTGCCTGGGATAGCATTGTTGTGATGCTGTCTAAAAGTAGGGAAATGGAAGATAATTGCTCAAGGTCTTTTCTAGCTTAGAGTTTTCAAAATTCTGTCATTTTTTAGAAAAACTTTATCGAACCAATGAAAAATAAAATTACAGGCAGAAAAGTAACGCAAAAGGATAGAAAAACAATTGAATTATTAGTTCCCTCTTGGTTCAGGAATGAGGAAGAAATGAAGGGACTAAAAAGATAGAATATGTGTTATTTTAGAAATTATTCTGAAATTACGTAGTCTGTTGGTTGTTTAAGAACTCCCAGGTTGGGGCTCAACTGGTTGCTAACTAATGGTCCTGTCTTTTCCTTCCCAACCCAGAGTACTTTAGTTTCCCCTAATTCACTTTATAACTAACTTCTTCAGCTTGTAGAACATTTTGTATATGTTTATAAATTTCTTTTTACTGTGAACTTAAGCAAATTTATAGAATAAGACAGTCAAATGAACATTAGTTCTCTACATCACTCAAAATTTACATCTGTCCTTTTTAAGGTTAGCTACCTACATTCTGCTTATAGAATTTTTGAATTCTGCTTTCTTCCACATGATGGATGTCATTTATGTATGTTGATGTATTCCTCATACTTGCCACATTTGACAGCACTTGGGCACATCACCGTGAATCCATGTACTAAGTGGGGTAGCTAGAACTGAGTGGGAGGTCAGATGCCCTGGGACCATCTGTGATGGGATGAAATCATCACTGCCTCATACCTGTCACTGGAGCCTCCTCATCAGGAAGCTAAGTCTTCCTCCCTCCTCCCTGCCTTTCTGCCTTCCTCCTTTCTTCCCTTCTTCTTTCCCTTCCTCTCTTTCTTCCAATTAAAGAAACAAGCATGAGCTTAAAATTACAACATGGGTCCAGAGAATTGTGAGTCCGGTTGGGCTACAGATAAAGTATATGACTAGAAAATAAAATTAGAAGATTAAGTTAGGCAAAATTATGTAGAATTTGCTAAGACTGCAGAGTTTGGTTTGTTGGGCAGGCATTGGGAAATGCTGTGTTCACAGCATTTGGAAGACATTTTGGAAGATAAGCGTGGAAATGTTGCACCGTGGAAGGCTCTAGAGAATGGTAATCAGTTTAAAGCCTCAAAGTGGGGACACATTCAAAATGAGACACACATTCACATTCTATTTTATATTAAACTCCAAGATGTACATACATACACCGATATTTTGATATTGGGCTAATGCCTTGTTTTATTTTTTAAATGTGAATCCACTCAGTGTTCTAAGTTGTTTTTATTTTTGCTTTAATCTTAATCATAATTCATTGTCTATGATTTTCAGTTTTAGTTTCTTGAAAGCTGCACAAAACTTTAAAGACATTTGCAAAGCAATCTTAGTGCAGTATCCCTTGAGATTTTAAGTTTTTCACCAATCTTTTTATCTCACTCACACTTAATTTGACAGCAGATTTTTTTTTTTTAGCAACAGCCTTTATCTAGTTTTTACCAAAGCATTCAGTTTAAGTTTCATAAAAAAAATCTACCTCTCTTTTCTTGCATATACTTCATCAGTTAATTTTTAACTCAATAAAGCAATTAGAATAATGAAAACACATCACAAACTGATTTTTGATGAGCATACAACTTGACTGGTGGGAAGAGAAGGTACAAGTGTGGTGGAATATAGTCTTAACTAGGAATGTTCAGTGTACTTGGACATAAGGCTTATATTTGGGAATGGGGAAAGAGAACATGGATTAATCTGCTGTGCCAGTTAAGAGAGTTTAAGGAAAGGTGGAAAAAAACCCCTAGAATTTGGTTTTGAGTCTTTCACCAGAAAATCAAATTTCAGTTTTTGGTGTCCCTACATAGATTTATTATACTACCTTTAACATACTAAACTTCTACCCATATCTTTGTGTCTTCCTCATATTAATTTTTTCCTTCAATTTCCCTGAGATTCTAGAGCATGAGGGCAGGAACTGGACGGAAATATTTCAGTAGACTAGACAGTACCCTCTTCTGGGATGAAGATATCCTTGAGGAAGGGAGAAGGTCTTCTTGTTACTGAGATTGTAGAGGATTAAAAGAGGGACTGTTTTGTGTCTTGGTTTGGAATCTCCTCAGTGGATTTTGACCTATAACCCTTTTTTCCAGGATATACTTTCCATTGGGAGTATGATGGGGTGCAATTCAAAGTTTTTGCCTTTTTTTTATGGAGCTTCTGGGATTACCAGATCACCAACATCTCCATCTGGTAGAACTGAGAGAAGGAAGAGGAGGAGGAGGAGGTGGGGAGAGGGGAGGAGGAGGACAGAAAGAGGAAGAGGAAGAAACCTTCCTTCTAGTTCTCCCTAAGGTACACAAAGAGTAAACATATCCCTTTTCCTACCTCCTCCTTTAGGTGACTTGCAAAGTTAGGACCCTGGAAACCTTCAGAAAGTGACTTTCCTAGCTCAATTCTGTACGTGGTGCTGATTCACATGGGACTGATTCACATGGGACTGGATATCAGAGCTACCTTGATAGTTGATCTTGTGGAAACAGTACAAACTTGTTTCTTGAAAAAGAAAATATAAAATTACAAATGATTTTTCCTTTAAGAATAAAATCAAGTTTAACTAAAAACCTGGAAGGACTATATTGCATCCTGTAGCGTAGCATAAAATCCTTCAACCAATTACAATGTCAAATGACAATGGGGGTATCTTTTTTTCTGATGAGGATCAGAAATCTAGTATTGTCCAAACACTCCAGAGGTGCTATTTGTTTCAAGTGGAAAGGAAGTATTTATACAAATTATTGTGATGAATGAAATGAAATGAACACTACTTGGGATGGTTAAATGTTTACTCACATGATCAGGTGGGTACGGCAGCCCCAGGCTCTGTGGTGGGAGCAGATTCCTGGTACGTTCTAGCCCATGTATTGAAAATACTAGACAAAACCTAAATTTTAGAAGAAAAGCTGCTGTCTGGTGGTATTAGTGGTGCTTTCTTTTGACACTATGTATTGAGGGTATATATTTATATAGACTCAATATCTAGGTCACTCAACATTGCTTGAAACTAATGAAGCTTAGCCTCAGGGCCCCTCACTTACATCGGCCTTTCAAAATGCTCATATGGTCATATGCTTTTGTGAAGTTTGGAAAAGTAGGATACTTTACTGCAATTTGTTAAAATCACTAGACCATTCTACTTTGACTTCCTGTCATGGTTAGTTTTATGTGTTAACTTGACTGGACCATCGAGTGCTCAGATATTTGGTCAAATGTCATTCTGGATATCTGTGGGAGTGTTTTTGGATGAGATTAACATTTGAGTTGGTAGACTGAGTAAAGCAGATTGCCCTCTCTAATGTAGGTGGCCCTCATCCAATTGGTTGAAGGCCAATTGCCTACCCTTCCACAAGTAAGAGGGAACTCCTTTTGCTTGAGTGTTGAGCTGAGACTTCACTCAAATCTGCTGCCTTCAGACTTGAACCGAAACATGGGCTCCTCTTGGATCTTCAACCTTGGTTTTTGGACTGGAACTACACCATTACTTCTCCTGGATCTCCAGTTTGCGGACTGCGGGTCTTGAGATCACCTTCACAGTGGTATGAACCAATTCCTTAAAATAAATCTCTTTCTATATAAATATATATCCTTTTGGTCCTATTTCTCTGAAGAACCCAGACTAATATCCTCTTTCATATTTACCCTTGAGTTGGGTGATATTGGAAGTGTTTTGGGGATCTAATTTAATTGGGGAATCATTTAGTTGAGTATATTTATATAGTTTGCAGTCACTTCTGTGTACAGTAAACTAGCCTGGTGTGGAAATGGCTTCCAGCTTTATCCCCGTGCCCACTGTACCAGCTCACTTGATAATGTGACTGAAGACCTCTGCCTGGAGTTCTATCCCTGTGAGTGTTGTTTAGCACCTGGCACTGAAAGTTTGTGGTTGGTGGAGGAAAAATGATGTCAAAGAGTCACCCCATAGAAGGTTAACTCCCTTTCACTTATGGCGTTTTCATATTTGGTACCATAGCATCTGTGCCTTGATATCAATCCAGAAACCCCAGGGCAACAAGTGAGAAGTGAGCAGCACAGGCATGAGATAAGGTATAATAAGGTTGTGCCTGCCTGAAGTTAATCAGTGCAGCACTAGCTCAAACAAGAGATAAGTAGGACAGAGAGCTAAGACTGAGATGCACACCAACATCATTTAATACCGTGCTTCATACACGGATTTTTCTTCAATTCTAGAACATCTTCTGCCATTATGTCTTCAAATATTATGTCTTTCAGATTCTTGATGTTTTGAAATCCCTATTAACTGTTGGAACTTCTTATTCTATCCATGATTTCTTTTAATTCTGCTTTCATGTATTCCATTTCTTTTTTTTCTCTAAGCTGTATTTTGACTGATTTTCTGTCACCATTGCCATCACTGCACCTTTGCTGCAGTCTGAGTTGGAGCCTTGAACCTGCATGGCTCCCGTGGCCCACACACTGAGCTCTCTGTTCCAGGGTGCCTTGAATGTTTCATTCAGATTGGATTAATAACTACACTCAGGGCATGGAATTCGACTTCCTGGTGACTGCTAGGGAATTAAATGACATAACCTGGAAGTGTGGAGGAGTAAGTTTCTTATAGGATGAATATTGACCAATGAGATTTAAGAGTAGCAAGGGATAAAGTAAATTTCCAATGCTCCTGCCTACCCCATGGGGACTACTCTGGGGTGTGCTTCCTTTGTACAGCCCTCCGCAAAGGCCTGCAGATACACCTGCTGAGCACCCTATTGTGTGTCTTCATAGATCATTACGAAGTGACAATCAGTGCTTTGGTGCAGCTCATCACATTGGTTTGTGTCCCTCCTTGCTTTGTTCCTCCTTTCCTTACCCTCATTTCCCTGGGCTTGCATCTTACAAATGAAGAATAGTGTTTGTTTGTTTTAAGATTTATTTATTTATTTTAGAGAGAGAGCACAAGCGGGAAGGGCAGAGGGAGAGGGAGAGAAAATCTCAAGCAGACTCTGGGCTGAGTGTGGAGCCCAACACGGGGCTCAATCCCACGACGCTGAGATCGTGACCTGAGCTGAAACCAAGAATTGGCTGTTTGACTGTGCCACCCAGGTGCCCCATGAAGAACAGTGTTTTAATCCTCACTTCAGGCATGTTTCCTAGAAGACTTGGGCTAAGGTACCCATTATAAAAAACATTTCCTTAACCTCACATCTCCCTTCATCTATTCCATTTATATTTTTCTTCCTTGGAAACTTTTTGAAACAGTTCTCTTTCTTTCTTTTCTTTCTTTTCTTTCTTTTCTTTCTTTTCTTTCTTTTCTTTCTTTCTCTCTTTTTTCTTTCTTTCTCTCTTTTTTCTTTCTTTCTTTCTTTCTTTCTTTCTTTCTTTCTTTCTCTCTTTCTTTCTCTCTCTCTTTCTCTCTCTCTCTCTTTCTTTCTTTCTTTCTTTCTTTCTTTCTTTCTTTCTTTCCTCTTTCATCTCTGCTTTCTTATCTGCCATTCATTCTTCAGTCTAACTCCTCTCTCCCATTTCTCTTAAAACTGCTTTCACCGAGATCAATAATGACCATGTTGTTAAATCCAAAGGATAATTTTCAGCCTTTATCATACCTGATCTGTGTGCAGCACTTGACATTGACCTCACATCCTTCCAGCATTGTCTTGCCCTGAATTCTAGACAATGTACTCTTAATTTTTATCTTGCCATTATAGCTGCTACATCTCAGTCACCTTTATATATCTTGTAAATATTGGTGTTTCCCAGGGTTCTATCCTCAATTCCCTTCCCTCTCCTTTCCTCTTCTCTGGTATAACCCCCCCCCTGGGCAGTCTTACTTACTTACATAGCTTCAGGTGCCATCTATATGCCAATAACTTCCAAACCATATTTTAAATCTAATTTTCTCTCAGTGCGCCTGGGTGGCTCAGTCATTAAGCGTCTGCTTTCAGCTCAGGTCATGGTCCCAGGGTCCTGGGATCAAGCCCCTCATCGGGCTCCCTGCTCCGCGGGAAGCCTGCTTCTCCCTCTCCCACTCCCCCTGCTTGTGTTCCCTCTCTCGCTGTGTCTCTCTCTGTCAAATAAATAAAATCTTTAAAAAAAAAAATCTAATTTTCTCTTTTTCTTTTTTCCTTTTATTCATTTAAGACAAGGGGAATACTTTATTCATGCCCATCAGAGGAATGGACAGCTTGGGTCTGTAACAAAGCATTGTGCTTTAAAGCATTGGTCAGTAATTGTACATGAGAGTATACACAGCTATCCACAAATTAACAGAGCACAACTTTTCAATATTCAAAACAGAACAAGCTTCCCTGTAAAAGCAGCACCTCTGTGACATTTTTAACTTTAGTGTTCTTCTCCTCCTTCTTCACCCTCTCCTTCAACAGAATCCATACCAGCTTCCTCATAATCCTTCTCAAGGGCAGTCATGTCCTCATGGGCCTCAAAAAACTCTCCTTCCTCCATGCCCTCACCCACATACCAGTGAACAAAGGCACGTTTGGCATACATCAGGTCAAACTTGTGGTCCAGGTGAGCCCAGGCCTCAGCGATGGCTGTGGTGTTGCTCAGCATGCACACAGATCGCTGTACTTTGACCAGGTCTCCATCAGGTACCATGATAGGAGGCTGGTAATTAATGCCAACTTTGAAGCCAGTGGGGCACTGGTCCACAAACTGGATGGTACACTTGGTCTTGATGGTGGCAATGGCAGCATTGACATCTTTGGGAACCACATTGCCATGGTACAACAGGCAGAAGACATGGATTTACCATGGCAAGGGTCACATTTCACCATCTGGTTCGCTGGCTCAACAGCATGCATTGGTGATCTCTGCTACAGAAAGCTGTTCGTGGTAGGCTTTCTCAGCAGACATGACAGGGGCATAGGTGGCCAGAGGGAAGTGGATATGAGGATAGGGCACCAGGTTGGTCTGGAATTCTGTCAGATCAACATTTAGGGCTCTCTCAAATCTGAGAGAAGCAGTGATGGAGGACACAATTTGACCTATCAACCTATTTAGGTTAGTGTAGGTTGGCATTCAATACAAAGGTTTCTATGACAGATGTCATAGAGGGCCTCATTGTCTACTGCGAAGGCACAATCAGAGTGCTCCAAGGTGGTATGGGTAGTGAGGGTGGAATTTTAGGGCTCGATTACAGCTGTGGAAACTTGGAGGCCTGGGTAAATGGAGAGCTCCAGCTTAGACTTCTTGCCATAATTGACAGAGAGATGTTCCATCAGCAGGGAGGTGAACGCGGAACCAGTTCCTGCTCCAAAGCTGTGGAAAACCAAGAAGCCCTGAAGACCTATGCACTGGTCAGCCAGTTTCCAAATTCAGTTCAAGACAAGGTCAATGATCCCCTTGCCAGTGGTGTAGTGCTCTCTGGCATAGTTGTTGGCAGCATCTTCCTTCCCTGTGATGACCTGCTCAGGGTGGAAGAGCTGGGGGTAGGGGCCAGTGCAAACTTCATCAATGACCGTGGGTTCCAGATCTACAAACATGGCTCTGGGCACATGCTTCCCAGCACCTGTCTCACTGAAGAAGAGGTTGAAGGAGTCATCTCCTTCCCTAACGGTCTTGTCACTTGGCATCTGGCCATTGGGCTGAATGCTATGTTCCAGGCAATAGAGCTCCCAGCAGGCATTGCCAATCTGGACACCAGCCTGGTCAACATGGATGGAGATGCATTCACACATGGCTGCTGCTTTGTGGCAGCCAAGCAGATGGCGGAGAGGAAGAGGAGAGTTCATTGCTTCTTACAGCACGACTCTTAAGGGATCATTGTAAGAGAACTTGTCAAGTACCAGATTCTTAAAAGGACCTAATTGTCTGCTAGACATTTCTTCTTTGGTATTCTATAAACCCCTGAAGCTGGACATGTCCAAAAATAAAACTCAACATTTTCTTCCCACCTGAATCTGTTTCTTTTCCTGCCTTGCCAGTCTCAGTGACTGGAGATACCAGTGGCACCAAAAATTAGGTGCCACCCTCACTCACCTACAGCTTCAACCCCATTAGGGTGACAAATTCATTCCCATTTTCCCAGGGCTTTCTTGGTGTTAGTATGAAAAATTCCATATCCATAGGACTCCCACAGGTCTGTAAAAACTGGAATGGCTTGCCTGGAACATTCTTAATTTTGAAACTCAAAGTCTCATGTCTTGGGAACCTCTTTAGTCCTGGGCAAACCATAAAGTTGATAATCCTTTTGCCTACATCCAATCAATCATCAAGACCTACTGATTCTAACTTTTTAATGTGTCTAGATTGTCCAGTTCTCCTCATCTTCACTGTTACTCTAACTATCATAGGTCATTAACATATCTTACCTTGATTGCTGCAGAGCTTTGCAACTCTCCTTTGCCTCTACCATTGCTTCCTCCAACCCATTCTCTGAATTGCTGCTAGAGTCATCTTTTTAAACTATAACCCTGATTGTATCATTTTTCTTCTTAAATCTTTGTAACTGTTCTTTATTTGCCCTAAGATAAGGGGCATACTTTTTTTTTTTTTTTTTAAGTAGTCTCCATGCCCAGCATGGAGCCCAGCACAGGGCCTGAACTCACAACCCTGAGATCAAGACCTGAGCTGAGATCAAGAGTCAGATGCTTAACCGACTGAGCCACCCTGGTGCCCCAAGGGGCATACATTTTAAAATGGCGCACATGACCTGTCATGAAATCATCCTGCTGCTTCTTCCAGGCTCATCCCTTCTCACGTTCCCCTTACACTGCCTATAAGCCCAGATGCCAGCTGTCTCCTCTACGAAAGCAACCCTTGTTTTTATTTTACACCCGCATGGACATAGAGCTTTTGCATATCTTCACATTCTCCATCTTGAGCCCACTTCTACAAAAGTCTTGGTAAGAAACACAGAATTCACAGAGAAGATGAAAGGGCTCTTCTAGCATGTGTGGTATAGCAACAACCCCCCAACTCACTATTTGACATTTCTTCCCCAGAGTTCCTTCTCAGCTCTAACACTCCTAGGATTTTTTTTCCCTTTGTCTCTACTTTTCCTCTAAGGTATGCAGCCTTCCTGGATCTATACGCCCTCTTCTTGTGTCCCTGCACCAAGCTCTTTACACTCATCTCTTTATTATCCTGAATGATTTGGCTTTGCCCCAGCTCCTGTTTATAAATGTACATTCCCAACTCCATCCAAGGGTTCAACAAAACAAAGTGTCCTTCTATTTTGAGATTTCATTCTTGCTTAGTGCCATCATTTTTAGCTTGAATATGTCCCTTGGGGTCTTACCTCTCATTCCAAGTAGCTTGTTAAAATATTTCTTGAAAATAATGGTGTTACCCTCCTGGAGAAATTGTTCTACCAGCTGCTAAGACAGTAAAAGTTTCTTCCTTTTGTCATCTGTGTTTCAGCTATTCTGGTTTCCCTACAGTTCTCATAATTTTTTTTGTTCTCTCCTAGTATGTCTTTGTATAAGCTGCCAAATCACCTGGGATACTTTACCACAATTTACCTTAAAAAAAACAAAAAAAACCCCAAAAACCAAGAAAAATTTGACTGACTAATAAATATACCTAAAGTTATAATATTTTTATGTCCCCTTGCCAAAATTCATCTTCAGCATCAAGAAGGATGGACTGCTTTTATAAATGGAACCAGTGTTAGCTGTAGTTCATAGGGCTTGATTTGAACAAAGAAATTCCTAATTATATCATGACTCATTTTAGCATTTTTAATCATCCTGGCATGATGAAATTCACTGCATTGGTCTCTAGGGGATTAGGAAGAAAACTAATTTCAGTTTTTGAAAGTCATTTTCGAGACCTCCAAAGAAGGCTTATAGAAGACATGAAAGGGGCCTAAGAATTACATAGTTCTCAGTCTGAGTCTGAGAATTAGTACAATTAATCAAAACTGCAATCCACATTTCCTTAGAAAACAACAATATGCAAAACACATGGCCATTGTGTGCCGTCCAAGCAATCATGTACGTTTACAGGTAGGTTATATTCAATTAACCTAGTTTATTTGCTTGATAACATCATTGAATATATCTTCATTTTTACTAATGCAAATGATTGAAGATTTTAAGATGGCAATAGAATAACTTTATGTTGTATATGGAGAGTCACACTACTTGGGTTTCTCAGTGGCTTTCCTTAGTGCTAGAGCCCCTGAGCTTCAAAGACTTGAGGGGTGTGGATTAACAAAACAAATACAGAGTTGGAGTTCACAAACCCAGACTTCCAAATATACAGCTATATTTTCTTAAGTCATTTTAAACTCTCTGCATTCTCTTTTTAAACAATCTTTATACCCACATTTTATTTTATTTTATTATTTTATTTTTTAGAAGATTTTTATTTTTAATAATCTCCATACCCAACAAGAGCCACATGCTCTTCCGACTGAGCCAGTCAGGTGTCCCTACACTCACTTATTATTATTATTATTATTATTATTATTGGTGCAAAAAGGTGGTTTTATTAAAGCCCGGGAACAAGACCTGTGGGCAGAAAGAGCTACTGCACTGGGGTTGTGAGGAAGGGCTGATTTAAACTATGGGGTTGAGGGAGATAAAGAAAAAGGGAGGTGTCCAAAAGGACTTTCGTAAACTAAAGAAGACCCTCAGGATACTGGAGGACTTGCGATTATCAAGCTAAAGTTGTTTTTCCCTCTGGAAAAGCATTCACATTAAGATAGTTGGAAGTTTCCTGGAGGAATGTCACACATATCCCACCCAGGAGTGGGGAGGGGATTTGCCAGGTGTCAGCTTGTGCTTTGTCCTCAGTTTGCCTTCTGCTCCCTCAACATTTCTCCTCTGAACAATTTTGACGCTTAATTCTTTTTTTTTTTTTTTAAAGATTTTATTTATTTATTTGACAGAGACACAGCGAGAGAGGGAACACAAGCAGGGGGAATGGGAGAGGGAGAAGCAGGCTTCCTGCGGGGCAGGGAGCCCGATGCGGGGCTCGATCCCAGGACCCCGGGATCATGACCTGAGCCGAAGGCAGACGCTTAACGACTGAGCCACCCAGGCGCCCCTTGACCCTTAATTCTTTAAGGTTGGGGAATGCAGAGGGTCTTATCTTCTGTAACCTCTTCCTGCTGAATAGGGGCGAAGAGATGTCCCTACCTATGGGTCAATATTGGTCAGTTGGGGAATATATATGGGCCTTATGAAAGGCAGAGACAGCTGAATCCAACACGGTCAACATATATGAACTTCCTTGAGTACATAGGATCATCTGTCGTAGTGAAGTGATTGTATTGATGGTCTCGGCACCAAGCAGAGAGACACTTCATCATTGTTTGAAGAGGAGTTTGAGATCTAGAGGTTCACAGGAGTAAGAAGACACGTTAGTTTGCTCATTGGTTTCCTGAGACACTGGTGGGGAAATCTGAAGTGGGCAGTGTTAAGTCTAGGGGGTGCTTTTCTTCCTCCTTGACAGCGAGGGAAGAAGCCATGGTGCCTGAGGCACCAAGGATGGTATCCTACACTTACATTTTACAAAAGAGATCTTCCCTTGTTTTCTTTCTCACTGCTGGAGGAGAGGTGGGTGGGGGGATGTGGTAATGGGGGGATGGGCATTAAGGAGGGCACGTGATGTGATGAGCACTGGATGTTAATATGCAACTGATGAATTACTGAACTCTACATCTGAAACTAAGGATGTACATGTTGGCTAATTGAATTTAAATAAAAAAAAGAAAGGTAAGATAAAGTAATAGGTGTGAAAATACTTTGAACATGAAAAAAGCTTTCCAATAGTAGGTGGACCTGTCATCTTTTAAATTTGCAAAGGGCAAGAATGAGGAGATTCACTGTACTAATCTATTCATCCTTCCCACTATTCAACCATCCATCTGTCTTACCCTCCTTCTTTCAACAAGTATTTATCAAGTACTTAATGTTTGCATATAACAGTTATGATCCCTGTGCCTCATGAAACTTAAACTCTTGTGTAAATAGTACGTAGACAAATTAATTTCAGTTTGATAAAGGCTATACTTGAGAAGGGAACAGTGGGATGGTTGGATCAAGAAGGGTTGTGGTTGGGGAAGGTTTTCCACAAAAATGATGACTAGATTGAGAGCTGATCTTTTAGCTCTCATGAGAAAGTAATATGGGAAATGTTGTTAAGCATCATGGGAGGTATGGGTAATAGCAGGACAAAGAGAGGTGATAGAATGTTCCAAGTAGAAAGAACACAATGTGCAAAGGCCCTGAGGCAAGAGTGAGTGTAGTTCAACAAAAATTTCAAGGTAGCTGCTCTGCCAGGTGAGAAATCTTCATTTGAATTATTTATGAACAGTGTAGTAGCTAGTTCCGTAGAATATCTGATGTGTGAAAGGTGTGTGGTTTATCCATTTGCAGCTGTTCTTTGGCCTCAAGTCTTAGATTGAATTGTACTACCCCTGGCAGCTCTCTTTGTCTTTTCTTTTTTTTTTTTTCCTTTCCCCAACCTCTGGAATGTAGATTGCTAAGACTCTAAAGCTTCCGGTTTTTAAGGCATGACACTTAGAATTGAAACCCTGCAATTGTCAGAGGACTCAATAAAAAAAAAAATCTTCCCAACTCTTCTCATTCTGAAGAGGAGGAAACTGGGTTGCAGAGAGGCTAGTAACCTTTCCTTAGGTTCCCCAGCTATTATGTCGCAGCTGCTAAAGCAAATACAGGCTAGGCCTGGGGTAACAGTGGTCTCCACATATTAGAATCAGGAACAACATGACCACTGCTACACATGAAGATCAAGAACAACCACACGGGCTGACTACTACCTTTAACAATACAGGATAACAAGGCTACTCAAATTCTTATCATGGACAAAGAGCATATTCTTTGTCTCATTTGATGGATCAAGTCTTCTAGTCTGAAAACATTGCCAAGATTAACTGCCATGGCTCTTTCCTAAAATCCTATCATTAGAGTAGTGAGTCTTCAAAGCATGAATTGTTTCCTAGCATTCCCTTGAAGTTGACAGCTAGTGGAGCACAAAACAGGGTCCTAGGCAATGGCTGGAAACCTGGAACTGCGAAATAAGAAAAAGGCAAATGAAGTGGAAGTTTAAGAAACCCCAATACAAACTTCCGTTTACCTGGGGCTGACAGTTCATGATTCCTAGGGAAATTGAGTAAACATAATCAGAATAATTGCTAAACATCTCCAGTCTTGACCAACGATTAAGCACAAGGATGACAAAGCACAGGAAAACAGTCCCTTTGATTATTTGAATATGTGTGTGGTTAGGTATGGTGAAGAGAAGCCGGTCTGTCCCGTGTGAAGGTAGCAGCACTATTTCTTAAGTCTAAGAGAGGTATATCACACCAAGAAACATTAATGATTCCAATCTCTTCACACACACTTCCCCTAGTAAATATACATCAGGCAGCAGCAAAACGTCTGTTGTAATTGTTTTCCTGCCACAGGAAACTTTGCAGATGATGTCCCAACCCTTGAGTGAAATCAAAAGGGAACACTCTCTCTCTCTCTCTCTTTTTTTTTTTTTAAGATTTTATTTATTTATTTGACAGAGAGAGACACAGCGAGAGGGAACACAAGCAGGGGGAGTGGGAGAGGGAGAAGCAGGCTTCCCGCTAAGCAGGGAGCCTGATGTGGGGCTCGATCCCAGGACCCTGGGATCATGACCTGAGCCGAAGGCAGATGCTTAATGACTGAGCCACCCAGGCGCCCCGGGGAACCCTCTCTTATCAGAACTTTTTCTACCATAAACCTTTCTGTATCTTTTAGGAAACTTTCAGTTGCAAGGGAACAGAATACCTAACCCAAATTTGTGTAAACTTCACCTTGATTGGTTTATATATTTAAAGGGCCAGAGGTAGGACTTGTCATAGACACAGTTTGATCTGGGGTATCAAATGATGGTTTTCTTATCACCTCTCAACTTTTTATTTCTTTGTGTGCCAGCTTCATCTTTGGGCTGCTTCTTTACCAAGACGAGATGGTGGCAGCATTCCTGAGCTGCATATTTTCAGCTACAAAATCCAGTGAACAGTGAAAGCTTATCTTTCTCAGAGATAATCACCATGGCCAGGGAGCTGGGGTTGTGAGATTTCACTTAAGTTAATCAAAGTCCTCCATGCAGGTAACGAGTGGGATCATTCCCACCCGATGGAGCTGGCAGAGAATTGGGAATGGGAGGACTTCCCCAAAGAGAGTTCTGCTACTAGATGCTAAAGAACAAAGAAAAGATTTTTGCTCCCTGTGAGTTTTTTCTTCTTTTTTGGCATTCCACCTGAAAGGACTCTCAGTAAAATTTAGCTTCTGTATTTGTTAGAATATAGCCTTAGGTGTGTGAAATAGGGACTCAAAATAACAGTATATTAAAGAAGAATGAAGGTTACTTCCACTCTCATTTAAAGTCTGAGATGCTGTGGTGTCTCTGCACTGCAAAACTCTAAAGGACCAGGCTCCTGACTTGCTTTGTCATCTCCAGCATGTGGCTTCCATCCCTATGGTCCAACGTGGATCATTATTATGTCCCAATGCCAACCTGACAGGGGTAAAGAAGGGGAGGATATGTCTCTTCCCTTTAATTCAGAGTTTCTCAACGTTGGCACTATTGACATTTTGGGCAAGATTATTCTTTATTGGAAGGGAGGATGCCCTGTGCGTTGTAGGATGTTTAGCAACATCCCTGGCCTCTACCCACTAGATGCCAGTAGCATCTTCCCCCCCCACCCACAGCTGTGACAACCAAAATAACTCTAGATTTGCCAAATATTCCCTGGGGGTGCATATTTTACTTCTGCTCACATTCTTTGGCTAGAATTGAGTTATATGGTCATTTATAACTGCAAGGGAGACAGGGAAGTGTGGTCCTTTTCTTTTTTCCTTGATGGCTATGTGCCATCAAAAATGGGACCACTGACATTCCCTGTCAGTGTTCAAGTGTAAATATGCCATTTTCTGTTAACATCAATCGAGGGGCACGATATGATAATGGAGAATAACTATTGAACTTTTGACTTTATCCACTTCTAGGAATCCACAAAAATTCCCTGAAATATTTCTGAAACTCTTTAGGATGCATTTCTTAATTGTGAACATTCTTTCAGACTGTGACAACGGGAACTTGAAATGCATGAAATTATATGCTGATGTCTTACAAATAATATTTTCACTGATGTCCATTTTGAGGGCACTGAAGTCTGTGTCATATGCAATTTCTAGTAACTCTCAAAGCTTTCTCCGCAAAGCTATTGGTGCACCCTTATGCCTGCCATTACTGTTGAAGCCATCGGCATCACCTAAGGAGAGCTGCCAGCCAGCCTACTGCGTCATAAATCTCTTCCCACCTCCAGTCTTTGGTCTTGATGATGTACTGATGAGGGCTTCCAACATGTTATAGACATTTCAGTAAATCTGACTTTTCGACTTGGCTTCTTCTCTCCTTAGGACTCACAGAAAGACTGTAACTGTTGGAATGGAAGACAATTCTGAGTAACACAAATCTTGATGTTCTCAAAATCATTCTTCCATTTTGATGACTGAAACATTGTTATTAAATCAAGCTTATATGTTTAACACTTAGCAGAATTATTTCCCAAAACTATTTCTCAGTTTCATATGTAAAGGGATTTCATATATAATATCCCCCAAGTTTTCCTGACCAGCCCAAACATGTGAAGATCCAGTTTAGGCTCAAACTGGAACCCTTTGCTATTTATTGATTCAGTCACGCATTTCAATCATTCATTATTTTCATTTAGTTATTCAATCAATACATTTCTTGAATGTCTGCTACATAAAGGTATGTTCTGGGTCTTAGAGTTACACTGTGAGCACCTCTGACATGACCCTTACTTACATGATCTAACAGGTGCTATGGTGACGACTCCCTCCTCCTCCACATTATCCATTTGTGAATTGTATACTTTGTGCGTTCTTTCATCGGAAGTTCTTAAGTTAGATCAGAGTCTTTCTGCTACCACGTGCTGCCAGTGGTGTGTACTCAGGCAACTCAATATTTGTGTAGGTCAGTCTTAGTGGTGAAGATTTTTCTGAGACAAAATGTAGAAGTTCTTCAGTCACACACTCTCAAGTTAAGAAGGATGCTTGAGTTGTTAGGAATCTTGGATTGTCTAGTATTCACTGAATCTAGTTCTTTTTCTTCACAAGCTTTAGTCAGACTGAGGGGTAACTACATTGTAATGTGTGATTCGCTCTGCAAGTGTTCATCATCTGAAATGCTTTTTATTTTTTAGAATTGTTTAAAAAGTTTTATTGTGATAAAATATGCATAAGATTTATCATTTTAACCATTTTTAAGTGTACATTAATTACATTCACACTGTTGCTCGGTCATCACCACCATCCATCGCCAGAGTTTTCCATCTCCCTAACGGAAACTCTGTACCCATTGAACAATAACTACCCATCACTCTTTCAATCCAGCCCTTGGCGACCACCATTTTACTCTCTGTCTTTATGAATCTAGGGACCTCCTATGTGTGGAATCATATGGCCCTTTTATGACTGGCTTATTTCCCTCAGCATAGTGTCTTCAAGGCTCACCCACATTGTAGCATGTGTCAGGATGTCCTTCCTTTTTAAGGGTGAATAATATTCTATTGTATGTATAGCCTACATTTTGTTTAGCCATTCATTCATTGATGGACTGAAATGTTTTTCTTCTGATTTTTAGGTGGAATCTCATCTTGAATTCTAAATTCTGTGCGCCCTCTAAATCTTGCACTGGTAAATGTAAACACTTTAAAGTAGGGCATTTAATTCTATGGCATTAATGAACAAGCTATAAAATCTGCAATTGTCATTCAAAAAGAAAATGTAATTTTACAAGAAATCAAATTACTGCCACCTTTTTATTAGCAGTAGAAGCCCCAAGACGAGATTATGAAATTACTGTTTTATGAAAAAAATTAGTTTAGAAATTTAGCAGTCTTAATGCTGTTAAGTATATTTAAAAATAATGAAAAGTCTTTCTCTGATGTGTCTGCACTGACCAGTATGAGAGCCACCAGCCAAATGCGGGCTTTAAAATTTAAATTAATTAAAATTAAATGGGATAAAAATTCAGTTCCTCAGTCACACTAGCCACATTTCAAACGCTCCACCGCCATTGTTAGTGGCTACTGTATTGAACAGTACGGACATAGAATGTTTCTGTCATCCCAGAAAATTCTATTCTACGATGCTGATTGTGGTAGCTGGGATTTTCTCCCCCAAAGTCATTAGAGATCATTTAAACTTCATAAAATTCATTGCTGCCTTACAGAGTGCAATATTCTGAATGCTTCTTGGTTTTGCCAGCCTGCAGTCTGTAGTCGAAGGACAGGACTTAATCCTCTATGAAGCGTAAGAATGCATCAATATAGTCTTGGCGGTTGCTAGCCACTCACTCACATGGGCACATAGAACCCAGTATGCACAGAGGAAAGGGGAAAGGCAAAGCTCCAGTAAGGGTGAAAGAGGCAGGAAATGAAGGAATAATTTCTCTGTAAGACAGTAGCATTTTAAGTTTTTATGGTTTTGGAAATTTAGTTTGTAGCCTCTCAACCTCCAAGTAGTAAAAACGCACGTAGATGGAAACCTTTAATAAATAACACATTTGGACCTAATGCCTCTTAATTCTTAGGATAGGATACCTGGAAATCTATTGTAGAGAGAATTCTCATGGGGATAGTAAATAGGCCCTGATTATGACAAAGGCAGACTGCTTTAGACTTTGCCTCTTCTTCAGAGAAGGGATTTTCAACCTCTCTTTGCAACTGAGATATCCTGGTAGTAATGGTTTATTTATAATTATTTTGTTATTCTATTGGTATGACATCATGTGCTCTTAAAACAGAGCAAATAAATTTCATTTTCAGGGTCTTGATATCCCTTTAACTCATTAGACAGAGGCTTTTTTTTTGGTAACTAGCTGTAGACCCAGAGTGTAGCATAATCCTTGCATATAGTTGGTGCTCAACAATTGTTGAATGAATGAATGAATATGAACATCTAGAAGTTCTGGAAGGCTGGGGTTGGGAATCATCCCTTTAGGAAAATTGATTTTCCCTGAAAGAGACTATTGAACCTATTCATCAACAGGCTTGTGGGGTCCTTCTTCAATTAACAAGGAAGGGACAGAGGATAGTGGGGAATCTGTTAGCCATAATATAAGATGGCTTGGGTTCCAGGTCTATCTCAGCCTCTCATTAGCCATGTGAACTTGACCATATTAACCTCTCAAAGCTGTTTCCACATTTGGAGCACAATAATAACTATCTGGTAGGATTTCCGTGAGAATCAAATCAGATACACAAACTATTTAGCAAAGTGCTTGACACATATTTAGCTCTCAGGACATGTTAACTTAAAAAGAGGACATTTTAAGCATGGGAGAATCTAGCCTTGGGCTAAAAGCAGGAGAAGGAAAGAGAGAGTGTGTTATGGGGATCTAGAAGAAAGAGAGGGAGCTGGTGACATGCTCCACAGAATCTAGAATAAAGGAGATGAGAGGCGGTACAGCTTTGGCTGCTGGAAATATCACTGCTGCAGAGGAACTCATGTTCTGGATACCTACTGGGTACTTGACGGGCCGAACACATTCCAGCCTCTAGGCCTTTGTGTTTCTTGGTCTCTTTGTTTGAAACTGCCTTCCTCCAGATATCTGCAATTTCACTCCCTCAGTTCATTCAGGACTTTGCTCAGATGATGCTCCTCTCTGCTGAGCCATTGAAGAGGTACCACCTAACCTCCTTATGGCCTATCTTCAATTATAATGATAATTACACACTCTACTTTTTCTTATGAACACTTTCACTATTGACACTATTTTTTATATCTTTTTCACCCACTATATTCTAATTACATGTGTGTAGGGACTGTCTTTTTGTTGTTTCTGCTCACTGTATTTTGAATAGTGCTTGCTCATAACAGACTCACAATGAATTGTTTTTTGTTGAATTCACATTTTTATCATTTGACCCTCACAAGAACACTTCATGGTAAGTGGCTCTAACCTCAGGCTGTGGAGGAAAACATGGAGTTCAGAGAGGTTAAATGACTTGCTAAAGATCACACAGCTAATGAGTCATGAAACCAATATTTGTGATTCAAAAACAAATGGTCTTTCTACTATATCACATAAATTAGTTTATGCTCTTTTTTCAAAAGGACTGACAGGTTGAATTGGGGTGGGGGGAGTACTCATTATGCAAAATAAGGCAAATAGGGATAAAAGAGAACAGAGATCTTGTATATAAAGTTAAGGAAATAGGTACTCTCTGACATCTGAGATGAGCAAAATGTTGCCACAGTTCTTTTTTTACCAGCACAATGGTAGAAACAAACAGGTTCCCATTGACCTTGGCACTCAATCTCTTATCCCAAGTATTTGAGTCCTAACCCCAGAAGGCTAAATCTTCAAGTAAGTCTGTTTTCTTTATTACATTTATTACAAAGTCTTTCCAAATAGGAACTATATCTTAATATCTGACTCCCTTATATCTTTTAGCATGATGCCTTGCCAGATGGTCAGTGTCTGTAGAATGACAGGCATCTGTGCTCCCATGCATTGTAAGGGAAGTTAGGCTAAATGCTTTCTACCATTCTGCCTACCTCTAAGGGTCTACAGATTTTTTGAAAAGTATTGGAAGTGTTGATATGTGCTTACTGGAATAGTCATATATGTCGAACCGCAGCATACGAGAAATTGAAAGGGAATAGCAGTGGCAGTTTATTTGGGATATATATTCTCATTTCAGTAGGTGGCTAACCCATCTGAGCATGAACGCTGAGTAGTAGGAGTGCCTGGAGGTGGAGCCTTCTTTGTGTTCTGGAAAAGAGCTTTGATACGATGGGCTGATGAGTCCTTAAAGCTCTCTACTATATACTATGGAAGAGATAACTGTAAGCAGATATAATTTTGAGTAAATGTACAACTTGATTACTCTTTCATCAAGCAGGGATTACCTTTGGCTATGTATAATAAAAAAAACCCCAAGCATTAGTGGCTTAAGTCAGACAGGGGTTTATTTTTCTTTCATAGAACAAAAGATCTGGAGGAAGGTAGGGGTGGTACAGAGGCTCAAGGACATCAGGTCTCTAAGATTCTTGCAGTTCCTCTTAGCCTTTCCTTTGTGGTCAAATGCAGGTGGCTGCTGTGGTACTTGCCATCAGGCCTGCACTTCAGGGTGCGTGAAGGAGAAACTAAGGAGAGCACAAAGGGCAGAGACGGCATGCCAGCTGAGTCTGTCCCCTCTTCTTTAATGGTCTTTTCTTTTTCCTGCCTTCAAACACCTGCTTACCTCTCCTTGGCCAGAAACCTGACATACGGATACCTCTGTCCATGTACCTGCAATGGAGGCCGGGGAATTTAGTTTTCATTAGCTGGGCACGTTGCCCTCATTGTCCAACAAAATAAATGGTCTGTCAGTAAGGAACAATGGGAGAATTCATGGATGTTGAATAAACATCTAGCAGTCTTGCCATACTATCCATTAAAGAACCTCAGAATGGGCCATGGAACCTCTTACTTTAAAGAATACTGCATTTTGATGGGTCTCCTGATGAGCTAGTTGCACGGTAAGATTCTGAAGTAGATTTATGAGTTTATTTATTTTTATTTATTTTATTTTTTAAAGATTTTATTTATTTATTTGACAGAGAGAGATACAGCGAGAGAGAGAGAGAGCACAAGCAGGGGGAGTGGGAGAGGGAGAAGCAGACTCCCTGCTGAGCAGGAAGCCCGATGCGGGGCTCCATCCCAGGACCCTGGGATCATGACCTGAGCCGAAGGCAGACGCTTAACGACTGAGCCACCCAGGCGCCCCTATGAGTTTATTTTTTGATAGGAATATTTAAGAGTAGTTCTTCTCTGAAGTGCTGGGTATTACATAGAAGGAGCCCTGGAATTGGTTCAAAATTTGGCATCACCACAATTCGCTGTGAGCTACTTTGAGGTTCAACTCAATTACATGTAAAAGGAGATACGGCAAACTGAGTTTAAAATTTATATGCAAGAGCAGATGATTATGAATAAACAAGACATTCCTAATGAAGAAGAACAGGATGGAAAAACTTCCTTATCAGAAATCAGAAACTTATTATAAAGCTCTATTTCTTCAGATGGCCTGGGATTAGGTGCAGAGCTACGCAGGCTGGCCAATGAAAGAGCAAAGAGAGCCCAAAAACAGACCAATACAAAAATGGAAATTTTATTTATGACTGAGATGACACTGCAAATTGCTTAGAAAAATAAACCTTTCAATATATGGTATATGAAATTGGAACCCTATCTTGCACCATATTTAAAAAAATCAAATCTACGTGGGTTAAGACTTACATGTACAAGGCAAAATGTATAATGTTGAGTGGAAATAGTAAGTTTCCAGTATGTTTCCACTTGAACAAAGTACAAAACCATGCAAAACTACATAATATATTTCTTAATAAAACAAACATGGTTAAGTATAAATAAAAATAAGGCAAAGATAAAGAGAAAATTCAGGATTGCATTTCCTCTTAGGGGAAGTGAAAGGGGACAGAGAAGACCTAAATATTCTTGTTCTTAAATTGGGTGGTGTCTACAAAGAAGCTTTTACGTCGTTATGCCTTTTGCCTTATATATTTTTATAAGGTTTCTTTTGTACCTACATATGACTTTTAAAGGATTTAAAATGCAGTTATGGAAGACAATAGCCTCATTGGATTATTATGAATATCAAAAATAAAAGTTTTTGAAGAAGCATTTGATAAATGCAAGTTATTTCTATTCACTACACTGTGTACTTCTTTTTTTTTTAAAGATTTTATTTATTTATTTGAGAGAGAATGAGAGCGAGCACATAAGAGGGGGGAGGGTCAGAGGGAGAAGCAGACTCCCTGCCGAGCAGGGAGCCCGATGCGGGACTCGATCCAGGGACTCCAGGATCATGACCTGAGCCGAAGGCAGTCGCTTAACCAACTGAGCCACCCAGGCGCCCTACACTGTGTACTTCTTGAAGGCAGAATTAATTCTTATTCATCTTTGTATCCTTAGCCCAGTGTCTGAAATACAGTATGAACATAATAAGCATTTTTTGAATGAATGAATGAACGAATGAATGAATGAGAAAGCCATTTTAATGTTAGCATATATTTATACAGATTTTTAATTTTGGTATTATTAGAACTAAGCTGCTCCTTCAAAATTTATTAACAAACATCACTCTATGCACTCATTTACTCATTTATTACTTTATTCGTTCTTCAAATATCTAATAAGGCTGCAATGTTCTAGATGCCATGCTAGTTATTGCGGGAACTGAGATGAGCCCCTCATATTTCCTGTTCCCAACAAGCTCACAGTCCAGTGGAAGAGACACGTAAGTAGCTAGGCAATAATAATTGCTTCTGCAAACCATTACTTAGTAGTGATAAGACTAGCACTCACTATGTATAAGATAGGATGCTTATCTCCCTGGTTGACTTTTTCCTTTCTTCAGATAATGAGAACATTTTCAACGTGTGCCTTGATGAGTGGTAGCTCAACTTACTTAGCTCTACTTCATAGGCATTCCAGAGAAATGAGATTTTATTATCTCACATGAACTAGATGCTGGGGAGTAGGCATGTTTTTGCTTTTAAATTGAGTTTAGTTTAGACTGGAAATCAGGTATCAATAGGAAAGGGATCTACTTAATCAGCACCTGCAAGGAGCCAAGTGACAGTCGGAGAGAAGTGTTTTAAGTACAGAGAGTTTGCATTTGACAGACTTCAGCGCCTGGCTGGCAACATAATGGCCAATGCCAATATGGGATGTGATAGCTGTGGGGAATACGAATGCAGCCAAGATGAAGTCCACAACAAGGAGTGAAGAAGATTGAAACTTCAGCTGGGTTGACGCTAGGGTGATTACATTAAACAAGACAGACAAGTGTTGAGGACAGGATTTCCCAAGTTGTATTCCTTGGAATGTCATTGCTTCAAAGATGCTTTATGAAAAAAAGGAATTGAAATACATTTAGGAAATGCTGATCCTCTCTTTGGATTCACAATGCAGAGTACCATTTTAAAGGCCTCCATGAAACCAGTTCAACTTTGTTTAGAAAGATGACAAAATGATGTGAAGAAACTCTTCAATTTTTGACGTATCTGTCGTTTCCATTTTAAATTATGTATTATTTTCCCAACAATAAATTCTCGAGTGCCTACTGTAAGGCAATGGAGTACTTACTGTAAGTGAATTTAATTGACTCTTAAGTTAATAGTGATTTGGAAGAAGGTAGAAGAAATTTTAAATGAAAGAAAAAATACGGAACTGGGATATTTTCTCCGGGGTCATATCACAGCAGTATGTATGTAGAGCAACCTTAAATTAAAATGTCCTGAGGACACCTGGCTGGCTCATTTGGTAGAGCATGCAACTCTTGATCTTGGGGTTGTAGGTTTGAGCCCCACATTGGGTGTAGAGATTACTTAAAAAAAAAAAGTCTTAAAAAGTCTTGAATAGCTGCTAGAGAAAGAGTGTACCACCTAGTGCTGGTTCCTGCAAGTGCAGGCACATCCCATAGATGGTTTTCCATCCCTTCCCTGAATGGAGATAGTGAGCCTCCTCACACGAATGGAGATCCTTAAAAAGTAATTGGGTGGGCCATGAATTAAAAAAATTGTATTGCAAGATTAACACATGTTGATTATAGAAAATATAAAAGATACAATGACAAAAGAAAAAACAAAAAGAAACCAGGTATATATACGTATATATATGTGTGTGTGTGTGTGTGTGTATGCATATATACACACACCATATACATGCTTGCATTTTCTTTGTATTCATACATACTATAAATGTTTTATACTGTAAATTGTACTATAATTGATGTTTATAATAAGTGTTCTTTTATAACCATATTTCACATAATAATACTTCATGGATATCTCTTTATGTCAATGAATATAAATCTAGATATTTAAAGTTTATTGCATAATATTCTATTATATGGTACATTGTAATAATTTAATCTTTTCCTATTGATGAGCATTTAGGTTGTTTAAAAATTCTCATGATTATAAATAACACTGCAATGAACATCTTTTGTATTCTTGACGTTTATTTCTTCAAAATAAAATCTTAGGAAATGGAAATGCTGGGCCACAGGATATGCACATTTAAATTTTAAAATCTTCTCTCAGAAAAGTTTTTACCAATTTGCATGCGCACCTGTAGTTGTTGTGAATGCCTTTCTCGCCATATCTTCATATACTGAACAGTACACATGAAACACTGAATTTTATACGTAAAGCTAATGTGCCAATATGAAGACAAAAATGTCTCGTTGTTTTAAGTTTCATTTCTTTGATTAACTACTGAGTTAGAACGTCTTTTCTCTGTCTTTAATGCTGGCTGTTTGTTTCCTATTCTTTGCCCACAGTGCTTCTTTCCTCTCCTGGAGTTTTGGCTGCCTTCTTATTGGTATGCCATCAGATGGCTTTGCAAGTGTTTTTGTGTGTTGGTTTTGGACTTACAAGTTTATAATAATAGTACATAGAATTCCCGTATACCCCTTACCAGCTCCTTCCAAACCATAGTACAATCTACAAAGTTAGGACGTTAACGTTGGCACAACACTACTAACTAAACTACAGACTTCATTTAAATTTTACCAGGTTTTCCACTAATTTCCTTTTTTCTGTTCCAGCATGCAATCCAGGATCCCACATTGCATTTAAGCTGTTATTTCTTCTTGATCTTCTCCAATCTATAACTGTTCTATAATCTGTCCTTTAAGAAGAACTGATCAGTTATTTCATAGAATGCCCTTCAATTTGGGTTTGTCTCATGTTTTCTAAGAATGGAATGAGGTTATGCATTTTGAGCAAAAATACCACAAAAGTGATATTCTGCCATTCTCAGCACATCATATCAAAGGGCTCATGATGTTGATATATTATTGCTGGTGATGTTATCACTTGGTTAAGGTGGTGTTTGCTGGATTTCAATAAAGTTTCTATACTTCCCTTTCTAATTAATATCTTTCTCAGGCGAGATACTTTGAGGCCAGGCAAATCTAGTTTCTCCTTAACTAATTAAGTTCTTGCTTCAAATTGAATAAATTGAAATTGAAAATTGTATAAAATAAATTATAGATGGGGTTGTTATAAGACAGATATGTAGGATGACAATCACTGGGCCCATTCTCAAACAAAAGTCTTTAGTTCTACATTTTAATATATTGGTGAATAAATATTTTATATCATGTTTTATATAAAACATGTAAAACATTTATATGTTTTAACAAAATAAAATATTTAAGGTATTTATTATCTTTTAATGATTTCCTACTTTCACTGATTTCTTCAATTAACAACTTAATACTGGCCCTGATTATGTTTGATAAGAAGGCTCCTACTATATAAGAAATTCTATGCAATATTGCTTGGTTGAAACCTTAAATCTATAGAAGATAATTTGAGGAAATATTAAAACCTGAAAGAATTGTGGTCTTCTGTTTCTTTATAATAGATCACATAAAACCTTATGAGTGTTGGCATTGCAAAATTCTCTTTTTGCATATCTCCTATCCCTGAAGAGATGCAATAACTTCAGAGAAATAGTTCAGTTGTCCTGGAAAAAACTGACTGTGTTTGAATTCTAAGATTGCCTCTTACTAGCCATATGATCTTGGACAAATCAAGTCACCTTTCGAGATCAGACGAGATCGGGCACGCTCAGGGTGGGATGGCTGTAGACTCAAGTCACCTCTCTAAGTCTTAGACACCTTACCTGTCCCCCAGGGCCATTGTAAAGATTAACTCACAGAACACTGGCCAAAGAGGTTTGTAAACTATAAAGCAATAAACACATGCAAGGGATTATTAATGCTGTTATTTTTTATTAGTTCTTAAGACCATTTTCAGAGGTTTAAGTGTTGGTTACTATGATGCCAATTTTGTTTGTAGGGAATAAGGGATTATTACAAAGTATATGGCATGTGCTATAATATATTTTATTTTTCTAATATACAATATTGCATTTGATTCATTTCTATATTATTTTCGTGGTACAACTTCCTACCACACTTTGACAAACAAGGAATGAGCTGCTTATCTATAAAGATTTATAAAGGATTCTATAGTCTTCGGAAGATGTCATTGGCAGTGCAAATAGCAAGGTTATCATGGTTGTTTACGAAATAAATACAAACTTCTGTTACTATTTCATCTTGGGAAAACCAGTTTAAGCACTTTTTAGATAACCTCTTATAATTGAAGTCCTTTTATATTGAGTTTTGTCAAATTCAAGGTCAGGCAGAAATTCTAACATTAATCGGTTCAAAATTGTGGCCATTGTCTTCTCATGAAATATACCAGCTGCTGCTTGCCTTTCTATCATCTTCCCTTTTCTTCTTATATCTCATGTATAGTTTTTTTTTTAAATAATTTCATTAAGTTGAATTAGTCACAGTGGAACAGAAGTTCTTGCCTTTTGGTTTAGTGAATACCTTCTGACTTATTACACCCACAGTCAAAAGCAGTTCATTCTGATTTGATAAATGCATTGAAAGCATCTGAAATTGTTTCATCCCTTTTTCTTTCTTGCCTTTTCATCTTTTGGTGCAATCAAATGAAATATCCTCTAGGTTTCCCAATCGAAGCTGTCTGCTCTGCCCTGGTGTTAAAAATGTGTGTTTCAATAAGTATTCCTGTGTGACAGTAAGTGCCCCAGTCTTAAAAGTATGTTATGCTAAAGTTTTGAAACAGAAAGCCCTAAATCAATTTCCAATATGTTTTCAAGTTGTGCATTTATTATTAAATCAGTATGTATATACTACACATGTATGTAAATACATTATACATATTATTATGTATAATTCTATAGTTGAGTGAGAGAGAGAAATATTATTTGTCAGTTGTTTTGTTAAGTAGGGCACAGACCACCCATGGTAACTTCTATGCTTGCATTTTCCCCATCCATGATTTTAGTGCTAGTACACATTCATGGAACTATGGTCTAAAACAGCATTTAACTTTTAAGATGTTTCACAGTCTATCTGAAGAGCCATGAGAGCAAGAAATTGACCTTGCTTGCTTACTAGATCACTTGTTAATAATTGATTTGAAGGACACACACATTTAGGGTTAATTTTAACATAGGATTTTTTTTCCTCTGTAGAATTGTCCTGCCTGAAGTCATCTTCAATATGCCATGCTTTCATTGTCATAATTACTTTTCGTTTTGTTCTCAAGAAAGTTTGTATTCCCTTTTGCGGTGATTTTTCTGTTGTTCCTTAAAATAAAAACTCCTTTAATCATAATGCCATACCGATACCTTCTGTGATAACGTTTTTATATTATGCAGTCACTAAAAAGGAGAATTACACTTTGCTCAAATATATATAGCAGTACAAAATGCCACTTGGGCCCCCAAGTAACCTGCTGAGAATGTGCTGACAGGACAATGATTGAAATCAGGTAGCTGTTGTTTCCATACTTTAACAAAAATGAGAAAGTGCTGGTTTAAAGGTGTTGCGGCACTTTCAGGAGACACGCACCTGTCATCTGACAGTGGAGTGATGGACAGGCTGGTGAGGAGCTGAAATATCATCCAGGTTTTCTAGGCCTCCACTAGCATAACTTGATGCTCAGTGTTTGCCAGGAGTTCTTTACTGAAATCTCTGCTAAGGAATCAACAGGCTGGATTATCTTAGCTTAGATTCATTTCAAGAGATTGATTTCAGGAGAAAGCATTATCTATTTCTTGTATCTGTTACTACTCATACACAAAAGCAAGAGTTAACCACAAATTATTGCATGGAGGTTTTTTTTTTAATTGTAAATTTAGCTTAAGTTTAAAAAGTGTTTTATAGATTCTTTAAATTTTGGAGTTGATGAAATATTCCTGCCATGTTCAATCACTGTTATTATTTCAATGTATGAATTAATACAGATGACTACTATTAAAGCTTTGATTTAATTGATTCATTAAATGTAGCATCTACTATGTGTCACGTACTGTGCTAAGTGCTGGTGATACAGAGATGGGTAAGACCTGGTTTTTGTGTGATTCTTGTCCTTAAGAAATATAGCGTATAGAGGGGGTGGGATGGAATTCTGCTTTTATGCAAATGTGATGGAACATCTCCACATCTGTATAATGTACATTCTTTGTTCCTTGGCATTTAAACTACTAGAGTATAGACAATGGGCTCTTCTATTAAGCAATTAAAGCCTGTGGTTGCAAAACTATAACATGGTCAAAGTGGTGTGTGGCGGTGATATTCTAAAACCCAAGAAGATGGGCACATTTCCTGTGTTTCCAAAGGAAATGGCGACTCATATCATTTTGCACATGGGGCCTAAGACCGAAGAATACTCTGTCACTAGTTTTATAAGGCCCCTTAAGCCTAAGTGTTCAGTATTTTGAAATATACTGTGAAGGGGTAAGAAAGAAACACCAAGGAAAATATTCATCTCCTCCACTCATCTTGAAATTCTATTATATCTAATTCTCTTGTCTCTGCCGTATATGTTTCCATCTTGCTAATCTCATCCATTCTTTGGATCAGTTTAGATACCATAGCCTCAGGGAAACAAATCCAGGTATCTCAGGTTATGTTATGGCCTTCTGTTGCATGTGCATACAACTTGACTTTTTTTTTTTAGATCACTTATCACAATTGTTATTCAAATGATTATTTATGTCATTATTTGTTTAATGTCTGCTTTTACCATTAGCTCTAGCGGATTGGTAATATTGACAAATGGAGTTTTAGGCATTTGTAGTTGTTTTCCAGTAGAAAGATTTAGAGGCTGAATGAAATAAAAGGCTTTGGTTTTATATTTTCATGAAAGAAGAAAGGTATGAAAATGCAGCAATGATGTTGATTTCATAGAATGGGAAAATATGTTTATAAAGTAATGAAAAATGTGTTTAAATAAAGAGCTACAAAAACATAAAGTTTAGGTATTTACATGTTCTAGATGACTTTTTAGTTTTAGCTTTAGGTATGTAAAGATAACTAGAAAGGTTAAATTCTTGAATTGTGGATTGACCCATTAGGGGTAGCTAGGTGAGTTTTGATTTTCAAGACTCTCCTTAAGTGCCATAATATAAAAAAAGATTTTCTTGTTAAAGGGAGTATATCAAGGAAAGATTGCCACTCTAACTACAGCTGTTCCAAGTCAGATTCCCTGGGAAGAAAATTCTGAGATTAGCATGCAGAAAGTTTACTGGGGAGCATTCTTGGGTTAACACCTGTAGGGGAGTGAAGAATGCAGGATGGGGAAGAGGGAAAATGAAAGCTCTGATGTCAAAACCAGACCTCAGCTGACCCTACAAGGAATTCTGGATCTAAAATGACTGTGAGCCAAGGGGCTTGAGCTTTTATACCTTCTTTGACCAGTCACTGAATGCAAGTTGAAGTCCATTCCTTGTGCCACTCAGGTCCATTTGCCTTGTAGAAGTTCTAGAGATAGCTCTTTCAGGGTTTTGGTGGGCCTCTTTTCATGGGTAGAAACTTTCAAGAGGAAGGTTAGTAGAGTGAACCACAGCTCCCACTGTTGCAGCTGGACAGAGTCCAGCTCATGGTGGACCGTCCTGACAGTGCGGTTACTATTGTCCTATGGTCAGGCATTCCATTTCTACCAAGGCCCGGTAGCACACTAAGAGCTGTGTTTTTTGTTTTTTGAAAGGTGTCTAATTGTCCACTGCTAGTGGTGTGGCTTTGCTTCAGAATCCTAGGATTCTTCATTGTGATCCTCATATTGGAGTCTGTTGTAAACTCCATATAGCATGTCCTCCTGCCCCTCCACCGGATACCTGTAAAACCACAATTTCTGCTGTGTCCTCTGGCCCAAGTGGTAAGACTCCTTGTACCATGACCTGGACCTGCTGCACACACTTTGGCAGCTCTGGGATGCACTGAAAGCTGGCAACCTTTCATGATTCCTGGTATATGGGTCAGAACAACAGTGCAAGTGTGGAATATGCTTTTTCCAGGCCTTCAAAAATGCCTTCCAGACATTTTGCTCTCTTCTTTGTGGTGGGAGGTAGGAGATGCAA
Source organism: Phoca vitulina (assembly GCF_004348235.1). NCBI lineage: Eukaryota > Metazoa > Chordata > Mammalia > Carnivora > Phocidae > Phoca > Phoca vitulina. Next base: position 28,358,081 of record NW_022589705.1, read on the forward strand.
TTATTTCTTCTTTATTTTGAGAGGATGTCCTGGCATTCTTCCAGACTACTGGGCCTTCAACATTTTACTGACTGTTGCAGATCTCTTAGTCTCTGTAGGGTTTATCTTTACCCACCTGAGGGTTATGTTTATTACTAAAGTTTCCAACATACTGCTGCTTCTCAATATTCCAGCCCAATTTACTTATCATTGATATGGCAGGCCAAATGTGATATTCTGCAGCATGCCCAGATGATCCAGGTCCCTTCGGATCACTTTATGATATGGGGCAAGAGAGTTAGCATAGCCCCCAGGGCAAGACTGTGAATGTTCACTGTTGTGAGAACTGCCTCTCATAGAGATGGGCATAAGCCAGGTCAATGGCTGCATACCATATGCCTGAGGCTGTGCTAATCTGTTCTGGCAAAGATACATACTTGGTACAGTAACTACAATTGAGACTGCTTGGTTGAGTTTGTGGGGGTCTATTGTTAAGTCTCCGGGATCCATCTGATTTTGCAGGAACCAGACTTGCAAATTAAATAGAGAAATGGTTGGGACCACCCTCCTTAAGTCCTATAGGTCTTTAAACATGGTACCAACTTCTGCCAGTTCTCTCAGGATGTAACGTTTTTTTGGTTTACTATTTTGGCTGACCAAGAAACCAGTTTGGGGTTGCACCAACCACCACGAAAATTTCTTTCAATTAGAGGACCTATTGATAGGTCTATGAACCCAGTAGACCTTCTGTGAGTTGAACTTTCTTTTCTTTTTTTAAATTACCTGGTCTTCAGACACCCCCACTCTAATAGGTGGTTGTGAATGATGCCTTGGGTCCTTGGTATAAATGTCAGCCTGGAGCCTGGATCCAAAAATCTTCAAAATATTTGATAATACCCTGTACCTGGCTTAGGTTCAGAAATTGGGCAAGGGATTGGGACTTTTTTGTTTTAAATTTTTTCTTGTTATGTTAATCACCATACATTACATCATTAGTTTTTGAAGTAGTGTTCCATGATTCATTGTTTGTGTATAACACCCAGTGCTCCATGCAGAGCGTGCCCTCTTTAATACCCATCACCAGGCTAACCCATCCCCCCACCTCCCTCCCCTCTAGAACCCTCAGTTTGTTTTTCAGAGTCCGTCGTCTCTCATGGTTGGGATTGAGACTTTTTACATGCCATCAGCCTCCCAATCACCTGTCTCTGATTTTTTCTTTGTTTTTTGATTGTACAGATTGAGTAGTACCTTTCTTGGTGGCTCATCTGTCTTGCCCCTAGCAATATTGTGTTCTAATAATCATGTCTATTGTGAGTCTGTGGGTCATCAAACCCTCCAGGCTGCCATTCCAATCTTGCTGCTGTGTTCACCTTACTTTTGATGATCATCTTCCACCACCTGGCCTTTATTATTTTGGTGTCTTATCATCCCATCTGCTATCAAGGGGTCTGGTTTTATAATGGAATCTCTTACTGTCAGCCCTGGTCAACAAAGGGCAGCCCCTATTGAGGCACTCAACAACAAGTTGTCTATTGCTATTATTCTTAGCAATGGGGTCAATGAGTGCATCAGTCTTGGGAGTGGTGTGGGGAGGACCGTGGCATCTCCGTTGCACACCATGGTCTTCATTACAACAGCCTTTCATTTACCATGTGGTGTCCTTCTCCACCCTCCACCTCTTACAGTCTGAGTGCAAACTTGAACCAGATGATTAAAAAGTTGTTATCCTGCTGATTTCCTTCTGAAAATTATCCTGAAAGGTTAAAAATATACCAATCTAAGTTGTATCCTTATAACGTAAATACCCTAAGTGCTTAAGGACAATTGGACCTGCCAAGTGATTTTTTTTTTTAAGATTTTATTTATTTATTTGAGAGAGTGAGAACAAGCAAGAGAGAGAGCACAAGCAGGGGAGAGGGGTGAGGGATGGGGAGAAGCAGGTTTCCCCCTGAGCAGGGAGCCTGACACAGGGCTCAATCCCAGAACCCTGGGATCATGACCTGAACTAAGGGCAGATGCTTAACTGTGTTAACCAGGCACCCCACTGCCAAGTGATTTTATATGCTTGGCAAATATGAGGCACTGAAGAATTGTTTGTTGCGTAAGTAGGTGAACAAATGATTAAGTGCCTGCTGTTTACCTGTGGTCTATCACACCTTTAACCACCATGATTGATGAAGAGCTGAAATTCAATTCAGAAATCATCCAAATAGAGTTATTTGATTTTCAGCTCTTCCCCAACTTAGAATGGAAACATGGAAAGAGAACTGAATTTGGACTCAGTAGGCTTGGATACATGCTTTGATTATAGTACTCACAAGCTGTGGGAACTGGGGCGAATGACTTCCATGAGTTTTGGTCCCTTTATCCATATATTCAGTATAATAATCCTGTCTTCCTCACAGTTTTCTTATGAGAGTTAAGCTGAAATATTAGTAGCTAAAACATTGACAGCTATAAAACATTATGCAGACATGGGGTATTTATTATTATTTCTTCTTCTTATTATTACCACCAGTATTAGTAGTTCCTTTGCCAGTCATCAGAAGAAGCAAGAGTGTGTCAGGGAACACTAAAATAGGTAAAACTGGAAGAAGAAAATGAGCAGGGAGTTTGCACAAGTAAGGACAAACTGTGAATCATAAAATATCAGCATGCAAATGTATATTCCTGGCAAATGGTTTTGGGGCCATTTGTTACGTCTTAGGCACTGTACTAGTAATAAAATAAAAGAATGACCAAATTCCTGATTAGTTGGTTAAACACATAGTTGTAATATTTATCTCTGTGTTAAATTGAAATCTTTCACAGCATTTTTTATATGTTTTTATAATTTGCAACTCGGTTTCTCTCAAGCATCATATGATGAGGCCTATTGTCAAAAGGGTGTTTATCTGGTGTTGATTTTTATCAATCTCATTTAATTGTTCAGAGCTGAGTGTCCCATGCCTATGTTATGGTACATTATTTCTTTAAACCACATGATTAAGGTTATGGATTTGGGTATCACTGAATGTAAAATACCTTCATCGGGGAGGAACTGTTTTATATCCTCACACAAAGACCTTATGCCATGCAATAGCAAGTAACAATAAAAATCATTGTTCCAGAAATACTTTTTTGACCCTACAGCATAGATGGCCACTGAATGGTCAGTATTCCAAATGTTTTCTTATTATCTTGTGAGTGTTCAAATCCAACTCATTTAAACTGTTAGTTATGTGATGGAGCTGTAAAGAAAACCTTCTAGTGTGTGTGTGTGTGTGTGTGTGTGTGTGTATAAATCATTCATTGCCATGTGTCTGGATTACTAAAAGAGAATTTCTAGAGTCACCTTTTCTGTCCTTGCCCATGTTCCCCCGTTTTGCTCTGAGACGCAGAAATCAGGTAGGGGGACAGACCTATTCGGATCGAGTTACACGATGGCAAGCTCACATCAGCCACAGAAATACATCAGCAACGTATCTATTTTCTTAATTTAAATTCCTTTAACCTAAAACGCTCACTGAAAAAGGAACGTGTTCAGCGGAATTCAGGTTCATCACCTACCATGAACACACACACCAGGAGAGACTCTCAAAAACCGGAAATAAATGTTCCTATCCTCAGGACCTTAAAAACCTAGTAAATGACTAATAAATAACGGCAAAGGATGGCAGGGTGATGAGTGCCTCAGAGGGAGTTTCAACTAGTTGTTAGGTTTAAGCAGGAAGGAGATATTAATTTAAACTGTGTGTGGTGGGGGTGGGGTGATGGGGGAAAATTTCTCAGAGGAGGTAGAGTTTGGGAGAAACCCAGAGAGGCATCTTTAACCTTTTCTTGTGCTTATGGACCCATTCTCAGAATAATGTTTTGAAATCTATTAAATAAGACACAAAAGATTATAATGGAAACCAATTTTATTGAAAACACATTTGTTGAAATACCAAAAAAATTGTGAAATCATAAGTACACTTCTTTCTAAAGGTATTAAATAAAAATTTCCAGTTGCAGATCTAATAACTATTGTAATTTTGAAGTAGTGATGAGCATAAGTGATAATTCAAGATATTTGCAGTGACTGTAATGTGATATGGATATATCTGATTTCTATTTGTGACAAAGCCACATGTACTTCTAGTGTTTCTGTAGTTTGTTCCCTAAATTCATAATAGAAAGAAATGCTACATTTCAGTTTGGAGTTAGTGAAAGTCAAGATGTAATTTTTCTTTAATCTAAGTCCATAAATCCCCTTAATTTGATCTCTGGCCCCTTTGAGGATCCAGAGTACAAGTTAAGAAATGCTGGCTTAGAAGTATGAGTAAGACTGGGCGTCTGGGTGGCTCAATCAGTTAAGCATCTGACTCTTGATTTCATCGACTCAGGTCATGATCTCTGGGTCCTGGGATCAAGCCCCAGGTGGGGACCTGAGCTCAGCTGCTTATCTCCTTCTCCCTCTGCCCCTCCCCCTGCTCATGCATTCGTGTGCGCTCTCTCTCAAATAAATAAATAAATCTTAAAAAAAATATGAGTAAGATATTGACAGGGACATGGAGAAAGAGGAAAGAAGTGAGAGACAGAGGACTTTCCAGGTAGAACAACCTGAGCAAAGACCTGGGGGACAGGGCACAGAGGGGTTTTGAAGTGTGTGTGTGGTGCGCGCCCAATGTGGGGAAGGACGAGACAATGATGGATGGACAGGAAGAGGAGAGACTGCTGGGGGCTTGGGGTCCCAGTCTGAGGTTGTATCAGTGCGGAACCATCAGTGATGTTTTAAGCAGAGAACTGATGAGAGTCTATGTTTTAGGGAAGTAATTTGCAGCATAATGGGAGTTGGGTTAAAAACACTGCAAACAGGAAACCTTCTAGTAGTTTATCGCATTGGTTAGGAGAAATATATTGAGAGCTTGAAGTAATTCAGTAGAAGTGGCAAAGAGAAGACCCAAGCAAGAGAGAGAGAGAGAGAGAGGATGGGTGGATTGAAAGGACTTGGCGACTGAATGAAGAGGGTAGATAATAGAGTGGAGAGAAAAGCTGACTCTCAGTGTTTACCTTGTCATACAGGGGAAATGAACCCAAGTAGAGGGCACAGCAAGATGGGTCAATTTGTGGCAAAGGAACGAAAAGTTCTTTTTGGGTATATTGAAACTCGAGGTATTCATGGGCTACTTATGTGGAAATAAATGTTCAGCTGGCTGTTGGAGATGTGAGTCTAGAACTTGGAGAAAAGTTCAGGGCTGGAGATGTAGATGTGGTAATCATCAGAAAAACAGCTGAAATCAGAGGATGGAAAGAAATTGCCAAAGGAGACTAAGGGTGCTGAAGACCGACTCTCGTGTGACTTCTCAGGCTGTGCAGAGTAAGTTCCAAGAAGAACTGCTTAGCAGTTTTGCATATTTAGTTCTTGCTTCTTCAATTCCACAATGTGAAAAATGTACCTGTTAGGTCTCAGATATTCTACTTCCTCCAAGATCAATAAGCCATTGGCCTGCTTTCAAGGAATTAATATTTCTGGTAGAGAAGTTGACATATGGACAAACAAATACGACTTAGGAGAAGAAGTGCAATAACCACACTATGTACATAATACAGGGATGACAGAGAGATGAGTGATTAACTACCACTGTGGTGAAGGATAAGGACAGCTCCTTAAAGAAGGTGACATCTGATCTGGGTTTTGAGGGATGAATAGTAGTTTGCCAGGTGGGAAAGGCATTTTAAGTAGTGGGAATGGAATGTGCAGGAGCTTGACGTGCTCAAGGAACTGCCTTCCTCCCATTGTTTCTTGTGATCAATCTTCTCCTGTGTCCTACAACAAGACTTGAATATTTACAAGATTTGAAGTCTCTGTGACTAGCCCCTCTCTTTCTCTTAAACTTTAAAGAAGAACCCTCAAATTCAGTCATGAAACTTTGCTTTATGCTTAATTGAAATCTTTCAGTTGAAATTTAGCTCCACTTTGTTTTTTTTTTCTTTTAAATATGGAAATAAGTCAGCAATCCTCCTTTGTTTAAAAAAAAAAATTGGTCTGTAAAGTATCCAGTGAGGGCAAAATTAAAAATAAGGCCATGTTCCATGGAACATAATTTTATCCAAAGTTTTCTGTGCCCCAGCTTTTTTTTTTTTTTTTTTTTTTTTGTCCTTTCATAGAAATTAAGGCCATGTCAGAACCGATGTGTTTAACTGAAGCACGTCAGCACTGCTCATGATATGTCCCAGCTGGGTAAGCTGAGTTTCAAGGTAGAGCCACCGAGTGGTATTTGTTTCATAGATGTTTAATTTTAAAATATGAGAAATCCCATCAAAAAATCATAAAACATTGCATTATTTTTACTACTTTATATCTTTATACTATTATATCAAGACAAAGTTTTTTCCTCCAACTCTTTCTTGGGCTCCATACCTTCTGGAGCCCTGGCACATATCTACTGATGATGACAAAAGATATTCTTTGGAAAAATAAACAAATCAGAAAGACTCTATATGCATAACAAGGGAGTTCTGCTTTAATGTGCAATCAAATACAAAAGAGATTTGTCTTTTACATATTTAATTCTGAGCTTGGACGAGGAATGATTATTTTCCTTCATCTTCTCAATTATCCTGGAACTGCAAGAGCCATACCCAGCTCTGGTAGAGAGAATACTGGATGGAACCACACTTGACTGAAAACCCACGTCCAAGGTTAAGAGGAAAAAGCCAGGACACTGTACTGAAGGGTCAGGCATAAATGGAAGGTGAAGACAGAGGGACACCAGTGAGGAGGGACTCAATTATAGACTGAGAGGAGGAAAATGAGTTTTGCAACAAAACTTCTAGACTTCATGTACACACCTGTCTATCTTAAAAGATATATAAATTGTACATATTACCATATGTCAGGCATTTACTTGTTTAGGAGAGACCAGCTCACACAAATGCCAATACTTAGAAGGTATACAGGAGTGGAGTAAATAGCTAATATTTAAGAACAAGGGTTCCCTTGCTTTTGTACTGTCTCACACATATTACAGGGCTTGGGGAGGATGAAATAGACTTCTCCTGGGGACTCTCTTTCCAGAGATGCAGGGATGACCTAGAAATGGATCTTACTGAGTCCCCTTGTCTGAAATGCTAAACAAGTGGTTCCCACTTTACTAGATCCAGCCAAAGTCTGGTCGAGCTTATAACTGTCTCGAGTCTTGAATTGATTGATTAAATAATCAAACATTTAGTGGAGTTATGCAACATTCTCCATGTCCCATGTCCAGTATAGGAGCTGGGGGAACAAAGTTGGGAATAAACAGAACCTTTCCTTGAGGAGTTGAGGGGTATTCAACATGTAAGTGATATCCACGACCCTTCTACCCACTGCAAACATGAAAAAAAAAAAAGTCATAAAGTCCTTAAGAGGTAATGTTTTGCAGTGATTGGCTTTTTGCTAGTGGGATATGTACTAAAAAGCCTCAGATAACTTTAAAAATCCCAGTATGAATCTTCCTAAGGCCTAGACTTGGCTCATATCTGCTCTCTGGTCCCTAAGTTCTATTAAACAGCCTTTTCTTTGCCTATTGGATTTCCTCCGGCTATTAGGAATCTGATCTTTCTGGGAGACAGTGACAGCTACAAATTTAGTTCGAATCATTTATTTCCCCCTCTCTACACCAATACCACTGGAAGGAACTGTATTCATCCCCCACTTCTTGGCAGGGATAGCAGTGAACATATGCACTTTTTTGACCTTCATTTCTGGGCCCAGGATGGGGCTTCCTACATCCAGTTAGTCCTTGCTCTAATCTGCCTTATCCACTGCCAAGGTTTTCTTTAAAGTTAGATCCAATTAGGCAATTCACAGGTTCTCCTATGGGGAATGATCTAAAGTCCTTAGCATGGCCTCTGTGCTTTCTACAGTCTATCTTTCCAGCCTCATCTCCTTGTCCAGCGGCCACTCTGGGATCCTTGTGGTTTTCTGAGTGCTTTTATGATCTTTATGTTTGGTCTTTCTGTCTCCTCCCCCCCCCCCCCCCCCCCCCCAACTGGAACAGGCTTCCCCTCTTAGGCTATTAAATATATCAGGATGTTAAAATCCGACTCATCTTTTAGGACTGGATTTAAATATCACAAATATTTGGGAAGAGCTTTCATTATTTCTTTTCTTGGTATGAATAGGTTTTTTCTCTGGGCTTTCATAGCATTTTATTTGTATCTTCCATAACATTCAGGTTGTACGCATTAAACCAAATAGTATAAAGCACAGTGTTTGCCACAATGAAAGTGTTCAATAAATATTAACAATTAGTTTTACTTATCACATAATGTCTAAGAGAAACATTTCTATATATGTGTAAGTAGTATATAAGTCCTCCACTTGTCCATAAGCTCTTTAAGAATAAAAAAAGACAGTAACTTACTCATTTTAGTGCTAAGAATCTTAGATCTGTGCCTTGTTACCTAGGAGAAATGCAAAAGTATTGGTTGAATGCTGACTGAATGAATATTGCCAGAATCTAGAAGAAAAGTATAGAGTGGAATAGCTTTTGACCCTGCTATGTGTCAAGGCATTCTGTTGGGCTTTATATACTTTACCTTATTCAATCCTTAAAACCACCCTGTGAAACATACTGATCTCTCTTTACACAGGAAGAAATTGAGACTCAGGGGATTTAAATAATATACCCTAAGTCAACAGCCAGCAAGAAGAGAAGCTAGAATTTGAGGCCATTGTATTTCTGACTCCAGCTCCCAGATTCTTGCTTCCATGTTACTCTGGCACTCAGTGATATCACATTGTCCCTAAGGGGGCTAGTCCGTGGATGCCAAAATCGCTTTTAGCAAAGATTACTAATCCAGTGCTTAGAAAGATTAAAGGCAATTAAAAAAGAAATTCATCATCCCAACCCAAAGTTAAGTTTCTAGATTTTTTTTCAGAGATGTCTCCACTCCCTTCGAAACATGTCTTTGGAATGGACCATAAAATAGTATTCAAATTGTAAATTCACATGGGAACAAATCGACCATTTATTTATTTATTTTTTAAAGATTTTATTTATTTGAGAGAGAGAGAGCACATGAGAGCGGGTAGGGTCAGAGGGCGAAGCAGACTCCCTGCCGAGCAGGGAGCCCGATGTGGGACTCGATCCAGGGACTCCAGGATCATGACCTGAGCCGAAGGCAGTCGCTTAACCAGCTGAGCCACCCAGGCGCCCAAATCGACCATTTAGATAGTAACATGAATGAGTGTGTTGTCAGAGGACTCTAGATGTGTATAAATCCTTTAATTACCATTTCCAATGCTAATGTATATACTTTAATTAGAGGTATGTAGTAGGCTTCTTTGTTAAAACAAAACAAAACAAAAAAACGCCCCAAAAACTAGAACCATACGGATGTTGCCTCATTTTCTTTTTTTTTTTTTAAAGATTTTATTTATTTATTTGACAGAGACAGAGAGAGCAGGAACACAAGCAGGGGGAGTGGGAGAGGGAGAAGCAGGCTTCCCGCTGAGCAGGGAGCCCGATGTGGGACTCAATCCCAGGACTCTGGGATCATGACCTGAGCCGAAGGCAGCCACTTAACGACTGAGCCACCCAGGCGCCCCATGTTGCCTCATTTTCATCTGAGCCCTTCCAGGGACTGTAAACCTTAAAATGATGGTGAAGCCCAGCACTTTTCCATCTGCCCAGAAAGGTGAGAACAATAAGTCTTTATGCAAAAGCTGAATATACATAAGAGAAGTGTAACCCTAAATTGCTCTTTGCTTCCACATGCTTTTGGCCCCACTTTGCTTTGACTAATTACATAATCTGCAAAGTAGGAAAGCAAGTGATTGTTACCTATCTTAGGGATGACATGGTTTGTAGTAGGGATGCTTTGTTAGGAAGCAGCTTCCAATTTGCCTTGAATGTGGAACTATAAGCAATGGGAGCCTCCTGAGAGAGAACTGTTGAGAAGCCCAGGCGGAAAGGGAGAGTGGAAAGGATTCAATTATGGTGATGGATTAGGCTCTGGGTTTGAATTTTGGTCTGCCATTTAACAGCTCTGTAGTTGGCCAGCAGCAAGGTTTGAGCCTCTCCAAAGCTCGGTTTTCTCATCTCTAAAATGGGAATAATAACGCCTTCTTTGCCAGGTGGATGTGAGATTTAGCGATAATGTGTGTCAAGTGCCCGGTACCTAGGAGGCATGTGAGAAATATCTGACACGGTTATGATGGATTTTATTTTGTATGGAAAGAGCTTGTCTTCCAGGAGGGTGAGAGGTCCAGAAAAGAATCAGAATGCAGGACAAATCTGATTCATGCGGATGATAACTCTCTTGGTGCCTTTTTCTTGTTTCTTTGCCCTCCTCATGGCCCTCTGCAGGTTACATTAATGTTCCAAACTCACCCTTATCCGCTCCTCTCTTTTGTTTTTTCCTTCTCATTCTTTTAGACAAAAGAAACTGGCAGAGCTAGTCAGACCAAGTAGTTATAGGCGGGCTTTGTTTGGGCTTTGTTTGGAAGTCAAAAATTGCTTCTCTTTCTTTTGCCCTGCCCGACTTTCCTCCTTTGGTCTTTTGCTCTGTGCATGTCAGTAATAAAATGTATTGTGAGACAGATCAGCAAATGCATCACCTTGACACTTCGGTGGGTGAAGCATAGATTTGAATAATGGACTTAGCTGAAATGTCTTTCTGGGGGTGTCTCGTTCTGTTTTTCACAAAACAATTGCTGTATCAGAGAACAACTGGTAGACACCTCCCCCAAATTGAGTATAATTCTCATAGATGTGGACTAAGGAAGCTATTTTCCCGAGGGATTCATTAGATTTTGATTAGCCTCCAATACATTTGTTCTGAACAACATGGAGGATTTCCCCCAGGCCAGGCTGGGGTCGCCGGCTGTGACAGAGATGGACATTTAATTTGTTTGTGATTGGCTTGTCAGGGCTGGACATTCGTCATTTGAGATTTCTTCTTTACTCCTTTCCCCCAGATCTGCTCCTAACAAGGGAAATCTTAAAACGAAGGCAGATTAAAAATTGATGATATGGAGGGTGTTCTGGGTTGTTTTCAATTGTATTTTACTTAGTGAAAATCATAATTTTGGGGCCAGCGATTAAAATCCCTGACTGTGCTACGGCAAAGCTCACATTGCTCACAAAACACCCCAGCAATCTCATCCCATTTTTTAGGGAAGATTTAATAGCAGGCCTGTTCAGCGAGGCACATACAAGTTCATTACCTTTATAAAACACTCTACAGGAATTTTACTGGTGTCCAAGGCAGTGCAGCTAGTGGTTTCCGGCTACACATTTCTACAAAAGAACAAAAGACAACCTGTGATTCAACAGTCTTACACAATTCACAGCGCTCACCATAGCACACACCCTCCCCAATGTCTATCACCCAGCCACCCCATCCCTCCCACCCCCACCACTCCAGCAACCCTCAGTTTGTTTCCTGAGATTAAGAATTCCTCATATCAGTGAGATCATATGATACTTGTCTTTCTCTGATTGACTTATTTCGCTTAGCATGATACCCTCTAGTTCCATCCACGTCGTTGCAAATGGCAAGATTTCGTTAAAAAAAAAAAATTAAAAAAGACAACCTGTCCTGGGTTAGCCTGGCTTTGTGGTTCTTTTTTGCTTCCTTGATGATTTCCTAAATTCAATTATGGGTAGACACTGATTCTTGTAATCATTTGTATTAGTTAGCAACCTGCTCCTACCGTGGTGTCGCACTGTCCTCGTGGTGAGAGCTGTTTTAAGAATGTTACTATCTAAACTGGACTCTAATCCCATATGCTTGGTTCATGCAACATTTCAGCTGAGATACAGGCGTAGGTTCTGACTTTCACGTTGTTGTACAGAAGGTCAGCTGAGGTCGGTGTTACTCAAACTTAATTTCTCAAAGACAGACTGGCAGGAGCAAAGCTGGATGTTTGTTTTAATGTTCTCTCTGGCCTTCAGCTTGAGTCTTTGGTAATCGCGTGTCAGATATTTATTTGATGAAGTATTGCAGTTTTGATATCCATATCCTTTTTATTTTATTTTTTAAGAATATTATTATTATTGTTATTTAGCAAACTCTATGCCTAATGTGGGGCTTAAACTCATGACCCTGAGATCAAGAGTCGCATGTGCTACTGATTGGGCCAGCCAGGTGCCCTTCAATATCCATAGTCTTAACCTCCAATCTCCATAGTCCAAAACCTGTGATTCAGTTTGGAGCCCTTTTTGTGGACGTGGCTTGATGGAGGTTCACCTAATGTACTCTGGGCCTGGAAACTTGAAATGGTCACTCTCTCCCCCTCCCTGCTGTCCCAGCATCTGTGCCCCTTGGTTCTGAGCTCTATGTGGAAATGTTCTGAGTTGTAATACTTCTCTTAATTTCAGCTTTCATATTACGTTGGTCCAGTTAGGACAGAGGTACTATATTAAATAAATAAAATTTTAATCTTGCTTGTTTGGAGAAGTTGGCTCTGTGTGGCTATCCATATAGAACATCAATGGCCAATATTTGGCTCCATCACCAACCACGTGAGTGCTCGCAGGGCCTGTGGATTTGTATTACGTACTCAAAGGCCTGAAGAAGCCAATTTGGTTCCAGACTCAGTCTTCAAGAGAAGGGTTTGGCCAAGTTAACAGAATGTGTGATACATTGTAAGCATGCATCACAAAGAACACCCACTGACACACTGAAATGAATGCACAAGGATGTTATGGTGAGCCCATGTGTGTTTTTGCTTCATAAGCAGTTGCCGTCATGGTGTAGTAGAAGGAACATTTTGCCTACAGAAGGAAGTTTCTAGTCATGGCTTTTCCACTAACGAGGTGTGACCTTGCGTAAGTCATTTAATCTTTCTTAAACGTTGGTTAGATGTCTGTCAAGGAGCAAGTCTCACTCGATTTCAAAGGTTCCTTCTAGCTCTAAAAATTCCTATGATTCTCGTAAAGGGATGTTTTATTTGATTGTGACATTTCATTTGGCACCTAATTCTGTACAGATGTCTTCACTCAGAGTATTTTGGTTCTTGTAGATTGAATCCATGGGATTTATCATTCTATTAATGTACCTTGTAGTAAAGTGCATGCTTGTGTATCTACCTGCTCTCACATTTATAATATATATTACATCTTTTTAATGGACATCAGGAGAAATGCCAGTGGGTCTAAATGAAATATTACTATTGTTGCATTCATTCTTACCAACTCTGTCAGGCTAGATGAATTAAATAAGGAACAGTGTATGCTACTAAAACCACATTTGCCATATACTCAAGTGTCTGCATACAGCATAAATACAGATATTGAATATACTTAGGGTTTTCTTTACCAAGAACCAGAAAAGTTCCTACCTTGAAAATAAGTTGAAAATCAAATGGATGATTTGATTGTTAAACATGAGGCTGAGCTATTGTTACAGCACCCATTGTCTGGGGCAGACAGCACAGCTGGAGACTTCTCAGTTCCTTTTGTCCTCTACCTGGCGATTGAGCAGGTGAGAGGGGGCGAGGTAGATGTGAGAGATACAGGTTATAAGATTATGAATAGTGGTAGGAAGGGTGAACTGAGGATCAAGAAGCCTGTGGGGACTCCTGAGGATAGAAAAACCAGGGATCTTTGATCTCCAGCTCTGTATATCCTTCAGAACATTTTATTTTTTTCCCCTTCTCTCTCTGTCCAACCCCCCCCCCCCAATCCCCCAGCCAGTTGTCCAGACAACTTCTCATCTTATTTCTTCTCTATAAAAACAGTATAGTCTTTTTTGGAAATCTCACTTTAGCATGCATGCTTCCAGATTTGAATAGAAAATTCACACCAGGGAGAATTCACCAGGGAGAATTCTACCTTGACATCTTTCCACAGGAAGAAGATGAAAGGGCTCAGGAGCCAAGGGCCAGAGAGGAGAGCACAGCGTGGATCTCCAATTTGGGCAAGTGACACTTAAAGTTTGCAGTAGCAGCTCTTGTCCTAGACTGCCACTTGAAAAATGATGTAGTGATGTCAGAATGTTCTGTTTTGCTTTGCTTTTTAACTTTTTAAAAAAGTTGCAAAATAATTTATAGAGAATAAAGTATACAGCTCTTAAGTGTGCAGCTCTGTGATCGCACACACACACACACACACACACACTCCTTGTAATGATTATTAGATAAAGATTTAGAATATCATCAGCACCCAGAGGCTACCATGTGACTCTTCCCAGCATATAAATTCACTGAGGTGTATTTCTCAACCTCTTGCAAACACCGTTCAAAGGAGGCTTATATTTGCTTGACAGATATTGCTAAGAAAAATATACCCCCATAGCTTCCTTTTAAGAATCAAAATTCAAGCCCTAGAAAACTTACTTGGCTAGCATTGTAAGTGTGGGTATTAGCTGCTCCCTATTTCCGGATAGTTCCAAGGGCAACTATTGGCATGATCTACAGGTATCTTTTTACTGAGGGTCATTGCAAGCCACAGTAGGATTCCAGCAGACTCATTTACAATCATACTCATCTTCAGTAGTGATCTCTGTGGCTTCCTGTGTAATGAGGTGATTTATCATGGTATGTCAGCCATAGAGAGTTCAGTATAAATGAATTTGGTTTCTTAAAAAAAAGGTATTTATATCTAAACACTTCTACAATAATCTGACATTGCCCTTTAAAGGTAAGCACATATTATGTGATTTGCATATGAAGAAACCAGGCATTACTCTTACTTGAGTGACTGTCAGCTTCAACAGCTGCACCTGGTAGTCCCCAGGTCTGTCATTGTTTCCATGATAGAGCTCATTTTTCAAGGGTTAATAACATAGACCTTAACATTCACTTTGGGTTGAAACTTGGCAACCACTATGAGTGTACAGCCTAAGGAGCTGATTTTAAACAAAAATGGCTTAAATTGATTTACCCTTTTCAAATTAGAGTATGTCACAATAATGGTACTTTGCATCAGTTCTAATGGTTTACATTTATTTAATGTTAAAATTTGTAAGCTATTATTCCCAGGTAGTGATTTAGGGGATGCCAGCCATAGGACAAGTTAAGTAGAGATTGGTTTCCATTTCCATTGAGAACTCCAAAAGAACTTTGCAAATTTTGACTATTTTTCTTTTGTAATATCATTGCTGTTTTAAAAGAAGAAATGTTATTGCCCTTACCTTTAATAGAGGAGAGCAGTCGTGGGAGTAAGTGCAATTTGAAAAGAAAGGTGGAAATAAAATGTTGGAAATCACATTTAGTGGTATAGCACCCTGATCTCATAATGGATTCCTCTTAGCTCAGCACCTCTGAGTGGTGTTTGAACTGGGCTAAGCTGGGGTGTGTGTAGTCGCTCATGGTGTTTAGTTTTTCAGTTTAAAAAACTTCACATAGATACAAAAAAAAGAAAGGAATATTTGTATTCCCACAGTCATACAAATTTTTGCTACTCTGTTCAAATGTGCATGTCTTTTTACATACATTTGTTAAAAGTATGAACTCTTCCATCCTCCTTACTGAGCCAACAGAAGTTAAAACTCCACATTCATTTCTCTCTTTTTAAAATTACTTAGATGTCGGCATACTTGTATATTTAATGTATAGTCACATTCTAAAGAAAAATGCTGCTGGGCTATTTCTATACTGAAGCCATCTTTTCGATGAGAGAAGTGGACTAATGAGGAGATTGTACTGTCAATTTTGAACTTTGATCAATTTTTGACTGAGCGTGATACCGGCAGAAATTTGGAGATGAGGGTCTCACATATATTAGACAGTGAGACTGAGTTATCAGGTGTCAAAAGAAGCAACTTCATTCTTGTATTGTACAAAGACATAGCTAGGGAATAAGAAAAGCTTTAAGGTGGTAAGTATTACAGAGTGGTCTGTAATAAATTAAAGACACGAGGCTGGAGGAATATAGTCTAGATATAGCAAAGTTCAGAGGGAATGGCATTTGCCATGGAGCCAGGCATTTTTGGCTTCGAATTGTTTGACCATTTACTAGGTCATTTGTGCAACCTCGAGCATGCTAACCATCCCTGCTGGTACTCAGCAAAGTTTTAACAGTGGCTGTCTTCCAGCATTTTGGTGAGAATTAAAAATAATGTATGTAAAGTATTTGTCATATAGTAGTTGCTCAACAAATGGTGTTCTTATGATGGTATAATTGTAAGGATTTAAAAAATGAACTTACAAGTCATGGAGAGCTTCTGCCAGTTATATCACCTTATTCTGCGAGGTCCCAGGGTACACATATCTACAATCTTCTTGGTGGCACCTGCTTCAGAAATCTTCCTAATTTCTCTATGTGACTCTCACACCCAGGAAAAGACACTTTACACCTATAAAATGGTCAAGGGGGACAATGCTGCCCAAAGAAGTATCTAGGGTATCTAGACAGATGGCACTTAGCCAAGCAATCTGACCTTTTCTATGAGAAGTTTAAATTCTAGTACTAGATAATAAGGCAAGAAAGTGGTAAAAGCAGAAAGACATACAGAAGAGAAGGCAATAAGCACTTACAGGCTAGAAAGAAGAGAAGAGAGCAACCACAATATGGTGAGAGTAAATAAGTTGCTGCAAAAGCAGTAAAACAAAAAGCTGGGCCACTGTAATGGAGGAACACTTGAGCCATGAGCCATAGACAAATCTTCTGGAGGAGAAACTCTATGAGCAGCAGTGGAGTGTTCCTATGAATAATCCTCCTAGAGTTGCTATTGTACTTAAAATGGTATTTCCGTTCTCCCACAAGCCTGGTTCTATGTTGCCTTTATAGGACTTCCTGTCAGTTATGTTACACCAAAACCCCTTTAACTGAGGTAATTTGAGTGTATCATCCATAAAGCCCAATAAATACATTGTTTGATCTATAGATCAAAGTCAACTTAGAGAAAGGACCCTAGGTATTTTCCCTAGAGTCCAAGTAAAGTCATGGATGTGTGAAGCAGTGTGGTATTTGGAGAAATTGTGAAAGATTTAGTGTTCCTAGACCATAAAATGTGAGTCAGGGAGAGGGGAGAGATGAAGCTGGGGAGGTCAGCAGGGGCAAGCTCTTTAAGGCAAAGTAAGAAATGTGAAGGAGCCTGCAAAATATCTTATAGCTGAGGGAGCCATTAAGGAATTTCTGAGAAGGGAAATGATATGATTAGATTTATTTATTTTTTTTAGGCAGAAAAGAAAGCTTGTTTTGTGGAAAATCATTTGAAGGTGACAAGGCTAACTAAAGGGAGACAGATGGAGAAACTACTAAGTAGACTAACTTCTGATTACCAGGGCTTTAAATAAGGAAGCGGAAGTGGGAATGGGGAGGAGGATGTGGTATTCAATAAAGTTTTCATTAAGTCAGAAATACTTGGTTAATGTAGAGAATGAAGTGGGGAATCAAGGATGACTCCTAAGTTTCTAGTTTGGGCACCTCAGGGGATTGTGGTGATATCAGTGTAGAAAGAGAATACAGGAGGAAGAGATGGATTTGGGAGAAGATGGTACCCGCCATTTTGGACGTGCTGTTTATGATGTCTACATGACATCTCAGTAGAGTTGTTTAGGAGGCAGTTATATGTATAATATGAAATTCAGGGGAGAAATCAGTGCTGGGGACAGAGAACACATCCCTTTTATGTGGTAGTTGGAATCACAAGGGTGGAAGAGATTAAGGAAGGGTAGAGGAGGAATAGCATTCAGGAGGGGATGCAACACCATTGAAAGGGTAGGCAGAGGAGGGATAGTCATGTCAAAAGGAGAGAAGGAATAGTCAGACTGAAATAAAGGAAGTCAGGAGATGATGGTAGAATTGCTGTTAAGAGAGGGTAGAGTTCACTAAAGAGGCAGTAATTATCAACATAATTCAGTGTTTGGGTGAACACAGAAAGGTGACTCCTGAAACAAGGGCAGTTCTGGTAGGAAGGAGGGGTTGGAAGACACTGCAATGGAGCTCTCACTGGAAATGAATGGATACTGCTGTTTTGACAAGTTTAGCTGGAGATATGGTGGGGAGAAGAGAGAGGCTGGGGCCGTAGCTAAGGGAGATCCGGGGACAAGGGAGAAATGGGATCAAAGTAGATGTTTTTTGTTTTTTTTGTTTCAAATAATGGGAGCAACTTGAAGATGTTTATAGGCAAAAGAGGAGACAGTAGGGAGAGAGGAGCTTAACTTGAGATATAAGTGAGGGAGAGTTCAACTGATTAAATGAGGTCCCAGAGAAGGGAGATGAGTCTTAAAGGCAGACTCAAAGGCAGACTCATCTCATTCTCTGAGACTGAAGAAAAGTGGTGGCTGCAGTGGGGTGGAGAGCTGGAGGGTGAGATCATGCCTGTGGATTCCATTTTCCTAGTGAGGAGGGAGGCAGTGTCCACTGCTGTGAGTGAGAGGTGCAGGGCTGAGCCTCTAAGGAGCCTGGAGAAGGTCTGGAATTAGCAGTTACTTTCAGGAGTAGGAGAAGGAGCTGATGATAAGGTGATAAAATGCTTATCAGAGCCTGAAGGCAGAGAAATTCAGAGACCATGAATGTATAGTGATACCCTTCTGTAAGGTTACAGGAGGTTTTTTCAGGCAGTGCTCAGCTGCTTATAATTAAGGTTATATCTTAAAACCACATTTAGGTTTTTCATGCGTGTTCATTCGAGTATGCATGGTCCTCTTTGGGTTTATTCTGAATGCACTGAAATGAGAATCAGCAGGGCTTCACACTGAGCTGGTGGCGTTTGGGCTGGACACTGTGGAGTGATTCTTAACCCTATCTCATATTTTGCTTGGTTTTCCAGTTCATGCCATATTCTCTTGGAATGAGAGCACATGTCTTTGTTTTTTTACGTAAAGCAAATTTAAATTGGGAGGGGATATGTAAAAGAACTATCACTTCTTGGGCACCATGGGTTATCCAAGACCCGAAATCATGGCTGCGGCTGTTTCTGCTTGCTTCCGGACAGAAAATATATTCAAGCATTAGCTCAGGCACACACGCCTAAAACACGTGGATTTACAGTGTTTAACACTGTGGCCCAACTGGTCGCGGGCTGTGTCATCCTCATTATCTGTGTTAACTCCTAAAGACAGAGAAGTAGTTTTGTATAAAATAAAGGCTTATCTGAAGCTTTGCTCCCAGCTCCAACTGAATGCCAAATTTCTTTGAGTATGAAAATGCTAGCAGAAATCTTTTCTTGTAAAGATGTATCGCTTTTATTCTCTTTTTGCTCCTCCGACTTCTGGCTGGACATGTGAAAAACCGTCAAAACAGCCGAAGCCGAGCTGCGTCGGAGGCAGTAATGGCTCTTTTAACAGCAGGGAAGAGAGAGATCTCAAAAGTGAAGCCTATTGTCAGGAGACTTGCACCCGCCCTGGCCGACTTCCAAGTGAGAGTTAGTTTGGATTAGACTTGGGTTGGGTAACATTTAATTTCTAAAGTGGAGATTTAAGTCGAATTGGTAACATCTCCAAGTTTAACCATCCACAGGTGATGATGGCACTTAAAAAAAAAATTACATAAAAATGCCCAATTCTGGGTAATAATTATAATAACACAACATGCATTCATCTCAAGTTTCCTGTCTCTGAGCCTTGGCCTTCAAATGCTATGCAAATTTTGCATGTGTGGCTATTTGGAAATAGAGTTCTTTTTTGGTGTGATTGTGTAGTGAAGTAATTACATACATAACTTTTGGATATTCAGTTAGTTTGATTTGAAAACATTTACCAAATAATTTGCCTCCAGATTTCAATTAGCAGAAGACTTATCTACATTAGCCTTGTACATGGAGTGGCCAAACTGTATTGATCATCAGACTGTAAGGGATTCTCTACGGCACAGAGGCCAAACCAAAACAGATAAGTGCCTCGTCATACACACATTTATGAGCCAATGGAATGACAGTCCTCATTTGAAAGCAAACAGTATAAATTTGGCCCATACCACAGTGGGTGTGAAAATTGCAAGGTAAAATAAAACAGATGAGACCATTTAAGTTTGAAATGGAAGAACAGATCCCTGGCAACAGCTATTTACTTTCACAGCCACTAAAATAGGGTGTTTTGTTGTGAAAACTATCAATACAGGGTGATGGATACCCTGCTTAAAGTGCCAATATGATGCCATTCTGAACTGCAAAACGATTTCATTACAAGTGTATGGGGAACCTTTAAACATGACATTACGATGAGACTATAATGCAAGATAACAATGGAAAAAACAATTTCAGAGTAAGTGTAAGGAGACTATAACCATGCAGTTAGAAGGCCACTGGAATGTGAGATTATAATAGCTCAACATTAAAATGGTGAAAAGGATATGGTCAATTGCTTTTTTTTTAAAACTGGGAATAACCTAGACAACATTTATACTCAGGAATAGTACAGTCATGGGATGTATTTTAGGGAGGAGGAATACTCGGCACCAGTACAACCAGTTCTCATCCCCATTCAAAAGTGTATCCCCATCTTTTTTCCCTCACCTGAGGTTAAGCTGGAGACAGTTTTTGTCTGACCCTATCATTCTCCTTCAACCATTCCACTCTGAGGCTCTGTTGCAAGTTCATAAACATTTTCTTTCTTACTCATGTGTAGTCCCGTGACTTGGCTGCATTAGCCACCCGGGTATGATTTGTGTTCGACTAGGATCGTTTTTTACTGTCTACCTTCCCTCTCTGGCCTCTGGTCGTCACTCGACCTCAGCTGAAATCTCACCACTGGAAACGCAATTCCCTTGGGTCTAAAAGGAATTTTCATTATCAAGAGCGTCTAATGAATGAAAGTTGAAAAAACACAGAGGAATTTATAAAATTAAAGTACCTATTTGAAGGTACTTACCTTTGACGTTACCTTCAAACAGGTACTTAAATTTTATAAACTATAAAATTTGTAAAAAATTGTAAACATGAACAATCTAAGAAGCATAGACTTTGTCATCAGCTAGACCTGAGTTCATATCCCAGCTCTTACATTGAGTTGTGTGTGGACCTGAAGACTTTCTAAGCCTAGATTTCCTCATTTGTAAAATGGAGCTAACAATGGCATTTAATTCCTAGAGTAATTATGGAATGAAATAGATATTGTATATGAAACATCTTGCATAGTACCTGGCCTATATGAGGGATTTTTTTAAAAAAAGATTTTATCTATTTATTTTAGAGAGAGAGAGAGTGTGTGTGTGAGTGCATGCAAGCAAACAGGGGAGGTGGAGGGGCAGAAAGAGAGGGAGAGAGAGAGAATTTCAAGCAGACTCTGCTGAGTACAGAGCCTGACACAGGGCTCAATCTCGAAACCCTGAGATCATGACCTGAGCCTAAATCAGGAGTCCAACACTTAACCAACTGAGCCACCCAGGCACCCCAATATGAGGGATTCTGTGAATATTCTCTCCACACAGATATAGAGCAGGATAAAAGAACGGGTTGAAATCCTGAAGAGTGAAGCCAAGAAGAGAGAATGGGGCTTAGTGACAGTGTGAGGGAGAAGATTTCTCCCTAATTTCATTTATAATTGATCTTTGAGCCCCTCTAGTTCAGTTCTAATGGGACAGTCTCTTAGTCTTGATTATCTAAGGCATGTTTGTGTTTTCATATCTTTTCCTGCTGTACTGGAAAATTCTGTCCTTGAGAGATGACTGCGGCCACTGACTGAGCTGTCTGTCACTGGGACTCTTTCCTCTAAGCTTCTACCTTGCCTGGCACTACCTTAAATAAAGTTACCTCATCTTGGATCACAACCTGGGGCTGCCATTTCTTAGCTGCTGAAGTTATACGAAAGTATGTAAACAAGAATTTTGTTATGCCCTTGAACCAGTTTTAAATCTGTTCATCAATATCCTACCTAAAGGACCAATTCACTAATAAGATCAAACATGATTTGGTGAACATAGAATAAAACCTTTTCTCCTCAGAGTTTTCTTCTGTTAAGAATCCTGATTTTTAACTGTGGTATTATTTTTGTCTAAAACCCTCATAATGTTAACAAAACATTCTCATGAAGGAGTTACCTGGCTCTAAAAATATGTCCTTGGATTACTCAGGTTTAATGGCTTCATTTAGTGTACCATTGGCTTATTTCCTTAAAAGTCCTTCTATAGGGATGAGTCATCAAAGGAACAACTCACTAATCTTGAACTCCTTGAGAACAGGGCTCATGATGAACATACAGTTATGGTCCTAGGCCCTAGTAGTGCCAGACATTGAAGGTGATTAATAAATGATTCTTGGAGTAAATTTTATGTAAACTGTAAACCAAACAAAATTATTCAAAGCAATATAATCTGGGGTGATCTGGAAATCAGTACAACTGCTTTGTACTCTGCCCATACTGAGCACCAACTATGTGAAGGACATGAAGGTAAGCATTAAGGACATAACATGGAAGTGGGGAAGAAACATATTTCTTATTTGTCTAAGGTATGCGAGACCTTCACATGCCTTATTACTTAGTTCATTTCATTTTTAACACAACCCTTAGATGTAAGCATTGCCATCCATATTTTATGAAGAACACAGGCTAAGAGAGGCTGAGAAACTTGTCTGAAGTGCTGGGATTTGAACATGACTGTTCCACTACAAATCCTTTGCTATTTCTGCTCTGTCCCATTGCTGCTCCTGTGTGAATTGAATTACAATCCAACAGAGGAGAAGAGACAAGAACATAAATGACAAATGGCAAGGTAGCCTGTGATAAGTATCATCTGAGCAGAATGAAACATACCAGAGGGTTTGAATGAGGAGAAGATCACTTCCACCTGAGGTTCTGTCCTCATCATGCATTTTTTCTCTTTTCTTCTTCCATCTGTTTTTTGGGGGATGATGTTTTCCCCAACTGGCATGCCCTCTCTTTCTACAAGCAATGGTCAACACTGACTTTACAACCTGCTTGAGCCAGTAATTGTTGCATACTAAAAAACCTAAGTTCCTAGGCCACATGCTTTCTTCTAGGTCCTTTTTCATCTTCCCGCAGCCTGGATGACCTTCCTTCTCTCTCCACTGAGGGTTGAAGTTACCCTCTTTCAGGTCTAAATCACATTCACTTTCTGGGAACTCTTCCCCCAGGACAATTAGTACTACCTTCTCTCTTTCTCTGCTAGCACATTGGTCATATATGTATTTGGGACTTGTTCCCCACTGTCTAGCACAGTGGAGTATCTTGATGGCAGGTCAAGCTGTGTTTTCCTTTGGGATTTGGATGACTCTGGGCATGTCTGCCATATTAGCAAGGTGGACCTGTTAGTAGTCCACTTAACTGAGGGATGGAGAATTCTCTTTGGGTGTCAGGGATAAGTTTGGGGAAAACAGAGAATCAGAAACACAAGCTTTGTCCCAAACATACCACCTTTATAGTAGGAGGATGGGTTTCCTTTATGATTCCAGCCTTCCTTGTGCCCCCATCCAGTTGTGTCTGAGTCAGAAGGTGGTGGGACAAGCAAGAGGCTATAACAAAAACATCTGAAACTGTTTTCATCACAAACTGTCTGTGAGATGTCGGGGCAAGAAAGTAGCTTTGCTAGAGACTGACATACAGAGTAACACTATGTGCATCTGGTATTAGTTTTAGGGCAACACACAGCAGGAGATCACTGTGGAGATCACAGTCTGGTTGTGATCAGTTCATCACAGGCCTCAGCAGAGAATCTTTGCTCCTGAAGTCTGTAGATTTCTGGGGGAAGGGTTAAGCTCTGTGGCAGAAGGACCACAATTCCATATGCATGTGATGTATTGTGGATGAGGAAACTAGTATGTCTCCCAAACGGATGCTGTACTTCCTTTCAAATGTATGTAGAAACTATTATGATGACTAAATACAACTTTATTGAAAAAATTACTAATAACTTGCATCAAAACATATTTTTTCAGTTTTTTATTTTATTTTTTTAAAATTTTTTTGAAAGAGAGTGCAAGTTTGGGGGGGAGGGGCAGAAGGAGAGGGAGAAAATCTTAAGTAGACTCCATGCTGCGTGTGGAGCCTGATGCAGGGCTCCATCTCACCACCCTGAGGTCATGATCTGAGCTGAAATCAAGAGTCAGAGGCTTAACCAACTGAGCCACCAAGGTGCCCCTATTTTTTCAATTAAGATATAAAATATACCTATTTTTGAATAAATATGAGTGAACATGAAGCTTTCAGCATTAGAAAGATGTTCTCGTACTCACCGATGCTGTGAGTGGTGAGGGGTGGAGTTAGTGACACCTGGTGGTGGCAGTTCCCGTTAGATGAATTAGCTCCGTGAAGACCGGTGCTGACTCTTCTTACCATTAAACACGTAAATGCTGGTGCCTGGCAGTTAGTAAGTCAAACCTGACTGAATGAGTAAGTGAATGAATGCATAAAGTTTGAGCTGACAAATGTCTACCTTTCAACCGCTGGATTGTGACATGTTACATAGAACTCCTGCTATAGGTTCCCTGAAAAAATTAAAAAAAAAAAGTCTGCCAGTTCTCAGTCAGTTGGTACATAAATACTGTGCTAATTAATGGGATGCAGTCATGTGATACTTGTGATACATGTGAAAATTAATGGGTCAGCCCACATACCAGTGTATGAACTTGTTCCCATCCAAGGACTCAGTTGAGATGGGAATAATAATTTCATATAGTGCACTTCACTTGTGACTGTCACAATATAACCTGAGTTATAAGAAAAAGACCCATGTCATTTGAATTTTCTTTTACTAACTTCAAATATGATTTATGGGGCACCTGCGTGGCTCAGTCGGTTAAGCATCCGACTCTTGATTTCAGCTCAGGTCATGATCTCATAGTCATGAGATCAAACCCCGCATCAGGCTCCATGCTCAGTGCAGAGTCTGCTTGTCCCTCTTTCTTTCTCTCTGCTGCACCCCCTGCCCCCCCCCCGCCCCGCTCACATACTCTCTTTCTTTCAAATAAATAAATAATTAAATATCTTAAAAAATAAAATATGATTTATAAAGACTTTTGACTAAAAATGGAAAAACTCTTTATTCAATTCTTCAAAGGGAGTAAAACATGTACTCAGGATTTAATTAAAGCATTTTCCATGAAGAGATGTCAGCTTTGGTTGTAACCTGAACCAGGTCTCCTAATGGACTCTCATACATGGGCCAGAGATTATACTCCAAACTCTATGAGTAAGACCAGTATAGGCAGTTCTGATATTTCTCTTTTCCCTCACCCTGGGACTGTCAACTCTTAGAAAATCCGAGTAGGTCCTAATTTATAAACATTGAATTTATGCTCATGCCATTGAAGCATCATGGGAGAGATAATAAGAGGAAGTGGAATCAGGAAATTCAGAGACCCCCAAATTGTTCAAGTGGAAAGGAAGTTTAGAGATCATCATAGTCCAGCCTGTCCATTTTACTGATATGGCCCCAAATATGAAGTGACTGGTACAAGATCACATATCCAATTAGTTCTAGAGTTAGACCACTAAGATTTTTCTTGCCTCAAAACCTCTACTTGGCAGTGGTCTCCATTAAAAAAAACAAAACAACACCCCCCCCAATGTATCCAGGGTTTAGCTCCAATTTCACCTCTTCCAACATTGGTTGACCCAATGACTCTCGATAGACGTGTTTTCCATTTGCCCCCTAGCACTGCTTTTCACCTGTCCCAGTGAGATGACCTTTAAAGTCAATATCAGTAGGTTCCATTGCCCTCTGGCTTCTGGCTGGGTATGGCCAACAGGATACTTGGCAGGGTGTTGGCAGCGAGGAGGAAATTGAGGTCAGTGCATTTATTATCATGGTGGTCTGGCAATATGACTGTGAGCCATTGGTGGCTGTCTTCACTACTAAAAGCCACAGTTCCTAGTGGGAGACCCAATAGGAGAGGTATAGCTTTCTCTTGGGTTCTGGTCACTGCTCCTTTCCTTTGTCCATCCAGGCCTAGGGGGAGGACTGGCTCCCCACTTTTTATTAGTCCCAAGATACTTCACTGTTCCTTGTTGACTTACCCTCGTACTGCCCACACCATTTGTTTATTTTTTAAAAATTTTTAAAAGGCTTTATTTATTTACTTGAGAGAGGGAGAGGGACATGCAGACTCAGTGTTGAGCATGGAGCCTGACGCGGGGCTTGATCCCATGACCCTAAGATCATGACCTGAGTCGAAATCAGGAATCAGACACTTAATCGAATGAGACACCCAGGCACCCCTACCCACACCATTTAAAAAGTACTTTTATTAAACTCAGTTACTCCATTGAGTATAAAATCGATTTCCTGCCTGAACCCGGATTACTATACTGCTCCTCTGTTGCCTTATTTTTTTCCCTCATAGCACAAATGGCAAACTATCTTCAACTTGGGTTTTTTGTTTGTGTTTTTTTTTTTAATTTTGTTTGTTTGTTTTTTACTTACTTATAATCTGGCTTTCCTGACCAGAATGTGTTTTCATGGCTTGGCACAGTGCCTGACACATGGTAGGTACTTGATAAATGTTTGTTGAATGAATAGGTCCAGGCATCAAACTTCTAGCTCAAAATTCTTTCTACACATTATAATGAGAGTAACCCCCTAGAACTTTTAGGCATGAATCTATGTAAAGGGGAATTTTAATTCATTTCGATGACAATATAAATTGCGTAGGCTTCTGTAGCTGGTAGCTACTATTTAATGTATGGTTTCTATAGTAAAATGTACCTTTCATTAGTCCATTATTTTCCATTAGATTGTAGTTTCATGAAGGTAGGGACCAGGTGGACCTTGCCCATGGTTTATGTGTGAGGCTCTGGACACTGCCTGATACAACCTAAGTTTTACTTTGTGTGAAATACCACGCTGAACACTGGTGACCTGGAGATATATAAGGCAGAGACTCTATCCTGAGGGGCCCACAGTCTTACTGAAGAGACTGACATGAACAAAATCACAGGTGATGTAATGGGAAAGTGTTTCAGGATCACAGAGAAAGAAAAAAGGCCAGTGAACTCTTTAGATAATCTGGTGGAGGGAGAAGGGAGCCTTCTAGGATTTTCCTTTTCTGAAACTACTTATTCAGCAGCATTATTTCAAAACTACGAATTCTAAAGTGAACTTTTGCAACCCGATCCAATTAGAAGCTGAGGATTTCATGTAAATACAAAGCTTTTCTGCTTTGTGCTGCTGGTTTTATATTTTCCTTCTCTTATCCTTTTATTCTCTTCAGAAAAAAAAAGTGAAGGAAGTAAAGATCATTTTTGAATCTGGATTTTCTGAGTGTTGGCCATGTTCAAAAGATGATAAAATCTTGTTTTTCAAGAGTACTGTTTTGGAGCATCATGAAACTTATTTGACATTGACTGCAGGGAAAAAAAAATTACCAAAAAAAAAAAAAAAGCAAAGAAAGAAAAACTTGTTATATTCCCCACCAGAGGGAGACAATTTTTTTCCTTTTGCCTTTCAAAACCTAAATTCTGATTAACACAGATTTGAAGAGTACAATACAAGGTTTACTAGAGCTGATTAATACCCAGGGGAAAAAAACAAACTTACAATCTAATTTGTTTACTTTTGTCTTTTAATATCAAATTATTTTCGAGATCTAAGTTCTGTTCTGCCAGCGCAGTAAATGCTACTTAACATGCATGAAACTTTAAGAGCTACTTGTTATTTCAGTGTCGACTTTCTCTCTAATTATATTAGTATGGATTCAGATAGGACACTGATAATATAACAACATGGAATAATTTAGCATAATTATTTCCTGTAGTAAGTCATTTACAAATCAACCTTAAACTAATAGAGACAGGGGCATGGTGGTGGAGGAGGAGGCCAAACTGGTAACAATGTCTTCTTCTGTTGGCAAGACTGTAGATGAGGAAAATGTCGAAAAAAGCTGAAACTGAGTCAGTCAGTTTTCAATCTACTGCAACTCTTGAAAACTTTTTCAAAAGAAATCTACTTACAGTAGTTGCTAATTTAGGAAAAAACAATACATGAGCAGTAGCTCCTATCTATGGCATATCTGTGCTTAGGATAATTAAACATTTTATCAAAAATGTAGAAAATTGTGCAAGACCTCCTGTACTTTTAAGAAGTCCAATTACATGCCCAATTTAATAGAGGGAGTGTGAGATCTACATGTCCAGTGTAATTACTTGGATGTTTCATTCTTCTCTATGGTTCTTTTCGGAAACCCATTCAGAGCTGACCTTGTGTAAATGTTTTTTAAATGACTCTGAAACATTTTACAAATCCAATTAGTGCACAGTCAGATCTTCTCAGCTCACCTCATTTGACACAGGGTACTGACAAAGTAGACTTACTGTTTATCGTGACTCTTATTTACTTACTTTCTTTGTCATTTTTAGAAGACGTGCAGCGGGGCTGTGGAACAACTCTCAGAAGCTCACATTTAAATATGGGATGATGTGGAGGCATCAGGTAAAATATTTGTCTGGTTCGGAGCCTGAGTTTCTCATCATAATTCAGTGAAGGTAAGTGGATGCTTTGGAAAAGCACAGAGTGTCACTTACGTTTCACTTGCCTCAGGTATCATTTAATCAGCGAGCACGGTTAATAATTCTGCTTTTCCATTTGTCAAGATCTCAATATTTTTTCAATATGAGGTCTGCTCCAGTGTACTTTACATGACACTTTATAATTAGTGGTACTTGAGAATTTGGCAGTTTTAAAAATTCATACAACATTCTTAGTTACAATTTATAAATGATTTTAAAGTATAATTAACATTCATCTTTACAAGTTATATGCAAACAAATATGCAAATTCAGAAATAAATATGCAAACATATAAAATGTTTTTGAATTAAGTAGTCCTTAACATTTTTAATGAAATCAATATTTTATTCATATTTTGCACACAATTTTGAGTACTTACTGATTTGAGGGGGTCCATGGCATATAGGCTTTTGCATATTGCAACCTCTAACTACCAGCAACAGGGGGAAATGAGAATGAGTTCATTTTTTTTGTGAAAACGGAAAGGATGATTTTGCAGACAAATCTAATAGGTGCTGTTGAGTGGGTTACTGATGTAATTAAAATGGTCTTTTTCCTCCTTAAACTTCTTCTTCTTCTTTTTTTTTTTTTTAAGTAGGCCCCACACCCAGCATGGAACCCAGTGTGAGACTTGAACTCATGACCTTGAGATCAAGACCCTGAGATCAAAACCTGAGCAGGAAATCAAGAGTCGGATGCTTAACCAACTGAGTCACCCAGGCACCCTGCTCCTTGAACTCTTAACCTTACAAGGAACCTTCCTTAGGAAACATAAAACCTGTTTGGATCTCAGGAAGATAAAGTTGAGGACATTAACAAAGTGCCCATTTAGCTTCTTGAGTTGGTAGTTAATAAAGGCTATAAACTGAATTTTTAACCATGGATTCTTGAGGTATTAAAGTCTGAAAGGAGGAGAATGCAGGGGTCAGTATGAGATGAACACAGGATTATTGGAAAATGCACCTTCAGTGGAAAAGTCACTAAGCAAGAGTAGAGATTCAGTAAGTTTACTTATGATTTTAAAGAAAATCTATTCAAAAGGTTAACTGACTCAAAATCTTTGTTTGCTCGTTCAACAAACACTCATCTTTCAGGGCTTGGCTTCAGTTCTTGCTTTTCAGGGCAGATTTCTCACTACCAGGGTCTTCCTTCTCTGAATTCCTACTGCATTAATAAGTCCATCAGGCGAAGGTTTTTATACCCTCATTCCGGGCAAGGACTACATTCAGTGCTATTGGGGGTACAAAGAAGTAGAAGACTGAATCAATTAGCACCACACAGTTGAGCTCTAAAATGTTCTTCAGTTTTTACCGGTATCCATGCTGTACTATTATTTTTTAAACGGCAAATTTCTTGAGGGAAAAGAACTTCATTTATATAAGAGATGGTGAGAAGAATTCATTCTGAGTGGTGGCTCTGCGGAATTAGTAGCTGCTCACTGGAATGCTGTGTAAAGCGGGATTCTGAGGTCGTGTCATTAGAACCAATACCGCTATGTTTTTGTCATCCTTGCTCAACTCAGAATCTTATTTTTAGTAGTAGCATTTCTTTTATTAGAGAATGAGAGCTTTATGATCCACTTAATTTCCCTTTTTTAGCTGCTGGTAACTCAGGGGAAAGTTTTAATATAATTTTCTTTGTCTCTTTATTACTTGATTTTTTTTCTTTTATTTTGTGGACTATGTTATTGTACTGTAAATTTGTTTTAAACAGCCAGTTGCTTTAAATATTTTTGAAAGAAATAGATAATTACATATTCTTCTTTCTATAAACTTTATGGTGCCTAGCATAGGTCCAGAGCCCCAAGGAAGCATAGAATATATGCACTTTGATTGCGCGGAGAACACTGAACCTGATTCTATTGGGGTCTCATATGGTAAATGCACAATGAAGCATGAATGAGTGAATGAATGAACGAATGAGTTCAGAAGGAATTCAAACCATGAGAAAGATCGTGATGGGATGTGATGTGCCAAGTAAAGCATCAGACTGGAGATGAATCTTGGCTAATGCCTTTAAAAAAGGCATAGACTAAAGATTGGAATAGTAGGAAATAGCTTGGTGGGGAAAAAAGGTTTAGCAAGAATTGAAAATGACAAGAGCCATAATGCAATAATATTTGACTCTTCTACATGGGCCTATTTGCTTGGGTGGAATGTAAGATCGCAGAGATCAACACTTTAAAAAAGTTTCATCCAGGACACATTTGTGTAGTCATCCAGATGGTATTTCCAGGGTGTTTTCAAGTTGTTTGTTGATGAAGGTGATCCTGCTACCTACATTTATTTCAAATTCAAAAACAAAAGATACAAGATGTGATGATTTGAACTTGCTGATTTAGGGTAAAATAATTCATTTACATGCATCCCAAATTAATCCCTCCGTAGAATCAGAATAAGAAATTGAAATTCTGATTTGCTGCAAACTGCTCCATAATGTCTGTGGGGACTGGCTTTGTTTAGTTGTTGCCGCACAAGAGTCTTAGGTAAACAACATATAGCTCTATCCACGTGCATCTGGGGAGGCTTCAACATATTTATTATGCAACTTAAACATGAAAAAGCCAGATCTGCTGCACTTAGCAAAAGAACTAAATCTCATTCAGTGTCAAACAAACCCCTACCACCTTCTTGTCAAGTAACCTTGGTCTTTAAAGACCATCCCTACACAATCAGTCACTTCCATATGCCTTTCATTCTTCCCTTATTCTAGGTTTTTTTCCTCAACGTTTTGTTTCTCTGGGCTGAATTTCATCTCAGTTGATTGCCCAATTCACTTTTCATTCAGTCATAATTGTTTTTTGAATTGTCTTAAATTCTCAAATGGATTATGACAATTTGAAAATTAACAATGGTGCCATAATTGCATGGGGCTGTGTGATCCACAAAACCCTGTTGGCTGATGTTTTTCCCCCCTACCTGTAATTTTTTTTTTTTTTTAACCAAATGTGAAAAGGTAGAAGTACACACACAAGCAGAAAATACATATGGTTGTGATTTACAATAATGCTTAGTTTTCCAATATTTGGAAATCAACCACAGATACCTGTAAAACTATTTTAATACAGAAATGAATAAAAAAAGAATTCAATCAGGCTTTCTTTCTTTCAGACTGTTTCTTT
Organism: Phoca vitulina; assembly: GCF_004348235.1. NCBI lineage: Eukaryota > Metazoa > Chordata > Mammalia > Carnivora > Phocidae > Phoca > Phoca vitulina. Next base: position 28,389,481 of record NW_022589705.1, read on the forward strand.
CTCTTGTGGAAGTGGGAACATACACAAACAGGACAACACTTTCTGTATGTGTATGGAAATTAAAATTCAGAAAAATATCATTATTCTTTAATTATCTGACTTCAGCTGGGCTCTCAGTGCAACTTGGCAATCCTCTTACTTCTCCCTGGTTGGCTTCCTCAAATTCCTCATGAGGCAGCTGTTCCCAACCTTTCAACTTGTGCCATTCTTCTCATTCTCAGCCTTTACCCTTGCTTCATAATTTACAGAGAATATAGTGGTTTCTGAGCAGTATCCTTGGAATTTCTTTGCTTCTTCTACCTGCAGACTCACCTACAGAAGCACGCAGATTTTAACCTGTCTCTCCCTCAGTCTTGAAGGAAGAGGGTTTTACCTTCATTCCAATGTTAGCCTTTGGGGTGCATTGGCTTCCATCTCCTCTGGCCTTGCCTCTCCATGTCAGGCTCCTTCTTGCCCTCTCCCCTGGCTCCCTCTCTTCAGCCTACAGACATGATCACATCTACTACTACCTTAACCTCCCCCCACCTCCCTTCTTGTCTTAGCCACACTTGACCCTAGATGTCCAGCCAACTCTCTTTTCCACCTGCAACACCCCTCCCCATTCACTGGTCATTGGGGCTGATGAAGAAAGGCCACATCGATCTCAGGTAATCACCTGGGAGCTCTTGCCCACTCATTCTCCTCTCCTAGCTTATCATCCCTGTTCTCTATTTCCTTGTTTTTAGCCCCACTTTAGGGAGCCGTTTCTGGGTCCTCAATTTTTAGTCTTGTATATTTCCCTGGTTGTAGCTTCCATGTACCTTCTCATTTATCCTGGATCCTAGTCATACCTGGTGGGCTAAAGTTTGGCTTTTTCTACCAAAAAAGGGGGTCTCAGACATTCTCCTGAACTCTGAAGCACTTTGAAAACTGTTTCTACTTCCTCAGCTCCCACTCTGTTCTCATCCCATTGAACCACCTGGTCTTGCTAAGATTACTGATGGCTTCCCTATTGCTAGATCCAATGCCCTATTTCCAATTTTCAACATTTTCTCAGCTTTTTTCTTTCTTTCTTTCTTTCTTTCTTTCTTTCTTTCTTTCTTTCTTTCTTCTTTCTCTTTCTTTCTTTCTTTCTTTCTTTCTTTCTTTCTTTCTTTCTTCTTTCTTTCTTTCTTTCTTTTCTTCTCTACACCCAATATGGAGCTTGAATTCATGAACCTAAGATCAAAAGTTGCTTGTTCTTCTGACTGAGCCAGCGAGGTGCCCCAACATTTTCTCAGCTTTTAACAGTGTTGACTCTCTTGACTTCTGGACGCTTCTTCCATTGGCTTCCAGAACACCAATCAGTATACATACCTTTACTGAAGGCCTACTGTTCTGATTTTTGAGATACAAAGGGGAGTAATACATGGTCTCTGCTCCCAAAGATATTATAATGTAGAGGAGAAGAAAGACAGGTAAATAGGCAAGTACAAATCAGGAAATAAAGTCTATGCATGGGAAGAGTAACTCATTCCTGGGCCTGAAGGGCCAAAGAGGACTTCACTTATTTCTGAACTGAGGTTTGAGGCATGACTAGGAGCTACCTAGGTAGGGTGGGGCCAAGGATAAGAGTGTCAAGGTCCAAAGGAGAGAGAACATGAATGTTCAGATAACTTCAATACGATTGGCATGATTGGAGTGGAAAGTTTGGTTAGTGTGCTGTAAGAAATAGAGCTGGACAGCACAGGGGCCAGGTCATAGAAGTCCATGCGAGCCATTTTAAAGAGTTTGGAAATTATGCAAAGACAATGAGAGGCTATTGTAAAATAGTACATGGAAGAGTGACATGATCTGAGTCACATTTTAGAAGGATCACTCTGGCTGCTGAGTAGATAATGAGTCGAGCAGTAGAGGAGGGATGACAGGAGGCAGGGTAACAGGCTGTGGTGGAAATCTAGCCCAGATTCTCCTGGCCTGATACAGGTAAGCAGTCACGTGGACAGCAAAAGAAGAAAGATGTGATGGATTTTAACTGTATTAAGGAGAAATAATGAAAAGGGCTTGGCAGTTGATTAAATTATCCTTTGTAATCGTCTTCAATTCCTTGCTATCTCACCATGGCGTTTTTACCTATGGAAACTATAGCATTTCTCACTTTTAATTTTATTTTTCTATTACTTACCGGATCTTTGACTAGGACTCTGATTAATCTCAATCCCCATTCCACAGCATGATGCCTTGTGGCTAGAAGGTAAAAAACAAATGCCGTTTGACCAAGTGACTCCACTTCTCTGGGTAATGTTCACTGTTAATTTTAACGTACACCTCTGCCAGATTATCATCCTACCCCTGTCACCCTCCCACACATTATACGACGGACAGACTGCTTCATCTATTTTAAGTTTCAAAAGCTGCAAATCAAACTTTCTCTTCCATTGAAACTCTTTAAAAATGTTTATTTTTAATAATGTGAAGGCAAATACCCTATCGTCCTTCTACTTGCTTTCTATTGCTGATGTAAAAATTGCCACAAACACAGAGACATAAAACCGCACACATTTATTATCTCTGTACATTAGAAGTCCAGGTAGGCTTGACTGGGTTTTATGCTCAGGGTATTACAAAACTGAAATCAAGATGTCAGCTGAGCCAGTCTTCTATGTGGACTCTCTGGAAAGAATTCACTTCCAAGTTCTTTGGGTTGATGGCCAACTTCAGTTCTTGCAGTTGTAGGACTAAGGTCCTGGGTTCTTTGCTGGCTGTCCGCCAGGGGCTACTATGGCTGCTGAAGGCCACCTCCTTCCCTTTTCATATGGCCCTTCCATCTTCAAACCAGCAATGCCAGCAATGGTGAATCAGGTCCTTCTTTTTTTTTTTTTCTCCCCAGCTTTATTGAGGAATAGTTGACAAATAAAATGGTAAGGTATTTACAATATGATGATTTTATATACATATAAATATATGTTGATATATTTTTAAATATTTTTAATATATTTCAATATGTTTTTAATCTCTATATTTTTATTTTTAATATGTTTTATATTTTTGTATATTTTATGTCTATATACTTTTATATTTGTATACATTATATATAAATAAATATATGTATGTTGTGAAGGAATTCTTCCCATTGAGTTAATGAACACATCCATCACATCACTTTTTTTTTTGGTGTGAGCTTTTAAGTTCTATTCTCTTAGCAAATTTCAATTATACAATACAGTGTTATCGGCTATAGTCACCATGTTATACTTTAGATCCTCAGACCTTTTCATTTTCTGAGAGTTTAGAGCCTTTCACCAGCTTCTCCCTATTTTCTTATTTAAAAAAAATTATTTAAAAATTTATTTAAATTTATTTAAAAATTTATTTATTTATTTCCCTATTTATTTATTTGCCCCATTACTGGCCCCGCCTCCAGCCCCTGACAAGTACTTTTCTTACTCTGGGTTTCTAGGAGTTAGACTTTATTTATTTATTTTATTATTTTTTTTAAGATTCCACGTATAAGTGATAACCATGCAGTACTTGTCTTCCTCTGTCTGGCTTATTTCACATAGCATAATAATGCCCTCCAGGTTCACCCATGTTGTCACAAATGAAAAGATTTCTGTCTTTTTTTTAATAATCCACTGTATATTTGCACCACATTTTCTTCACCTATCTACCTGTTGATGGACCCTTAGGTTCTTTTCCTACCTAGTTAAGTCCTTTTCAGGCTTTGAATTTCTCTGACTTACCCTTCTTACCCTGTTCTCAGCTTCTTAGGACTCTTCTGATTATACTGGGCCCGCCTGGATGATCCAGGATAATCTCCCTATTTTAAGTACATCTGCTTAGTAACCTGAATTACATCTGCAGAGTCCCCTTCGCCATGTACTGTAACATATTCATGGCTATGGTGTTTCATTATATTCACAGTCCAGGGACTAAAGGTGGGGCATCTTTGGGTGGTCATTTTAGAAATTCTGTCTACTGCATTCTTATTTTAAATTGGAAAAAATTATAAGTAGAAGCTGCTATAATTTCATATGTAAACTAATCGGTAGTGTTTGGCATGTTTTTTTCTGGATAAGTGTCCCATAATTTGTTACCTACTGAAATTTTAGATCTACTTGTTTAATCTTTCCACACTTCTATCTGAAACTACTGTGTTAAAAGGGGGAAGGATCAGATCTTCGGTAGCCAAGATGCCTGGATAGGAATGTCCTAATCATGAAGAAAATCTGATTTTGTGACCTGAAACATTTAGAGAAGATTTTTAGCTATGGGGACGGGGAGGGGAGGCAGACAGTGTGAGTTTGCTGTAGTCATACCAATTGCATGATTTTGTTTTCTCTTTTTGTTTCTTTTTTCTAAGATTTTATTTATTTGAGAGACAGAGGAATAGAGAGAGAGAGAGCACGCACACGAGCAGAGGGAGAGGGAGAAGCAGGCTCCCAGCTGAGCAGGGAGCCTGACGCGGGGCTCGATCCCAGGACCCTGGGATCATGACCTGAGCCGAAGGCAGACGCTCAACCAACTGAGCCACCCAGGTGCCCTTGCATGATTTTGTCTTCCTGAGGGATGAAGATTCATGATTTTTTGGATAATCGATATTCCCTGACAACCTTGTATTCAGATATGACTTTCATTTATTCAGAATATTTAATGAGCATCTACCAGGTTCTCAGGCACTATTCTATGCACCGGGAATAGAGTGGTATACAAGGCATGCCAGATTCCTGTCTTCTCAGAACTTCTTCTTGTTGCCCTGTACTTTGGTGAACCAAGGAGTAAAATGGCAAAAAAAGGAGAGATAGGGTGTGGTCATTTCTTCTCATATGGATCAATGTGCTTAGAGAGCTTCCCACACCAATCTTCCTTTCTTCTTGAAAAGCAGCCTTGGATTCTGGAGATCTCAAGTAGAGATTCCAAAAAAGAGTTAGCCTTTACCAGTTTGACTCATCGAGGAGATAAGCCGACAGAGGTAGTTAGGGTTGGAAAATTATTCTGATTAAACACTAGTGACTCTTCATTTTTCAAAAGGTTTGGCATAAAGAGAGGGAGAAATCACAAACAATAGCCTCAGGAGAAAGTTTCAGGGATGACTTTAAGTATTCAGCTGGCAAAGATCCAGTTTGTTGTATGGCATATTGGGAACGTAGCTGGTGACACAATAAACAGTTAATAGTTCTTTGCTTTTGTGTTATCACCCAGTTTGTTGTAACTGAGGCCCCTGATGAGCTCCCAAACAATATCAAGGTGTGAATACAAATTGCCAATCTTGAAAAATCAGTTTGACAATCAAATAAAGCAAATTCCTGACTTTGTCTTTCTTTGATACAGAGCAAGGAACACCAATGCCATTGAGCTTGTTTGAGAATAAAGATGAGGAAATTGTCAGTCATTAGGTGCAGCACTAGCAAATGAAAACAATGCTTGAGAGGCCATTTATTACCAATTCAATTCAACCTTATTTGTGGATATAAACATGTAGTGAGTGTTTCTCCATTTCTTCTTCTCCATTTTTTTAGAAAAACAAAAGCAAGAACAAAGGAATCCACAACACCTACTGTTATTGGGAGCAGAAAACATTGTAGCCATGAAGATACTGAGAAAAGGCAGCAGAAAATTTATATTTGTGAAACCAGGAATCTTTCTGATGACTGTAGGAAAGGGCAGACATAGAAGTAAAGCATGGCATGCTTCTTCATGAGGATTTAACCCTGAGTCCATATTACCTCCGGATCTGATAAGCACAAACCTGGTCCAATTTTCTTTCTTTTTTTTTTCCCCCCAAAGATTTTATTTATTTGTCAGAGAGAGAGAGAGAGGGAGGCAGGGGGGAGCGGCAGGCAGAGGGAGAAGCAGGCTCCCCCCTGAGCAAGGAGCCCGATGTGGGGCTCGATCCCAGGACCCTGGGATCATGACCTGAGCCAAAGACAGACACTCAACTGACTGAGCCACCCAGGTGTCCCATGGAGTCCAGTTTTCATGCAAGAAGAACACCCTGCCACTTCTGCCTTGAGTCATTTGCTGTATGAACTTGGGCAAGTTTCTTACGCCTTTTGAACCCTTAATTTAAAAAAAAAAAGATATTTACAACTAAAATAATAAAACCCATTTCCTAGAATTGTTACACATAAGAAATCATGTGTCAAATACCTAGTACATTATTTGGCCCATGGTCTGTGCTTCATAAATGGAAGCTATCATTGCTATTATTATTGCTTTTGTATAGAATTGCATTTCTCTATACTTCTCAAACTTTCCCCCCAAAAGCTTGAAACGCCTGATACATATATTATTAGCTTCGAAGCACAGATTGAGAAATCTGCAAAAATCTGCAGAACATTGTTCCTAAACCACAGAGGTAAGAAAATGCCAGGTGTTGTCTCCTTAATCTGTACTTGCTGTGCCCTGGAAAGTTCTGAGATGGTCTTACTGCTACATCTTGGACTCATGTCCAACATTCTGTTGATGTCATTGGGGATTTTACTCATGTAGAAGGCCCTGGATCAGGCTCCCAGACAGAAAGCAATGTAAAGGTGCCCAAGAATCAAGAGGTGTCAAGTAAGTGCCCCCACAGGAAAGCAAACGTGTCTGGGTACCCATTAGCTGCAATAAACAGAGTGCATTTGGCAGTGTGAGTTCAACATGGATGTATAAAATAGATGGCCAAACTACTTTTTTTCCCGTATAAAATGTCAGTGAAAGAGAAAAGAGGGGGCTGGTAGTCCCAGTGTTGGATCATTGTGTAATATTGTAGAATGAGGATGGGCCTTCTGATAGTCAAGGTATGTCTGCTGCATGGAGGCGGCACTTTGGCAGGGAAATTGACACTTCTTTGACCAACCTCCCGAACATTGGCTTAAACAAAGCCAGTCCTGTGACTTACGGCCTCATTGTGGAGTAAATAGCCATTGTAGACTGCCATGTATATCGGTATAAGCATTTCTGAGGGAAATTTAATTTAGCAAACCATAAAAAAACACTCTCCTGGGAATATATCTTGTAAACCAGGGCATTAAGACTGTCTAAAACTTATTAATTCAATTATCTCTTGATTGGTTGTTAAAAAAAAACTGTTTAAAATCAATGTCCTTTTATTTTTATCTTAGCATTTAATTTCATTTGCATATGACTATGTCTGTTTCTTTTTGGTTAATTTACTTCACTAGACTTTGGTCCCCAACACAGAAAGAATGGCATTCCCTGAGATACGGCTGCCGACTCTGGCAAGCAGCATTGCAAGTGAATTTGATCTTTGTACTTTTCAAACTTCTCAGATGTGATCACTGACATTTGGCCTGATGAAGGAAACCCTGGGGACTGGAAAAACCCTGAGCTCGCTACTGTACTGACATGCAAAATGTCTTATAATCTGTCTTTATCTTTCATGGCTGCAGTGGTCTGGATAAATTAGACCAAATTGGGCTAAATACTGTCCTTGGCTACACTCACGTAGCTGTTTTCAAAAGCTAATAGGAGCTGTGTGTGCACATCCAAGGACAGAATTTGGCCCCTTTTGTCTTTGCACAAACAGTTGCTTTAGTTGAGATGATTATTCCTGAGTGACTGTTTTATAAGCGGTGTTTTTGCCCAGTTTAAATCTCTTTTCACTTTATTCTTCATAGTCAAGACATTTATGAATATGAAAACATGTAACTCAAAATCTCCCATTTCCAGAAAAATAAAAATCTCCCCAATAAAACCTGTGAGTATTTGCGAATGAATTGGGACAGAGGTAAAGCAACCATAGGAGTAACACTGGGGAGGAGTGCTAACGCTCATTAATGATAGCAATCTGATTAAAATGTTTATAGCACATTGATCCTTGGTCTCTCAAAAGGGTACTCTGCCATTAAATAACATTTTCAAGGAAAATATAGACCATCAAATATATTTATTTATTCAGATGCAAAAAAAGCCCCCAAATTAACCCTCAATACAGCTCTTCCTTTCTCCCTCAAAAATATATTACATAAATCTCGCTTTTTTCCAAAGGCCAAACCTTTCGAAAAAGAAGAGAACCAGTCTGATAGAAAAGTTTTTATTACCACAAATTGCAACCTTGGGTCATCTTTGAATTTCCTCCTAGAAAATCACACATAGAACCAGGCAGGGCCTTAAGGTTTTAGAGGGGACTTCTTACATAAATCAATACAAGATATAAATACTATGAGAATTTTTTGACTCTTTGAGGCACTTGCAAGGGTTTGCTCATTCTTTTGTGCTTTGGGAAAATCTCTTTATTTACGGTTTTTCTTTGCCTTTCTCTGAAGATGATCAATTTAAGAATATATTTAGTTGTACATTAGAACAGGACTTTCAAAACTCATAATTATATACACTATTTATGCATTTACAATGGCAGGTTAAATATTTTCACTTTATGCAGGGTTAATAATTTACACAAAAATAATCCCACTGATTTCATCGAGTGTTTGATAATTTGTATAAAATAGTGGATTTTTTTTTTTTTTTACTACCTGCCAATGTGAACAGATTCCAGGTCTTTGAGACCCATCTTATCTCTGCTTGAAACATTTTGAATACCAACTCCAAAAACTCGACATTAATAAAACATTAAAGTTCCAACTTAAGCCCATAAAAGTCAAGAAATCCAGAGTTAAGGTCGACCCAGCTCTCTTAACTCTGTTCTCCTGCATGTATGCATGGGTGATGGGACAGCAGGGCAGGCTGTTGCTTAAATCAGTCTTCCTGCATAATCTGAAAATGTAATTGAATTAGTGTATAAAGTATTTACATACCCTGCAGTGGAGAGCCCCCCACACTATATTATCTACATCCCCTCTCAGCATCCTCGTTTTAACTCCTCACTGCAGCATTCCTGCAAGGCTTCCTCAAACATTCAGAAATTGGACTTGCAAATACAATTTCCCTTCTTTTACGAGGCTTCAAGATGAATGATGCACACTCAGCTTCCCTAGTTGCCTTTCAGCTTCTGGCCAGACAGAGTTTAGATAACATTCTTCCTTTTGGTTAACATCCTCAGGGATTGCTAGGTATTAGACGATGCCATTCTGCGGTTAAGGATTATTTTATGCTCTAATTCAACCGAAAGCAAAACAGCTGCCATATTAATATGAAAATGAGAAACATTAGATGGAGTTTAGGAACATCTAGTTGTAGAGCAGGGTTTTGGTTGGGGGGTTAAGGTCTTTCGTTTCAGATAGACCCACGTTCCAACAGAGACCTTGTTTTGCCACTTAACTGTTACTTAAACTTTCCAAACCTCTTTTTACTCTTCCATGAAATGGGGGGTAACCATAGTCTTAATTTCTAGGATTCAATGAGATTGTGAGAATTTGAAGAGATGATGTGTATAATGTGCGTGAGGTGTAGTAAGCACTTAACAAATGGTGGCTATTATTATTATTATTTTTAAAAGATTTATTTATTTATTTGAGAGAGAGAGAAAGAGAGAACGGGGGGAAGGGCAGAGGGAGAGGGAGGGAGAGAATTCCAAGCAGACTCCCTGCTGAGCCCAAGTCTTGATCTTGAGACTCTGAGATCATGACCTGAGCTGAAACCAAGAGTTAGATGCTGAACTGACTGAGTCACCAAGGCCCCCCGGTGGCTGTTATTATTATCCCTCATTTTGGTAGGAAATAGTAACATACTGCTTCAGTTCATGCCTTTTCCTTCATCTCTCACTGAATGTGAGACTGGGAGGGGGAACGGGGGGGACTCCCGGGAGAATTTGAATGTTCAGAAATGTTAAAAATAAAATTTAACAATAAGTCTAAAAAGATACTTATCCTCAGCCCTGATTCAAAAAAGTACAATGATGCCATTTTTCATCATTCAGATTGGCAAAGATGAAAACAAATGGTAATATCCTGTGTTGAGTATGAGGAAACAGGCTTTCTTATACACTGCTACTGTTATAAACTGGTATACCATTCTGACAGACAGTCTGGTAATGTATATAAAACATTTAAAACATGCGTCTTGTTTGACTCAGCAATTCTACTGCTGAAATTTATCTTCAGGAAATAATCAGATGAATTTTCAAGAATATTCATAAAAGTCTTATTGAAAAATTGGAGAGAACCTAAATGTTAATATGGGACTGTTAAAATAACTTATGGTGCAATCGTACAATAGGATACTATGTAATCATTAAAAATGAATGAATTTTACATGTGTAATGGGTTTGATTGAGTAGTCATAAATTGCAGGGCAGATATTTGAAATGGTTTCTATTTTTTTTTTCCCAAAGCTGTTACCGCTGCTCTCTGTGGAAACTCCCTTTCTTTCTTTTTTTAATTTATATTACAGGTTGCAGGCAATTCTCTCTCTCTCTAAATCTTTTTTTTTTAAGATTTTATTTATTTATTTGATAGAGAGAGACACAGCGAGAGAGGAACACAAGCAGGGGAAATGGGAGAGGGAGAAGCAGGCTCCCCACTGAGCAGGGAGCCCGATATGGGGCTCGATCCCAGGACCCTGGGATCATGATCTGAGCCGAAGGCAGACACTTAACGACTGAGCCACCCAGGCGTCCCACTCCCCTTCTTTCTGAGCAGCAGCTTTGCTTAGCCATATCTCAGGCTTTTTGCAGAGATTTTCAATCACTTTTGGTCATTTAAATAGTCTCATTCTGTTTATTGAGACCCAATAAGGCAGCTTCCTGGGCCTGTGACCCATGTAGTTGTACATGTCTGGCTCTCAGAAGGTCCTGAACTTGGTTTAATACCTGGCTGTTGCTGTCTTGGCAATTTTTTTTTTTTTTAAGATTTTATTTATTTGAGAGAGAGAGAGGGAGAGCACAGAGGGAGAAGCAGACTCCCCGCTGAGCAGGGAGCCCGATGCAGGACTCGATCCCAGGACTTTGGGATCATGACCTGAACCGAAGGCAGATGTTTAACTGACTGAGCCACCCAGGCACCGCCTGTCTTGGCATTCTTAAGAATTTTATTTTTGAATTTGTGTTTTGTAAGTGAAATTTGATAAGACAATGGAGCCTGTGCACGAGCAGAGAAGATAAATGCAGTAAATGTGCCTGGCCTTCTTTCCCATCCCATTGGCACACAGCATTCTCGATGCCCCTGAGCACAGAATTCCAGTTAACCCACCAGTGTGGGAGTTTAGCGAGACTCAAGCGAGTACAAGGTAAGGGAGTTCCATCTCCTGCTGAGCAGGTGGGGCCCTGACAGCTCCAAGAGGCCACGTGTTCCATGCAAACCCAAACTTGCTTTGAATGCAGAAAGATGTGATGGCATTCTAAGACACGTGAATGACCGAGAAACCCTATCATATCCTTTCATACTTGTCTTACATCTGTGTATTTGACCACCTCTTGTGCTGAAAATGATAGCATAGAAGCAAAGGGAGAAGAGAGGAACACATAATTACATTTCCTTTAAGTCTTCCCTAACTCACCGGTAAGCTGCAGGGAGACAGTGTGGTTGAAGGTGCGCCTATCAAGGAGAGAGATGAAGACAGCTGAGGTAGGTTCCCATGGTTCTGCCTAAGAATGAAATACATGTATAGGTATGAGCTGCAAAATACAAGTTGTATAATTCTGGTAATCCATACATGGGTTAAAAGCTTTATATTTGCATGTGAATCTGATACAGAAAATATAAATATGAGTGGTCATGCTAATACTTTGAATTTTTAATTTCTCTTTACTTAGAACATCATCGCACAGTAAAAAAAAAACAAAAACAAAAAACCCCCCCACTATGATTAGTTGATGGGAAGACTGCAGAAGAACGGAAACAGCTTTATATTTTTGTACCATTAATGCCACTTTTTTTTTTTTACTGCTTTTTGAACACAGATCTCCTCATTTTCATTGTGAACTGAACCCCACAAATCATGTAGCTGGTCCTGATGCCGATGGTGAAAGAAGCAAATGTTTCGGGGACATTTGTTGCTTTTGTTTATCAGCATTGTTGACAGCACTCTTCTGTCAATAGTCTATGATTTTCTGGAAGCATCCACCCTAGTCACACATGTGACTAGGAAGGAGTTGATTTCACAACTGGCTCCAGGGGTTCATGTGAGACTCAAGCTTGGTCAATCAGAGTATTTCATTTTCCTGGGTATATTGATTGGTTTGGAGGTGATCATTTGAGCCATGTTGATCCATACAGATCTTAAGACTTGCGTAAGAAATAGTAGGAATAGATTCTCCGCCTTTTGTTGCTAGAATTTAACCTGAGGATAGGTGAGCCTGGAGCAGCTGGTGGACGCCATTTGGACCCCAAGAATAATCCCAACATGGAGAACGGCAAAGGCAGGAGATAGATAGAAAGTGAGTCCTGGTAATATCATTTTAGTCCCTGGATCAAGCTATGCCTGAAACTAGCTGGAGTTTTTAAGTTATGTGAGATGTTTTGTGCTCAAGATAGTTTGCATTAGATTTTGTCCCTTGGAGCAGAATTCTGGCATAGCATGTACAGTATACATTCATTAATGATTGTGTATAACAGATACCTCTCAAAATATATACCAAACTGGTAACAGTAGACATCCCAGTCAGGGAAGATTATGAAGAGGACTTTCATTTACAACTTTGTCCTGTTCTCTGGTGTTAGAATTTTGTAAAGCAGGTATTTATTACTTTACAACCAGCAAAAGCAATAAAGATGTTTCCATTTTGGGGGAAAAAAAGCCAATGATACTTAATCTTAATGTAATAATTTCCCATATGGACACAAGAGCAGATGTCTTAGAGTAGACCTCACATGGAACATTCAGCAACAGGAGCTGGTATGCCCATGCCAACTTCTCTGCAGAATAACACGGGCATGCGAGGCAGCCACAGAGTTGTAACACAAACCTTTTATCAGCATTTTCACTGGTTGGTGCCAAACAGAAAACAGCAAATAGGAGATTAATGAGTTTGGTCTTACTAACTGCCTAGAGGTGAAAATTTAATCCTTGAACAGGCAAATTTTTGTCTTACTGTGTTCTAATGCATGCATATGTGACTAGAAGGAGAAGATCTGGGTTTGAAGCAGTATCAAAAGAGGACGTTGAAAGGCAGAAAGAAGTCAAGTCAAGCAGCTAAGGAAGGTTAGAGCAATCTCATGGAGAGCCTTGAAAGAACCCTGCAGAAATATGCTCGCTAGCCCAGGGGTCTGCTAGGTGGAATTGCTGTATACCACGTTGAAGGCATCCAGTGGTAGCGTTTCATGCATATTGTTGTGCTCAGGGCTCGCGCAGACACCAGCAGCATGTGGACGGACTGGGAGCAAGGGCCCCGTTTTCCCAGCATTCTGCACAGAGGTCTGCTCGGGCAGGCCCGGCTGCATGCCCTGGGGGCCATCCTCCAGCACAGGGTCCCATCTTCTGCTCGTCATCCCAGCCCTCCTCTTCCCTGCCTAGATATTCCCCTTCCCTCCAAACCAGAACACACACAGGCATCTTCCCCAGCCGATTGCAGAAGCTAGGAAAATTCGTTTCCAACGTTCTCAACGATGAAGATTTGCGTGGTTTCTTTCAGCCTGACGTTGCTTTATAATGTACATGTAGGAAAGCACAACTGTTATCCTTCATTTGTACTCAGGAAAGCAGGTGGTTTCTTGGACACTTGCTTTGCCAGGGTGAGAGTCTGAGGACACTGGCTGAGGTTGAAAGGAAAGGAAGTGAGGAGCTGGGCCTTCGGGAGGCAGCCGTGGTTACTGGGCCATTTTGCTTGTGCTACCTTTGGGATCAATGGGGCTTGTCACAGCGCTGGGAGGGGCAAACGCTATTTAGCTAGCGCTAGATTTGTTTTTAAAGTAATTTGAACATCAGGTAAAATGTTCAAATGGAACAAGAGAGAACCCAGTGAAAAGTCATTCTTCCTGTCACCCCACACCTCCTCTTCCGTCCCCAGAGGCCAGCACTGCTGGCACGTGCACTCTTCTGGACAGCTGGTGCCCACTGATGCATGCCTGCCTCCATCTTCACCTTGGCTTCACCTTGGCTTTGACCTGTTAAGTAAGGTCCTCATCTGCAATCTGAAGATGACACTCAGCTCCGCACTTTAGCATTCTTTCCTTAGGCAAAACAATGAATAAAGAAACACATGCAAGCGCTTGAAAGCCCTCACTCTGGGTACGTGATTAACTCCTGTACCTGTTTTTCACACCTTGCGTTGCGTAAAGTCGAGCAGGTGACTGGTACATTCTCTATTTCTGCAGCATGCGATATTTCCAATTCACTGCAAAACAAAGTTCAAGCTGCTAAAAAGCTAGTTTTTAATTACCTTGAAATGCAAGTTGCAAGGAGGCAGCCTGACAGCTCTCATCAATGAGATCAGTAAGCTGTGAAGACATGTGGCCAGCTCTGTCTTGTCATTAATATATACAGTGTGACCAGATGCCATCATAATCATTATTATTACAGGATCATGAAGATTTGGAGTAACAGAAAAAGCAAGTATCTTTGTTTGAAAGGTCAGCCCAAGAAACAGACTGAGCTCATCAATAAAACAGGGGTACAAAGAGAGATGAGTCTTTAGAGGGAATTCTTATCAAAATCAAGTAAGCAAAAACTTTTACAATATTGTGAGCAAATGAGGTCATAGTGGATGACTTTGTACTGAACTAAATTTTGAAATAAATAATAGCAATGATTTTCCAATGCCTGTCATCACCCCTGGCTAGGAGTATAATTTGGCTTTCTCAGATAACTCTGCGTATTTGAGTAAATTTTCATGACTGAGGTTTTATAAATTTAAGCAACAGGATACATGTAATTATAGTTACTGAAGAAACAGGTTTCCTATATCAAGCAATAACAATGCATTTTTTCCCTTTAAAAGAGTGCGTGCTCGTGTGCCCGTGTGCCTGTGCGCATTCTGCACGCTTTGCCCACAGATCATCACACAGAGGGCTTTCAAGAGTATCTTTTTCTTGCTGTAGTGTCAGATCTTAAAATGAGATTTAAGGGCTGGAAAGTCTGATTGAGTGAGACTGAGACGTGATTTCCAGTAGCACCGCTCACCAGAGCATGGAGAACAGAAAATGCTATTTCTATATGTTGGAGGTTAGACGTTTTGGGACATGTTTTAATTCAGCCTTTTCTTTTGAAACCAAATATATGCTGTAGCTATCTCGAGATGTGTAGTTGCTTATTATAGTTAATGGATTGTTCATCCTCTTTGTCCTTGGGATCATCCTAAGTAGGTGCATAAAACTGAGATCATGTCGCCCATAAAAACCGATCAGCCTGGAGTTGGTCCACAAGATGTTGAACATCCACGAGAGCAGATGGGAAAGATAATGTTTAATAAAGAGTTAGAGGATCAAGTGGTACAAAACAAGCTAAGAGAAAGGGATAATTTTATTTCAGGTGAACCTCTGTGACACTTCTTGGACCCAAAGACAGATTAAAATGATCCCAGGGCCACGACTTTGGGCTACTCTCCCCCCCGCATACATTATCAGCTTTCCACTCCGGGGCACTGTCGCCTGCATCCGTGAAGAACTCAACAGATAGTTTCTCAGGTTTATGAAGATGTATGAAGTGAGTCATTCGCAAATGAATATACATACGAGGAAATGACAGAATTCTGCTAAATATGTTTATATTTGAACAACTGATACATCTGAGCTTGATTTAGAAAGGGATGTGCAAAAGTTTATATAAATGACAGTTAAAGAGATAACTGTCACAATGTTTACTGATGAGGCTTCTATTTATCTGAACGTTTAGAAGTTAAGTGAGACACAGATTGTGGATAATAGCCTGAGCGGTTTTGAGCCTGAATTTACTCTCACGACTTGCGGCAAATGGACATAGCGGGAAGGTAGGACCAACCAGTCAGAATTTCCTCTGCAGAGGTCAGGGCGTGAGGCCTTTGACAGCTTAAGTACAACCTCTTTTATTTTTCACCTTGTTTACGGAAACAATTAAATCTAGGCTGGAGAGGTGGCTCGAAGTGCCGTTTGTGACCTGCCCTCCGGGTTCTGGCGTTCATTCAGAAGGGCCGCCGTGGGCCTCAGAAAGCACTTTGGTTTGTGACCCTGCTGAGGAGCGGGATCGTTCAGGTGGCTCAGGGCCGCCCCTGCCCTGTCCTTTGTTGTAGGCCCTGGGCTATGCCCTTTGCTCTTCTGCTTTGTTGACTGCGAACGTCAAGGAGCACTTCTCACTTTGCCCCTCTTGTGGTCTCAACTCGAACAGCCTGGAGGACGCTGCCAAACAGATGTAACCTCTCCTGCTGGCCCAGCTCCCCCACCTGGGTTCTCAGCAGGGCTGGCCATTTGGCAGGGCCCTTCCACACCGTTGCCATGTGCTTTGGGATGTGTTAAACGGGGCTGGGAATATTTCAAACCATTCCTTAAATAAGAGAATTGCAATGTGGTGCTGCCTAAGTAGCCTGGGATAGAAAGTTCAGAGTGAAAAGTTAGATCCTGATTTTTCTTGAAGATGAAACGGAGCCCTGGAGTAGGTGGTTTTCAGGCTTTTGTTAATTTTGGAAATGGACTTTTCACAGTTTTACTTCCCTTTTGTGTTAAGCCTTTGGTTTTGCTTCTACATGCAACTCTGGATAGGAAATTTGGGATTGTTCTTTTTACCTGGATTCTAGTCAGTGGGCCTGTGAGGTGAAGCAACAATAAGAACCATGAACCAGCCATTAGCTTTGAAGTATAATCAGAGCCCCTGACACAGGGTCAGGCATCAAAGAGGAGGAGCCGGCAAAGGACCCTGCTCTGTCAGGTGCTCACAAACCCTGGATCTCAATCACGAGGCCTGGAAAGAGAAAGATCTAGCCTGCCTTCTTTCCTTCCTCCCTTCTTCTCTCCCCTTCCTCCCTTTCCCTCCTTCCCTCCCTCCCTCCTTCCTTTTTCCTTCCTTCCCTCCCTCTCTCCCTCTTTCCAATTTCCTTCCTTCCTCCCGTCTTTCCTTCCTTCCTTCCTTTCCTCCCTCCTTCCTTTCTCTTTTTCTTTTCTTCTTATATCCTAAGTGGATTTTTTTTTTTTTTTTTTTTTTTTTTTTACAGAGCAAAGAAATATAACTTTTAGAGAAGGACAGGTATACAAATTCCCTGAAAGGGCAATTTAGATCTATTCAAATTTAACTTTAAGGTCTCAGAGATTTTGTTTTAATTAAGTAGGCAAATATCTCACAAAAAGACCTCATAGTTGTGATCTTTGAATAGAGACACACAGAGAAGGCCAAGCTTTAGGATTTGCAGGCCCAAATAAAATATAAATAACCTTAACTAATCTTATAGCAATAAATATTTTTGCTGTTACAGAGCAATGTTTATCCAATATAGGACATTCCTGTACCATCTTCACAGTGTCTGCCATGACCCAGGACCAGCGGTGCTATTATTAGTATTTTTCTTATGGGCGATTAATCACGAGGCGTCCAGGGATTAGGACTTGGAGGACAGCCCCTAATGAAGACATGGGTGCACCTTTCATTCTGGTCTGGGGTCAACTCCACTTGATTCACTTCATTCAAGTAGGCATAGGGAAGTTACTGTCTTAGAGGGACATGAATCCGTATCTGGAAATTGTTACATAAGCTATTACATCTGAAGCAATGACACTTTTGTAAGTTCACTGGCAAAAATTCCTTTTATGCACTTGACCAGCTATGGAGTAGCTGTTCTAATTCAGACTTCCATGGTGGAGCCAAGGACTACGGGAGAAGTTTCTGTCATGGTGCATGAAGACTGGACTGTACGTCTCTACATACCAATACCAGATGCCACATAGTTCGTGGAGTCCTCATTATAGCCTGAGGTGATTTTTAAGTCATCATCTTCCCTCTTGTTTTTTGTGACTGTTTGAACCAAGTGCTATTTCCCGGTCAAATTTCCTAGCCCTTAGTGTGACAGGCTTTGCAAACAGGCCCTGGGTATTAGGACTATAGCCTTTTCATCCTCTGATGATCACCTCTCAAATGGAAAGCAATTTTTTTCTCACATAGTTCACCTGCCAATGGTCCAGTGTAGGAATTTCTTCTAGAGCATCCTGACCATCCTGTGTAGCCCCTGGTTGGACACTCGGTGATGGGGCATTTACCAGTTCTTCAGCTAGTCCTTTCTGTTTCCGCAGCTTTCATTAGTAGAAAGTTTTTCTGTAGAAAACTCAAATCTGCCTCCTTATCCCTTCAACATTTTGCCTCAGTTCTGCTCTCTGGAGCTACAGAATATAGATTGATTCTCTCTTAAGTTAGAATTTCAAAATATTAAAGAGAGTTTTCTTGTTCTCCCTAGATCTTCACCTTCCCAGGCAAAACTTGTATCACTCATTCTTTCCAAAAACGTTTATTGTGTAGTTACAAATGCTGGGTTAGACGGAGTGGGTGACTGAAGAGTGATTCAGATAACTCTCATGGACTTTGCTTACGAAACTGGCAACGCACTGACCAACTTCTTCTAGATGAACATTACTGTCCTTTGTTTCTAGATTAAGAGCTCCTTGAGGGTAGAGACCATGGCTTTTTATGAATATCCCCAGAGCCTCCTATTAGACACATAAATTGGTGTACAAAAAATGCTTTCTGACTTTCCTCCCTTCCTCTAAAATCGGGGCCCCTGTACTTGATCACAGTGTTATTCCCTTGGTTTGACCAATACTGAGCACAGCAGAGACATGGCACTGCTTGACCTGTGGGCTCATAAGACCTCGGTCCACATAGACTGCTCTAAGATTTGCTCTCACATGTCATCTCTTTTAAACGGCCTAACAACCCTGAGAGGTAGATACTGTTATACCCAGTTTTAACATGAGAAAACAGATGGAGATAAGGGCGTTAAACTGACTTAAACCACGGGTGTTCTCTAATTCCGTATTCAGGACTTTTTCTAATACAGACCCTAGCTCCTAGTTTTCCACCATTTTCTGAATTTGCACCTGAGTTTTTTTATGCCAGTGTAGAACTGTATCTTACTGAATTATCCTTACTTGTTAGGATATCTTATATCTTGTTAGTTCTGGCCTATACTTCTTGAGTCCTTCTGGAGTCTTAATATGTTTATTTTACCATCTTTGCTATTCCTTTCATTTTATGTACTTGTTACCAATGTGCTGGGCTTATTCTTTTATATAACTTATTGATTAGGAATGTTTTTGGTTCAAAGGCAAAGCGAAACCTTGCGCCAGGATGACATTGAGCCATCAATGCTGTTTTGGGTACACTCCTTCAACACTTCTATCACATAGTCCACAGTTTTCCATCTTTGTAAGCTTTATCATGTGTTTCTCTCATGATATTTTCCCTTTCCTCTCTGCTGCCACACACCTTTATGTACTATATGTTTTACAATATGGGGGAGAAGGTGTGTTTAAGAGAAAATGAAAGCCTTGATGCAAACTAATACATTTTCCCAAAAGAAACACTCATTTCAGTGTATACATGCAAAACTTTAAAACCTGATTAAAAAATGTATGAAGAAACTCTATCATGTGGAGGATGTTACTTAGGAGCTGAATTACAGGATTTGCTTGTCTCTCTTTTTCTCTTGCCTTGGGCAGTCTAGTCTAATTACAAAACTTGCCGTTCATTCTGTTTAGTGTTTTTTTTCAGCTATGCATGAGAAAAGTTAATCAAAAAATAAAATGAAAAACTGTGATGGCTAATCGAAGTCCCATACATAGATTTCTCTGCTGTTGCCTACCCCATCCGTGGGGATGAACTTCAAAATGTTACCTTTAAAGCATCATCAGATGTACTGTGCCTACTGGTCTCTGCTTCTCTTAAAGAAAGAGAAAAGATTCCTTTAATTTCAGAAGTTTGCAAAATTAGAAATAGAAAGAAAATCATGGATTTTTCTGTCCTCATTTATCTCTTACCTGTAATTGTTGGAAGGTTTTATAATCATAGAAGACACTAGACCAACAATCCCAGCGATGGGTAATCTCTTTAGAGCAGATAGAAAAAAGCAATTTACCAGCCCATCTTATCCTCTAGTAGGCTCTTGTAGGGGAGGAAAATAACTCTCTTTCCTTCTACCCATCTTAGGTTCATTGGCTGGGGCCTTGCAAATTAGACTGACAAAAGACAGATTAACAAGAAAAAAAAAACAAACGGGTTTATTAACAAGTGCATCTTATGTACACATGGGAGTACTCAGTAATGAGTAACTTGAAGGAGTGGTTAGAACCTGGGCATATATAACATCTTAACAAAAGAGCAATACATTTTTTGAGAAGGCACAAGACTAAGGAAAAGCACTTTGGATTTCTAGGGTGGCAAATTGTGGTAAGGTTAATACATGGGGGAACTAACGGCAGATAAGGTCTAGTGAGTGGAGTTTGTTATATAGAATCCTCTGGTGCCCTCTCTGGGCTAATAAGGGTCTAGAGTTGTCTTTAGTAATGTCTGTCCTTCCTGGTAAAAGGTGGACCCCTTTACAAATCCGTATCCTGCCTTTATGGGGGGAGGTCAGAGAAGTTTTCTTATATCTGTTTCTTCTCAGTTGCCTTCAGCTCAAAGTAATCCTGTGCAAAAGAGGCATATTTTGGGGTGGCATATTCTGCTCCCCATTACTGTGGAAGGACATTGGATTAAAAGGATTGTTGATGCTTGGCCCATCCTCTTTCTGGCTTCCTTGCCTAGAAGATAGCCCCAAATGTCAACCACTAGAACCAATCCCGGCTGTGGTTTGGTGTGGGTTTTTGTCAAGGGCTGAGATAGCATCTTAGGTTATTTTAAATCCTCTCTGTGACAACATCACTGCAACCAAAAACAACGTGACCAAGTTAGTGCCTTTAATTAAGTTAACTAACCCTGATAAAATCACAGAACTGTTTCTTTATTCTTTGGGAGATGAAAGAAAAGGTATAGGAAAAGGGTAGGAGGTCGGTGAAGGTTTTTGAAAGTTCGGATATTGTTTCGAAAGGGTGGTGGCAGCCGTTGTGGATTGATGGTGAACAAAAGTAGCATGTTATCAATGCAAGTCTGTGGCATTTTGTCAGACAAAAGGAGATTTCTGGATGGTGTGTGTCCATTGCTCCTGTGGCCTAAACAACCCTGTGTTTCTCAGTTGTTTGAAGTGAGTGGTGTTGAGAAGCAACATATGCTTCTTCCCCACCATGCAGAGCAATGAAATTTGGAAATATGTGCTAAAAGAGAAAACATAGCTTCCTATGGCAATTTATCTCCAAGAAAGGACAACTTCCTGGGATAGTGCTAATGGTTGCTAAAACCTCACTGAGAAAAATAATTCAATTGCCCAAATTTGGCCTTAGCTCATGCTGCAGCTGGCTCAGTAGAGTGGCAAGGGACCATCCGTCTGCTTTGGAGTGAGGTGTGCTTGGGAATCATGTGGATGGAGCCTCCCTTTGCTGATACTGGGTAAGATAAAAGAGGCCTGGGGACTTTCAGAGTAAAATATACCATTCATATAACACAGCATTGTGTAAGTCTTATGAAGTTTTTTTTTTAATGCTCTTTAAACTTGCTTTCATAACAAGCATTACAGCTTAAAGAAAATGAAAAATATGTTAGAGTCCATTGAACAAATCTGTGAATGCTTTATCAATAACAGCAATGTGACCAAAGTCCTGTGCACTTGGTTTTTTGGTAAACCTTGAAGACCAGGGACCTCAAGGTATTAAACATATAACCTCCTATTTTAACTTCCTGGCTGACACAAGTTTGGTATTCAAAATTTTAGCCAGCAGCTGAACTCAACAATTGGGAAGGTAATTGACCAAGAGTTCTACTTTTGACTGCTTTAAGGTCATATATAGGACAGACAAAATAGTTAGAAATGTTCCAGAGAAACACCAACAACATGGAGTGAGAGGTAGAATCTGGGGCTCTTTTGCACACCAAAAAGAGACATTTTTCTTAATTGAGGTATAATTGACATACAACATTGTATTTGTCTCAGGTGTATAACAATACTTGTAAAATTTGCAAAATGATCACCACACTAAGTCTAGTTAACATCCGTCACCATACATAGTTATAGAATTTTTTCTTGTGATG
Source organism: Phoca vitulina (assembly GCF_004348235.1). Lineage (NCBI taxonomy): Eukaryota > Metazoa > Chordata > Mammalia > Carnivora > Phocidae > Phoca > Phoca vitulina. The sequence continues at coordinate 28,411,348 of NW_022589705.1, forward strand.
AGAACTTCTAAAATGTATTTTCTTAGCAACTTTCAAATATGCAATACAATATTATTAGCCATGGTCGCCATGCTGTACGTTGTATTCCCAAGTTTTATTTATTTTACAACTGGAAGTTTGTACTTTGACTCCTTTCACCCATTTTGCCCACCTTCTACACTCCATCCCTGCCTCTGGTAACCACCAATCTGTTCTCTGTATATGTAAGAGCAGTTCTGGGATTTTTTGTTATTGTTGTTCTTTTAGATTCCACATATAAGGGAGATCCTATAGCATTTGTCTTTCTTTGACTTATTTCACTTAGCATACTGCCCTCAAGGTCCATCTGGGTTGCAAATGGCAAGATTTCATTCTTTTTTTGTGGCTGAATAATATTCCATGTAGACAGTTGACCTTTGAGCAATGCGGGGGTTAGGGGCACTAAACCCTCTCCCCCCCACCTCCTGCAGTTAAAAATCCATGTATAGCTTTTGATTCCCTAAAAACTGAACTACTAATAGCCTACTATTGACTGGAAGCCTTACTGATAACATAAGCAGTCAATTAACACATATTTTTGTATGTTAAATTATTATATACCGTATTCTTACAATAAAGTGAAAAAAAGAAAAGAAAAGAAAAAGTTATTGAGAATCATAAGGAAGAGAAAATACATTTACAGTACTGTACTACTGTATTTATTGAAAAAAACCTATGTATAAGTGGACCCAATCATTTCAAACCTGTGTTGTTCAAGGGTCAACTATATATACACTGCATTTTTCTTTACCCATTCATCCATCGATGGACACTTAGATTGTTTCTATGTCTTGGCTATTATAAATAATGCTGCAGTGAACATGAGGATGCATGTATCTTTCTTGGTTAGTGTTTTGATTTTCTTTGGATAAATACCCAGAAGTGGAATTGCTGGACCGTATGGTGGTTCTATTTTTAATTTTTTGAGGAACTTCCATGCTGTTTTAAAGAGGCATAATTTATAACTGAGATCCAGTGAGCTGTCCAGGACTCCACTGAGGTCTCTTGCTTTATTACCGTGGAAGTTTTGGCCACATGACTATAGGATAATGCTAAATTGCAAAATCAGCAATGTGGTGTTATGAAAAGATCCCTGACTCTGGAAACAGGAGACCTGAATCTTCGTGCCATGTGATAATCATTAATCATAATCTTCATTTGTGAGCATTACTGTATCACTATATGCAGGCATCTTTGAATATACTTTCTCTAGCCTGTGTAATCCTGCAGCCAGGAAGATATTATTATCCCATGTTCAAGTTGAAGAAACAGTTTTGGAGAAATTAAGTGACCCTCCCAAGGTCACTAAGCAAGTAAATAGCAGAGTTAAAATTCAAGCTCAAGACTGTCTCCTGAGGCTCTGTCTCTGCTGAACGCTCCATGTTCTGTCCTGTAGCTTTGTCTTTCCTTCTGCCATTCCTCCTTCTTGGAATACTTTCTTGCTCACTTCAGTCTGTATGACTTTTGGTCATTCTTTAAGCCTGACTCCAGTCTAGCATTTTTAGGAAGACTTCTAGGAACACTCCCATCCACTGGTCTCTCCCCATTGTAACCTCACAGCCCTTCTTAGTGCTGCTCCCTTGTTGACACTTGCTTATATCTCTGGTATGTTCTCTTCAGCCTTTGTCACTTCCTATTTATTGTGAATGTGTTCTCAGTGTGACACCTTTCCCTCTCTCTTCTCTCTCATTTATAAATTTGGAAGATATTTGGGGAAAAATCATTAAAATATAGAAAAATACCATATATCCTACTACTCCAAATTAACAAAATTTACCATTTAAAATTCCTGGCTTAGAATATTTTTCTTTAAATAAAGAAATAGCATCTTACCAATCAAGTTGAGGTTCACATTACACATTTTCCAATCCCATTCACCTCCTCCTTCTCCAGAGGTAACCACTAATCTGAATTTGGTACCTAACCTCTCAATCTCTCTCTGTTTTTTATTTTTTGTTACACACTGTATATTTGTAAGCAATACATAATGTCATTTTGTAATCTGTTTGCTAAAGAACATAATGTAATTATTGCATATATCTTTTGAAAATTTGCTTTTTCACTCAATGTATTTTAAAAACTAGCCAAATTGATGTATTTAAATCTAATAATTTAAATTGTAGTATTCCATTTCATGAACATAAATGTCTTATTTATCTAATCCTCTGTTTATGGACCCTGAGGTTCTTATAGGAAGCTATTTCAGTGTATTGGTTTCTCCTTTACTATTAGACACTACATTCTCTGATTGAGGGACTGTGGATTATGCCTCTTTGTGCTCAGTGCTGTCATTGCAATTCAATAAATGTATGCTGAATGAGTTGATGAAAATATCTGAGCAAGTGAAGGCCTTCAACTTTGAGAAGATCAACATGATTGAAAGCAGGTAGAGGGTGACATCAAAGAATTTAGTTGAAATAACATTTTTTTTCTTGTGTTTATGGAGATGGAAAAGTAGGGTAATAAAAAGCTACTTGAAATAATACTGAGGGGCATGTAGGTGGCTCAGTCAGTTAAGCCTCCGATTCTTGGTTTCCGCTTGGGCCGTGATCTCACGGGTCATGAGATAGAGCCCCATGTCAGGCTCTGCGCTTGGTGTCAGGGGGTGTCTGCTTGAGGATTCACTCCCTCTGCCCTTCTCCCCACTCATGGGTGCTCTCTCTCTCAAATTAAAAAAAAAAAGAAAGAAAGAATACTGAGATGAGGAGAGGTAAGTTAGTAAATTTTTTGTGATCCTAATGAAATTTGTAAAAGACTAATAACAGAAAATATGTAAAATAATTGATGAAGCTACAAGCAAAAATGTTTAGAAATGTGCTTAAGTATGTCAGTGCTGATTTATGGCTGGAGAGTGCAAGTTCTGTATCCACTTCTAACTAGGCCATCTCCATGATTCACCTTGGAGAAATCTAATTACCCTTGAATATTTGACCTTCAATGTGTCAACATAAACATTTTCTCAACCTGGTTTCATGGAGATATGGCAGCTGTGCTTAACAGATAACATTTTTCTTTAAAAGTATTAAAGGCCATGGTCTATTTCTTTAGCTTTGTATCTTCCCTTCTGACCCATTGCACTTTTGTTACTTTGTGATTGTTGTCCAGATGGATCACATCCAATAATGGGGAGAGAGGTGTGAAGTCAGGAGGTAGGGATTATTGCAAGGAAGAAATGAGTTTATACTTGTGAAACCTTAAGATAATGTCTGTCACAGGCTTAGATCTCAATACCTGTTAATTACTACTCCTCTCTTTTGTATTTCTTACAGTAGATATAAAGTAGTTATTTTATAGGCTCTATTCTAAGTCTGCCAGGATGAATACAGAACTCTTCATGTTTCTTTAGCCCAAGGTTATAATTTGTTCTGAGAATTCTGATGGGCGAAGAGCAAGGGTCTCCACAGTGAGAAGTGAACTCCAAACACTGTCCATCCATCACGGTTATCAAATGATCAAGTAGGGACAGCAGGATTGGGCTTTGATTGGATAATTAGGATGAAGCTGTATTAAGCTTATTATTTCATATGTAGCTTCTCGTGATGTTGGCTATAATCTGATAGTTATAGGACCACTCTTCCCTACTCGCCCATCCCTCAGTGATCTATTGATTAAACATTTATTTGATGAATATAAAACACTTACGAGGTGCCTGAGACAATTCCAGGTACTTGAGTTGATGAAAATATCTGAACAAGTGAAGGCCTTCAACTTTGAGAAGGTTAACATGATTGGAAGCAGGTAGAGGGTGACATCAAAGAAGTCAGTTGAAATAACATTTTTTTCTTGTATTTATGGAGATGGAAAAGTAAGGAAAAGTGTCCACGTACATGGATGAACAACCAGGAAAGGATCCCTGCCCTCCCATGGCTTACATTCTAGCTTGGGAGGACAGAAAATGAACAAAAAATATGATACGTAAATTGTATAGGACATGGGAAGGTGGGAAGTGCTATGGAAAAAGAAAAGGTAGATCCAGATAAGGGAGATTAGGAGTGCCTGCTAGAGGTAGGACGGTCAAGGTTCATTGAGAAGGTGAGAAGGGAGCAAAGACTTGAAGGAGATGAGGAAATTGGCTGTGCAGATGTGTGTAAGCAGAAGAGCAAGAACCAAGGCTACTCCTGTCGTGTGTGATGTGAAAAGGGCTGCTTGACTGTAGTGGAGTGAGCAAGGGGAGGAAGCAATAGGAGGTGAAATCAGAGGGGCTATGGAGGGCCAGAGGATGTAGGGCTTGTAGGCCATTGTGAAGACGTTGCTGAGCCAATGGAGGGTTTGAATTAGTGTTTCAAAAGACCATTCTGACGTCTGTGTTGAGAACAGATTCTAAGGGATAAGCCTAGAAGGAGGCCTGTTAAGTAGCTATTGCAGCTCCAGGAGGGAGATGGCAGTAGAGGTAAGAAGTAATTTAATTCTGACACATTTTTAAACTAGAGTCAGTATCCCAATGGATTAGATGTAGGGTATGAGAGAAATAAAGGGACTAAAATGCCCCAAAGACTTTTTTGACAGAGCATCTGAAAAGATGGAGCTTCCATCAACTGGACTGTCAGGATGAGGTTTGGGCAAGAACATCAGGAATACTTTTTTTTAGAAGTCTATTAGCCATCTGCATATACCAATCTGGAGTTCAGGAAAGAGGTCTTGGTTACAGATTTGGGGTTTTTGGCATATAGATAGAGTTTAAAACCAAGGGATTAGATAAGATCACCAAGGGAGTGAGTGCACACAGAAAAGAAGACCAACAACTCAGTGCTGGGAGCACTCCAACATTAGGGGCTTGGAGTGCAGAAGAGAAATCAGCAAAGAAAAATGAGGAGTGACCCATGAAGTAGGGAGAGAGGTGGGTGAGTCACAGATGTCCAATAGAGAAAGTGTTTTAAGGAGGGAGTCATCAAATATGTCAAATGATGATGATGAGTCAAGTCAGATGAGGAGTAACAGTTGACTCATGGATCTAACTCTGTGAAAGTCATTTGGTAACATTGATGAGAGCAGTCATGGGATGTGTGGAAGTGAAGGGTTAAGGGAGAATGGCAGGAGATGAATTGCAGATAGCAAGTAGACTAATAGTCAAGACTAGTCTCCTAAATGGAATTTGAACACTCTGTCCTCAAGTACTCTTTCCTCGGCTCATTAACATACCCAAAATACCAAAGTCAGAATTTCCTTACTTCCTTTTAGGAAAGCCCTTGTATTCAACCACTGAAAAATGTAAATATCTTGAAATTGGTATCTCAAAGTTACTAACGTCATGGTATGGATTTATCTGTTTGCACTGATACCTGGGGTGACAATGATACAGTAGAATTTCAAAGCTGGAAGTGATTTTAGATATGACGTAGCCCAGCCCCTATTAACAGAGGTATATATAGGGGAAGTGACTTGCTCAAGGTCACATACTTGATGGATGACAGAGCTGACACAAGGATCCAGGATTTCTGTTCTAGTGCCTTTTCAATCACATAATTTTTTTTTTATGGCTCAATCACATACTATTTTATCTTGAATTTGATCCAACATGTATGTAGGACAAGTGAAGACAGGAGGAGATGTTATGGAAATGTCTGTTATGTGAAAGAATGAATGAATGAACCAACAGAAGAACAAAGACGAGGCAAAGTTTTAAATGCATGGGGAAACCAGTTGTGGGTTCATCAGGCTGATGGTAGGAGATTTGCTTCGAGGTACAAAAAAAAAAAAAACAACAAAAAAAACCCAGGGTGAGAAATTATAACAGCTAAGGGAGCAAGAAGTGAGAACTGCACACTGCAGCATAAGTGCTTTTTACCTTGAAAGCATCAGAGATGTTTAAAATTATTTTAAAAGTAAGTGCAAACTGTTAATGAGGGTTAATGGAAGGAACTGAAGATAGAGCAGCTCTTTTACTAACAAGAATTGGGATGATGGCATTTTTTTAAATCCTTGCTGACAATGTAAGAAAACTACTGACTTGGAGGCAGCAAGTTTACAACTGCCTGAAAATAACCAGATACAAGAGGTTTCAACTTGCTGGAACTCTTATTATATGCTTGAATGACTCCTGGAACAAAAGAAAGCTGTGCACGATTGTTTAGGAAAGTGTAAGATAAACAAAGCCTATGTTTTCTAACATCTACCGACTGTAATCTGATAGCCGTGTTATATTGGTCTCTGCTCATTTTAAGGTTATGTGATGAAGATGACTTTAGTGGTTCTTAAGTTCAGTACATAAATAAATGATGTGAAGACTCCACATTAACTTATGTCCCTCAATTTTTCATATGTATTTGCTGCTTTTCTTTCCGAAAGGAAAATGTACATTACTTGTTCTCCTGGAAACATTCCATCCTTTTTATGCTTTTCCTTTCTCTTTTGAAAGATCCCCCTCACACTGCATAAATAGAAATGTCCCTGAGATTCATTTGATTTCATGGATGGCAGAGTACTCATTTCAAATATCTTTGGGAGAACCAGATAAAATAGCTACACTATACTGCATTACCTGATTTAGTGCTGGGGACCGTTAGAGGACTAGATGGCTATGGGAAATTGTAATGGGAAACTCAAGTTGGTTTTCACTTTAAGTTCAGCGCTTTGAATCCGGTGGAGCTGAGGGTAGTCAAAAGTTATTGCTATCTGATTTGACTGTTCGCTGTTCCAAGTGAAATAAGCCAGTGGTGCCTCTGTTTGGCGGGTAGGAAGGAAAACGCTCCTATCACTGTGGTGCTAAATGGCAGTTCTTGAGCAGTGTCAGCAGAGAACTGGCTGGGAAAGGTGACTTGTTCTTTCTTTCTCTCAGCCATTACTTTGTCAGGGTGAAGGCATCCTGGTGTAGCAGTTGGGGAAATCTTACACTTCTGTTTATCAGGCTGTATCTATTCTTAGGAGAAGCAGAAGCCATCCATTTGCAAAGCTGTCCATCTGGTACCCCCAGCCACCACTAAAAGCCACTTCAGTTTATTTCTTCAGTTCTTTATACTTTGCGGAGAGTTTATTGTAAAGCTGTATTAACCAGTAAGACGCCTTTAAGATAAATTGTGCTCAACTTTGGAAGGAGATAGCAACTTGTGCAAAGGTGCCCATGGTAGTTTAAGTAGGAGAACGGAGGTAGTAGTGCTTGACGCTGCCGGAAGCATCACTATGTCTATCTCAGCTGTCCGCTCTCTTTCTAGTAGCATGTGGTTTTCATCCCTTATTCCCTCTCCTCATTGGCTCCCTTCCCTTCATATTTAACATTGTTTCTGCTCATTCACTCTTGCATTTATTTATTTACTTATTTGTTATATTAGGTTAGTTAGTTAGTTCCTGCTCCCTTGATTTTTGCCACCTGCAAGGAGGAAGTAGACATTCATATAATAATATTGGACCCTTCCCTCTGTATTTGGTCATAGCCAGAGCAGGCTAGCATTCCCGGAGGAGGGACATAACCCTTGATCTTACTAGCTAGGGTTAGGTGATTTCCCTTGGCTTCAAGCTGTTTACATAGAGTTCCAAGGGGAACTGAGGAGGGCCCGTTTCCCTTGGTGGCCAGCCCTAGGCTTGAGTCAGAGAGGAAGATGACATTTAGTTCCTTTTTTTCTCAGACAGAGAATCATTCATGTGAAGTCTTATTATATAAGTTTAAATGAGCCTTCAACAGTATTCTAGGCACTGACAGTATTCGGAGGCCTGACTAAGCCGTGTCTCCAGCCTAGAGAATTACGAGTGTGGGACATTCAGGGATGGGGATCCCTGGGAAGGTATGACCGGTCCTTAAGAGCTCTGGATAATGTAGTCGATAAGCAATTTCTCTTTTTGCCAGGTGGAACAATGTAAAATTAGAAAAAAAAAATTCCTGTGTGCTTTGGCAAACAATTTTGAGTCTCCTGCTTTAAAAATGATGGATAAATTAAAAGATGAGAGAAATACATCCAAGTGACTTTAACAGTCAAGTGCTGAACACTAATTACTCATCCATTCTGGAATCACCAAACTGAAACATAGGCTTGTCTCTTCTTTTTATGTGTAGTCTGAGGTTTGTTTGAAATTCTAAAGCATTTTGTAAATTATTGGGAAATGACTACATGTGAAAAAGCAGAGGAAAACTTAAAATGGGTCTATTTTAGATTTTTCTTTATTTAGATTTTCTGTAGGTTCTTAAGGAACTTCTTTTTTTTAAAAGATTTTATATTTATTTGTCAGAGAGAGAGAGAGAGCACAAGCAGCGTGAGTGGCAGGCAGAGGGAGAAGCAGGCTTCCCACTGAGCAAGGAGCCCAATGCGAGACTTGATCCCAGGACCCTGGGATCATGACCTGAGCTGAAGGCAGACATTTAACTGACTGAACCACCCAGGCGTCCCTCTTAGGGAACTTCTGAAGCATTTTGTTTCTATTATTATTTCTTCCTATGTCACTATATATGCTTACTAAGTTTAGAAAATGTCCAAGGGCTACATGACATGGTCATGACATTGAAGTCCTTTACTACTTTATCTCATAAGACTCTAAAACACCATCTGGTAGACATTAGTTTCTTTAATGCCCCTTGAGCAAGTCTCAACCCTAGGATGGTATCCCCTTAGCAGAGATCCTTTTCCTACCTTTGCTTCACCAATTGACATCTTCCAATCCTTCAGTCTTCCATTCAATACTTGCTTTCTCCAGAGAATACTTAATGAATGCGTGAATAAACTGGGTACCATTTTGTAAATAAATCTCAGCCCAGGATTATGACTAGGTGCCAAAATGCCTCTTTCTCTCCTAAATTTCTCCTATTTTTTCCCCTTAGGTTTGGCTCTTTTTTCTTTTCTCCTTTTCTTTTTTCAATTCATGATATTAATTTTTGCAATTGGAGTGAGAATGCAAAGCACATGGGAATAACAGTATTCAACATCTTTTATTCATTAATGCAATGTTTTCTGCTTTGTATTTTAAAAGCTTCAGTGGATAAATGTAAAGTCTATCTAAAAGACAATCAAGAAATCAAAGACCATTTAAGTGAGGCTGCCATGATTTAGCAATGAAAAAAATGCTCAGTTTTAGTTAGCGGTGAGGAAGAAGAAAAGGAAAATTTCAGAAAAGTCCCTTGGTTTGGCGGAAAGAACATGAGCTTTAGAAGGTAGTGGGAGAAGGTGAAATCACATCTGAGTATCTAAAATATTCAAGGCACTGTATTAGGTAGTGCCTCTACCTGATACCAACCCTCTGATGGAGGTAAAATTAATCCTATTTTATAGAAACAGAATAGAGTCTCATAGGCTCAGTACTTTGCCTAGGGTTGCACAGCCAATAAAGAGCAGGACTGAGATTTATTTTTTTAAAGATTTTATTTATTTTATGAGAGAGAGAGAGAGAGAGAGAGAGACTTCGAGCCGGGGGGAGGGGCAGAGGGAGAGAGAGAATCTGAAGCAGACTCTCCGCTCAGCATGGAGCCCAACACAGGGCTCGATCTCACAACCGTAAGATCATGACCTGAGCTGAAACCAAGAGTCTGATGCTTAACTGACTGAGCCACCCAGGCGCCCCACAGTAGGACTGAGATTTAAACATAAGTATGATCCCCAAGCCCATGTTCATTGTAGTGTATCATAGTCATAACTATATCAAAATATCTATAGGAGTCAGGTGGACACAGGTTTGACTCCAACCTTCAAACTTAGTAACTTATACCTGTTTCACCTGATAGACTTATCGATACTAAGTGAAGAATAGTTTTAATGTTATGTATTTAATATTATGTATATTTTACCAGAGGGAACTCCAGCATATGCCACAATTAGAAAATTGAAGAAATTAGGTATTAGAGTAATTCCCAACAGTCTCAACAACAGCTAAAGACAAAAAATATCATATAAAATTCTACCTTCTATGGTGACTCTGCCTGGAGCTGGGTTTTTGCTATAGAGAAAGCCTCTAGTCTTTACCACCCAAAGTTGTAATGTGTTATGTAAGTGACAAGCAGACATATCAGTAACCTCTCTTAGAGAAGAATCTTTTTCTCATGAATGGCTGTGGACTCAAATGAGGTCATCATCAATGAATATACATAGGAACCACATTTTATTAAGGTTATGAAACAATATAAATTAAACATGATACAAACTTTGGAGAAATAAAATTGAGGTTACAACACTACATTGGGGGCACTACATCATCTCTGCTTGGGCTTGGCTAATATTTGGTCACTTCCTGACTTCATATTTCATCTGAGAAATCCTTGAGGGGATTTCGTAGCCAGGGGCCCCATTCTATGAAGTTTAACAAAGTCTTCAAAAATATTGCCACTTGTGCGGTTCTGGACACTTCAGCCACCTGGTCGAAATCTTCATTTAGTCAAAACGTCAGTCTGTTTGTGGGGGTCCATATTTTGGTTCGGGATTTTAATCAGTTTTGTGCAAAAACATATGGGCTGTCATGGGCTTGGTTCTGAGATGTCTTGGAGGGGTGATGAAGAAGATATTCTTTTCTGTTTTCATGTTCGTCTTCAGTTTCATTGTCTGCAAATTGAGGGATTTAGCCTACATAAATGGTTCTTGACCTTTTTGGAGCCAGAGCCTCCTTTTAGAAGCTGATGGAATCTATGGATACTCTTCTCAAAAAAATGTCCATAGCTGCAATTTCAAGGAGTTGACATACTACTTAAGGACTACATACTACTTAAAGGACTCCCAGGAACCCAAGAACCCCTGGCTGGAGAATCTGTGGGCTATATTATCTCTTGGATCCCTTCTTGTTCAGATATTATATTATTCATATTTTCTCTGATGATTTGGATGCTTGTTACGATGCTAGTAAAAATGGGATATGAACTATTTAGGTAGCTTTAACTTTCATAGCTATAAAGGACAAAATGTCATCTGATAATTTCCTTTTTTTTTTTTTCCCAACAGAATTTCTGAACCATATCTGCTCTTTAGAATCACCTGGGGGAGCTTTTAAAAATTCCAATGCCTGGCCACACCCTAAATCACTTAAATCAGAGTCTCTGGAGGTGGATTCCAGATATCAGTTTATTAAAGCTCCTCAGTTAGCTTCACTGTGCAGCCAGGTTGAGAGTCAGTGCTCTGGCAGGATTAAAACATCTTCAGAAGTTCCAGATAATAAGAACATCAACCACCAGCTGAAGATGAAAGGATATTCCATTCTTTTCCTGCTCTCAAATGTCTGGTGTTGAATACTATATTTCCAGCTCAAAATAAGGGCTTGAAAACTCTTGTGTGTCATCATGCCTCCCAGTGTGTTATGATCTTGTCTAAGCTGGGCAAGTGTTACAAATACTGAATGGCCTTCCTGGTCCTGAATATAGATGTGGGAAGGACATGCTCTGCTTTGCCACAAGCACACATCAGTAGAGATTTGTTTTCAGCATAAGAACAATTACCATTGTCATATTCTGGACTGTGTGCAAATTGTTTTATTATAAACTCACTGTTGGTCCCTATTTAACTGGGAAATAATTTGTTCTAAATTTATCTATTCTCTCTGCATGGCATTGACATTTGCCGACACTGCCAGACTTGCTTCACTTATAAGAAAAAGGGTTCCATGGAGAACAGGCAGTGTGCTCTCATCTAACTGATTAATAATCTCTAGAGGATCTTTGGAACTGGCATGTGAACTCTTCCTGCTCTCCTGCTAATTTTGACTTTCACTGAACTCAGAAACACAAACAATGGTTTCCATGAAATGGAGCAGTAAAAGTTTTCTTCATCCAACCAGCTCTCTAAAGAAAGAATGCTCACTGCCAAAGCTTAAAGATGAGAAATGAGATATGTAATGAAAAGTTGTTTGTTTTCAAGAGTTCACAAGTCAATTTGGGTTACTTCATCCGCCAAATTTTTATCTCTGTACTAGGCAACAATTACATGTTTTCAGCTTGAAAAAAAAAAAAAAAAGTCCATCTTTGCTTACCATGGCATCTGTAGTATGTTGAAACCATTCTGCAATTTAATGCAGACAAAGACTTTCTAAAGTCACATGGTCTGTTTGAGTAAGAGGAGTCCATTAAGAATGAACCGAGACATCATGTATTATCGTGATTTCTCCCTTTGCGGGTTTTACAATTTTCCTACCAAGCTCTGGTGTTTTAAGATAACATTTTGCACATTGGATTTAACTACCTGAAAGCCTATGACACGGAATTGCCAGCAGCCAGTTGGTAGCCTGGAAGGACCTTATTTAGTCATGACTATCTTCTTCCTACTTCTTTATAGTATAAAGACAAACTCCTTCAGGGGGATGTCTTGATTTACAGACATCCTTTTGTTATTTTCTTAGAAATGCTATTCAAATCTAGAACTAAGGGAAAAGTCAGATATGAAACTTCAGAGTCATTAAGTGGCACAATCTGAGTATAAATTTTATGGCACCAGTGAGGGCTCCAGATCTTGATAGTGACTGTTGCTAATCCAAATATTGCCACCGAGGAAAGGACACCCATTAATAATTACTATTCTAAACACATGGAAGCACCAGGAAAACCTTTGCTTTAACTATGGTATGTTTGACTGCAAACAACAATGGCATACATATGTTCATGTAATTATTTCCTACACGTGTTTCATTTGGAAACTGGCTAAAACTTATGTTGCCCACTCTTGATAAAAATGAAAAGAAGTAAACAATGAAAACAAAAGGCAAACTGGTTTAACACTGACTTGCCAAAAGGCTCACTTTTGAATTGGTATCTTCACCAGAAAACAAAACGCTGGCTATTATTTGGGCTCTGGTTATAGCTCCACACGTAGTAGGCTGTCAATAATAAACATAGACAGAATAAAATGAATGAATGAAAGTATCTATAATGTATATTTGAACAATAAGAACCACATTTTGAATAGAAGATCACATGTGCTTTCTTTTCTTTAAAAATCTATAAAATTTATATCAAACCTCACAATTTTTATTATAAGTTTTCATGATTAAATTATTGCCCCATCTACTCAGGCTGCTTTTAATATTGCCTTTGTTCATGTAACCATGGCAACATCTTTGGTATCTATACTTCAGGTTCTGATCTCTCATTCCACAATGGGTCACTTTGCTCTGCATCATTCATAACAGAAATCATCTGAGGGCACAGGCAGTCTTGGAATGGGATTATATTTTTCATGTCCTTTCTGTTAAGGGCTGGGTTGTGTCTCCCAAAATCCTTATGCTGAAATCCAACTCCTAGGACTTTAGTATGTGACCGTATTTGGAGATAGGGTCATTAAAGAGGTAATTATATTAAAATGAGGTCATTAGGATGGGCCCTAATCCAATATGAATAGTATCCTTATAAGAAGAGGAAATTCAGACACAGATACGCACAGATGAAGACCATGGAAAGACACAGGATGAAGATGGCCATCTACAAGTCAAGGAGAGAGGCCACAGAAGAAACCAACTCTGCAACATCTTGATTTCAGACTTAAGCCTTTAGAGCTGTGAGAAAATAAATTTCCATTCTTTAAGCCACCCAATCTGTTTTACTTTGTTACATGGCAACCTTAGCAAACTAATACAACTACCTTGATTTTCTAAATTTTTAGTCTTCCTTCCCAAATATCACTAGCCCTTGAAAGTTTGAAATATATTCTGAGCTTCATGTTTATGCAAACTTTCAGGTTTGTTTGCTTTCTCTGCATCTCCTAGACCACCAATAAATCTGACCGTATGATTTTTCCCAGATTTTCTCCTTCTCTGATATTAACAGTTGCATATTTCCTAGTTTTTGCAACATATCAAATAGGAGATCTTTTAGGAAGTTCCTATAAACCAGAAAGGGTTTGTTTATCATAGTTTTAGCTAAGTCATCTGAAGAGGAAGATTTTCTATCTATGATATGTAGCTGTATCATTTAAAATGGAACTTGGGGAGAAGATAGCAATAGATCCAGATTCATTTAGGCTATGAATATACATAGGTTGCACATTATTATTTTTCTGTCTTGTAAGCTTGCCCATTCTAACAGTCTATAGCAATGAAAAAATACAAAGACACTGAAACAGATGATTAAAACTTGGTATTTGGCATGGGATCCTGTGTCCACTGGGATTCAGGTTTGGGATGGGGAGAACCAAGGTCAGCCTGGTAGAGCAGGCAGCCATCCAAATGCTGTGAAGAGCTAAGGAAGCCCAGGGAGGGCCTTGTTTTTCAAATCTTTCCTCAACTCACAAGCCAGGATTAGACAGGCTATTGTTAGAGAATTTATGTTTCGAAATCAGTCAGGAAAACTTTCGGTCATTAAAAATTTCTTCCAAAATCCAAAACATGATCAGAGGAGCTGAGCAGCATTTGGCCCTACGGTGGTAATGCAATGAAAGCGACTTTATTTAGGGTTATCATTAGTCTGACAAATTGGAAAAACAAATGAAACAATCCTTTCCTTTGGATGATGTTGGGGACTACTTGAGAGCATTCCTAATTAGGGATTAAAAGCAGTAGCTCTCTGGGGGTTTAGATGTTAAGCCTGGACTTAATGTGCCACGGAGCTTAAAGGGCAAGTATGATGATGGGCATATCATGCTCTGCACATTGAGTAATTACTAAAGGCTTCCTGTGAGGGCAATGTGCAAACAGCTCTGTACAATCATGCTTAATGAGAAATCATATTTTAATGTATAATCATGAAATGGTTACTTAGATAGTCTTGGAAGTCTGAAATTTGTCATGTTACCATAGAAAGCAGGCACACGTGCAGATATGTTCCTTGTCATTCCATTAACCATAAATCTCTGTTAATAGGCACTTCTGATATATTGATAATGAAAGGATGACTAATGTTTCTAATGATGACCCTGAGGCATGACAAAATTCTTAAATGCTTTTTGAATCTTCAAAGAGAATAAATTATATTTTTCATGACCCAAATTCATTTTTATCATATTCTAATTCCCTGGAAAGTAGTAATTTGTATATAGTATGACACACATATCCCACATGGTAAATGCAAAAGTAGGGGCTTTGGAATCAAACAACTTGATGTATATCATGGCTCTTCATTTGCTAGCCCAGTGATTTCAGAAGAGTTCTGTAACATCACTCACCCTTGGTCTTTGCATCTGAAAAATGGGCATAACAATAGCTACCTTGCAGGACATCATGAGAACTAAATGATATAAAATCCAATTGAACATGCTTGCCACATATAGGTGTCAGAAAAGGTTTAATTCCTGTCTTCCTTGTCCAACACATTAGTCAAAACACCCCATTTGCTGACCACATCAGACAAAGAATTTGCTTTGCATCTAAACAGAGTAGGGGCATGGAAAAAAGATTGTAATAAGAATAGTAGGAGTATGTGTCCCTTGGAGGTGGGGCTGCCTTTTACCTAGGCTTGTTTTCGGGGTGCTGGCTGCTGTGGCTTTAATTTGCAGGCTTATTTTCTTTAGGATAATGAATTTTTATTTAAATTTGGTGAATTTCCTTTGAGCTCCTTTTAAGTCATCTGAACATAGGAAACACTTTTTCATGCTTTTAGAGTTTTTCTGATTGACTTTGTTCTCCAAAAAGGGCTGATTTTAATATTCTAAGTGATAAAAAGTGCCTTTGACACGATTGAAGCAATTTAATTAGTAAATCCGGAAATTATAAAGGATTGGAAATCACACCCTCCATGCTTTTAATAAAACAGAGTAGTGAAACTTCTGATAGGTGCATACCACGTGTTGAAAGAATTCTGTACCACACACCAATGAAAGAAATGAAGAAATTGAGAGAACTTTGTGAGCGACCTACTAAGGGAATTACATGAGTAGGCAATTATGTGATCAATATATATCATGGATCAAATCTTCTGTGGTTTCATAATTTAGACAAAGTACTTGTTAAGCATTTAATAATGCAAAATCATTAAAGCCACACATTGAGATTCAACATATTAGGTAGGAAAAGGGAGCTAGCATAATCGTGAGGCAGTCTAATTTTTAAATTAGCTGACCTCAGAATATCTTAATCCTGGAGTAAGTAATATGCAAAGGATCATTTAATGTTGTAGCTAATAGGACTTTTAGTGTCAGGCTGTCCATCTCATGATGATGGCGCATGAATTATTTCTAGTCAGTTTACTATGAGTACTCTCCTATAGTATGTCATCACTAAACAGGGAACATGGCTATAACTGCTAGGCATAAACATAATAACATGTTCAATTGTAAAACTATCTACAGTATATAAATACTGATGCTGTACTCGAAAGCACCATCATTTTTTATTGCCTTGGTAATGGAGTGTTCCAGAGAGACATGTATATGGATGATTAGTGATTGGTGGATTTTGTTCCGGTATTTTCAAATATTAAAGAGCAACCTTGATCACTAGCGGTTGTAGGAATCAAAGAGTAGCTGATTCCTCCTAAGAAAACAAATTAGAGGGTCAAACTCTGGTAATGTTTCATCCTAAATCGTAGGTAATGATAAGGAATATCAACAAGTACACTTCAAATATGGTAGGTAAAAACATAGGCTGATAGTAATAATACTAATAATATTAGGGCATTACATGAAGAATTACAATGTAGTTTTTACTCATAATAGCAGTTTATAAATAATGGGGATAATTGGGTAATTGGATCTTTTTTAATGTTATTTTAATGATATTTTAATTCAAGATGATAGGGTACTATAATTGATAATAAGGTTTTTGAAATGTAAGATTAGTCAATGGCAGGGTAAGTTTAAGAGACACATGGAGATTTGGAGAGCTAAAAGTTCAACCAGAGGAAATGAAGCATGTGCATGGGTAGAGAATCAGAAGAGAATCATACTAATGAGACTAAGACATAGTAGGTTTTGACCTAATTCTTGTTCACAATGATGTTTCCATGTTTTTGTTTTCGCACTGAACCAATTTTTGCAAAATGTGAGTATCTGGGGATGGAGAACATTTCAGAGAAACTCTGAAATGCGTGGACCTGTTCTAAGAGTTGCGCAAGGCTTATGAGTCATAATCCAACTCCCTAAAACTTGGTGAGGTCAAGTTGACCTTTGTGACATGGCTGCTGTATATCTCCTTTATCTCTGTTGTACGCTGATAAAAGCTGGTACATGATTTGTTCATTTCAAGGGTCATTTTTGGTATTATCTGAGCAGAAAATTCCTTTGGATCTTCATTTTTGTTCAGAGATGCCACATTCTCTAGCCAATTTATCATAACATACATGGAAATTGTGACCCCTGATAGATTATTACTAGTATTAGAAGAAGGTAGCTTTTGACCTACTACCAATGTTTTAAGCTTTGGTACCTTTGTGGTAATTGCTAAAAATCTCAGTTGTAGTCAAAATATATATATGCCAACTACTTTGAATGTTCTTTGTAGATAATTAAGTTTTCTAACACTGGCAAAATAAAATGTATCATTTCCCCAAATTTCAAAGAGTACACTGAGTTTTGGGCACTGTCGAGAATAATGTAGAGGTCTTTCACACCTGTGAATATAGGTCACTGTAGAAACTGCCTTTAATCACTGTACAATTTTTTGGTACCTCACCTTGAGAATAGTTACAATCTATGCATTATCACTACTGGTATCTTTGCCATAGGAACTAAATTCCCTTTAACATATAGTTACACTTCCATTAATAAAGAATTGGGATGGCACATATGGCTTGCCTAGAGCTGGTTGTTTCATTACTTCCTTTCTTTCTTTTTTTTTTTTTTTGATGAGCCTTAAAGCCCTAATTTGCCTCAGCTGCTGTAAATTGGTTTCTAGTAATTTTCACATCTTCATCTTGCATTGACATCCATAAATATAAGGGCACATATTAAATCCTTAGTTATATTTGTGGGAACCCATGATCTCCTAGGACTAAAGTCTGTGTTAAGGATATCTCTAGGCATATTTCTCCTGGCATTATGCAACAGAAGTCAAGAAGGTCTACATACGAATAAACATCATCCAATTGGGAAGAGATTAGTTTCAGAGAAATAATTAGACTCCATCTTATGCACTACAATGTGATTATGAAACATATGATGCTCCATGAAATGTCCTTATGTTATTTTCTAGAGTCCTGAGGGCACTAAAATGACACGAAGGTGAAGAGAAGAGAGTAACTTCTTTGTTACTAGGGGGCAGAGTTGATTGTCAGTAAACCTGTGAATTAAGGTAGTATTTATTTTTTGGCACCCTCTTACTTCTTCTTTTAGTGCCCCATTTCTCTTTCAAAGTGTTCTCTTCTTTGCTTACAGCTATAATCAATTAAGTTCCACCAAGAGTAGCTGAAAATGGTTTATATTGCCTTTTTTGGAGGGCTTTTTTTGCAATTTGGTGAGAGTGTTTTGATGACAAAAAAAGGTTCAAAATAGAAAAAAGAATGAATTTCTAATGGTGGAATTTCAAACTTCCCGCTTGACACTTAGGTAGAGAGAGAGAGATACCTGTCGGATGAAATCAATCTGATTACTACCTACTCCAAATGGGTTCTGCTTGGGCAAAGCTGCCCCCGGGGAGTGCAGCACACACGCTTTGGAATAGGCATGCCTATAGAGGGGACTGAAGTGTTTGTTTGTTCTGTGCTGATCGTGGCAGGTCTTAGGTAGGGCCATCGGGTAACTTGTGCAATTAATGAAAGCCTGGCTGTCTTGGCCCACCTCAAGGTGGCTTTGAGGGGCATTGTAGACCCAGAGTCTTTTTGCATCTGCTGAGGTTGGTTGGGCCTGCATGACAACATGACAACTTGACTTCTCCCTCTGCCTATTTGTGCTATCCATCTCTCTTCTCCAGGTGTTGCTGCCGAGGGAACTCTGTAATCAACATCCCACATGCAAAACTAGCCCAGAATGGGCTTCCTGGAGAACTCAACTACTACGGACAAGAAACTGATTTGCCTTCTCAGAAATCCTGTAGAGTTTTCCTGGCGGTGGTGGTGGCCGACAAAAGGGACACTCAGCGTGGTGCAAGGGAGGTGTTCAGGGCAGACTTCCAACGGCTCAGGAAGAGCCCTCAGGAGAAAGAAGTGGGGATGATATGTAGCCCCTCTAGAAAATGCCCATGCCCTGGAAACACAGTGTCTAGGTCTAAAAAACTGGCTCTATCACTTACTAGTCTGGTTACTGGGCAAGTTACTTAACCTCTAAGTGCCTCAATTTCCTTATTAGTACATGGAGATAATTAATAAAAATGACGATGATATGAGACTTAGATGACTTAATATATATAAAAGGCTTATAATGGTTCCTCATACATAGTAAGGGATAAGTAAAAGTGTCAATAAGTAAACTTACTTTTCTGTAAGTGTTTGCACTGGGAAGAGTTCCACAGGAAACAATTTCTATTTTTTTAAATTTTTATATATTCTTAAGAAGATTTTATTTATTTATGAGAGCACACATGAGCAGGCGGAGGGAGAAGCAGACTCCCCATTGAGCAGGGAGCTCTATGCAGGGCTGGATGCCAGGATCCTGGGATCATGACCTGAGCTGAAGGCAGATGCTTAACCGACCGAGCCACCCAGGTATCCCAGGAAAGCAATTTCTAAGGGGTAGTTGAGACCCCCGAGCTTTTTTTTTTTTTTTCGCTTTTCCGAATCACTTACAAATGTTACCATTGTTATTTAAATCAGTAAACTTTTAAAACACCTTATGAAGATACAGTGTTGATAGCTTCGATGTTTTCCTCAAATGCTCTCTCTCAATTATTTGTAGTGATTTTATGTTGAGTTAGCCAGTCACCTGTGCTAGAAAAAGGAAAAATCAATGAATGAAAATAGTATATTTTATTCCTGGTTCACTTAGCTCATTTCAAAGGATTTAAGAGACTTGTGAATGTATATTGTTTTCTTTTTTTAAGCTAAAACCTATATTTTAATAAGACTTCCTTAGTTTTTACCCAGTGTCCTTTTCGTGTTCTAGGATCCCATCCAGGATACCATATTCCATTTAGTCATTATGTCTCAGGCTCTTCTTGGCCGTGACAGTTTCCCAGACTTATCTTGTTTTTGATGACTTTGACAGTTTTGAGGAGTGCTAGTCAGGTATTTTGTAGACCATCTCTCAATTGAGATTTGTCTCATCTTTTTCTCATAATTCGATTGGGGCTATGGGTTTTTGGAAAGAAGATTATAAAGGTAAAGTACCATTCTCAACACATCATCTCTAAGAGCATCATCTCAAAGATGTATACTATTAACATGAATCATCACTATTGATGTTGACCTTGATCACCTGGCTGAGGCGTTGTCAGCCCTTCCACTGACACGTTATTCTTTTGCCCACTTTGCACACTCTACTCTTTGGCAGGAAGTTACTCTGTATAACCCACACGCAAGAAGTGCAGAGTTATGCTTCATCTTCTTGTGGGTAGAATAGCTACATAAATTATTTGGAAATTTTCTGTATAGGAGATTTGTCTCTTCTCCCTCATTTATTTAACCATTTATTTATATCAATATGGATTCATGGGTATCTATTTTACATTTTGGATTATAATCCAAATGTACCTCATTTATTTTGTAGCCCAAATTTTTCTTTATTTTTTAAAGATTTATTTATTTATTTATTTATTTATTTAGAGAGTGTATGAGGTGGGGAGGAGCAGAGGGAGAGGGAGAGAGAGAAACTTCAGCAGCCTCAGCGCTCAATGCGGAGCCTGACCCAAGTCTCCATCCCATGACCCTGAGATCTCGACCTGAGCCGAAAGCAAGAGTCCAACACTTAACTGACTGAACTACCCAGGTGCCCTTATTTATTTATTTGAGAGAGCGAGAGAGAGCTCGCACAGGCGGGGGGAAGGGCAGGGGGAGAGAGAGAGAGAATCCCAAGCAGACTCCCCACTGACTGAGCAGAGCCCCTCGATCCCACAACCATGAGATCATGACCTGAACCAAAATCAAGAGTCCGGCTTGTAACTGACTGAGACACCAGGTGCCCCTGTTTTCTTTTTTAATTTTAAGACAAAGATGTTTAAGTGGAACCGAGATGATTTATTTTCTCTGTGGCTTGTGAGTCTCAAAGAACCTAGATAGAGAAGGTAATGCATACCAGCAAGTTTTCATTTAATTTCTAGACAACTTGCATTTTTTAAGTAAAGAAGATAGCTTCTTTTAATTGGTAATATTTCTTACTGAATTAGAATTACTTACTGAATTATTTGTTTTTTCTCTTGCACAAGGTGTTGCCTATTTGACTTGAATTGTATTTGAAAGTAGCTTTCTTGGTGCGACATTTTTATTGTTTGGAAGAATTCAGTAGCTTAGGCCTCAGTAAATATTAGGGTAATAATTATGAAGTAGTATGATTGAGGTTGGTTATCACCCAGGGGTGACTTAAAGTTCAGTGTTAAGAGGGATGCTTATGCATTTGAATATGCTTAGTACAATTAACCATTTTAAGCGGCTACTTTAGAAAGTGTATTATGAACACTTCATTCTAGTCACAGTGGTGCAACAATTCTGACACAGTCTATATGCTTGAACATTTGCGTATTCATAATGAAGAAAATACGCGTATTTATAAGTGACCCAGGTAGTCACATTGCCACTTTATCAATATCAATTTTTACTGTACATCTACAAGATTTGTAGAGCACCTTTCAATGTGGTTTTTATTAAAATATTTTGAACATGGCAGACAAATATTCAAGGATATTCACAATGAAAGACATATTCATGGATATTTATTTTTTAAAAGATTTTATTTATTCATTTGACAGAGAGAGAGACAGCAAGAGAGGGAACACAAGTAGGGGGAGTGGGAGAGAGAGAAGCAGGCTTCCTGCTGGGCAGGGAGCCCGATGCTGGGGCTCGATGCGGGGGCTCGATTCCAAGGTCCTGGGATCATGACCTGAGCTGAAGGCAGACGCTTAACAACTGAGCCACCCAGGTGCCCCTATTCACGGGTATTTAAAATTTAATATGAATGTCTGCTTCTATGAGGAGATCAAGCAAAACTCAGTTTGGGCACTTTAGATAAACACAGCTCACTGGCATTATTTGAAAATTATCCGTAATTCTGAGTGGTGAACCTCTTTTGGCTTTGCAGATATTGCATTAGTTAAAGGATTTCTGTGCCCCCAAACATTGATGATAATGCTAATAGCATTTACGTTTTTTGAATGTCTAAGATGTGTTAGGCACTCCTGGGGGATTTTGCAAATAAAATCTCTATGATAATTCTGCCAAATTGGCATTATTGCTATTTCCTTCTCACAACTGAAGACAGTTGTCACTCAGAGAGCAAGTGCCTGGCCTTATTTCTCTTCTGTCAACACACCAAACTGGTTTCAACTCAGGACCCCTGTGCTGTTCCCTTTGCTTTGAATAATCTGCTCCATTCCAGCCTTTGCATGCCTGGCCCTCTGTGTCATTCAGATCTCACCTGGGGCATGGTCTGCTCCTTGAGGCCTTCCCTAACTGCCTAAACGTGCTCTCCCACTGCAGCCTTCCTCCACTCACTCTGTACTGATTTAATGTTATTTGAAATTATTTTCTTCCTTTATTTGATTATTTTCTTCTCCCCACCAGAGGGAATTTAACCTAGAGGACTTTGCCTTCACAAAATGGGGACTTTAGTTTTGTTACCCTCACTGTATCTGCAGGCCAGAGTAGCTGTATAATACATATTTGTTGACTGAATTAACAGATAAATCCTATAGACCTAGTGAAGGCTAGAGCTGGGATTTGAATCCAAGTCTGTTTGGCTTCAGGGTCTATGCACTTTCCGCTCTATCACTTTGTTTTCCAGCTGGGTCTAGTGTTTAATATCTGAATAAATATCAAATATCTAGGCTTGATCCATGATATTTGATCAAAAACACATTTAAGTTTTGGCAAATAATAGATTCTACTAAAAATAAAAGCTGATTGCTTCAAAGATTCCATAATATTATGCTTCTCTTTGCCGGTGAAGAAGTGACCCTAGTTAACAGGAAATTATCACGATAATGCTAAATATTTGTTATATTTTTATAGACTTACTGTACATTTCGCAGACTCTGAGCACTTCAAAAAGTGATTCTTTGTTATATTAATTTGAATTGTTATAGAGATATAATGGTGGAAAAAAACTACTTTGTATTAAAAAAAAAAAAAATCTTTCACAATCCAGAGTTTTCACAAATTTGGGTTATCCTTCCCAGCAGTTAGATGGAATTACTGAGCTTTCACTGAATTTCTAAACTTTTTCTCACCAGCAGATGTGTACAAATGTCTCTTTTTGGGGGGGGTATGTAAACCATCACGATTTCAGGAAATGAGGCCATGGTTGCGACATTTGAAGGAAAACAAAGTGTTGAAGAACAGCTGACTGCATAACTAAGAAATCAATCATTGCCCAGGCTGCTTTATTGGCATAATTGGCAATGATTTATAGAATGATGGCAGGAGTCCAACTGGGCATGTGTATCCTTAATACCATTATAGCACTCTGGCATGGATCTTCGTCAACACGACATAATCGGACTGGGGAAGAAGTTTTAGAGACACCTATTTAAATTAGCTAATAACCAACAAGAAAATATTTCCCAGGAACTTATTTTGTCGAAGAGTGTGAACATTTTAATGGAATCTTGAAACAAAATTGTGCTTAAAGCAAATAAATCAGAAAATATCTCTCAAGTGCTTGTGTAACATCTAGAGTTTTGCATATATCTAGTGTGATATTGCTTTATTAACCAATATTGTCATATGAAAACAAGTTCTGTACAGAAAGCGATTATGTCCGTTGAGTGCTAAGGACATGGGAAGGGACTTAGAGGCCGTGAGTGTGCCATTGGCCAGTTGATAGATTTGGTTCATTTAAAAGGAGTAATGTAAGGTTTATCTACTGTGCTGCATCTTGTAGCTTACTTGTTAAATTTATTCAGGAAAGATGGCTTTAGTGATTTTTCTGGAAACTAACTAGTGGGTTGTGAGAGATAATTAACAAAACTTCCTGTTTCTTCTCTTGGAACAGATGGATATTTTTGAAATGCAGCAGAACACTGAGCTCAGTTTGAGGGCATGCATAGTTGAGTTGCTTCTATTTGTATAATGAGGTGCTACTTGCCTGTATTCCAGAGGTCTACAGCCTTTTATCTGCAGAGTCATACAACTGGTTTCCACGGAACTAAGCAGCTAAATGTAGCAGCCAATACTGGCGGCAGAACCAGACTTTTAAGGACACTGCCCCAAAGCAGGGTTCTTTTTTTTATCTCTTGTTTTTTCTACCTGATAAAACACATCTCGTCTACCTTATTATCCTAGCTATGTGGGTGCCAGCATTTGAAAATGGCCTAGCTCTCTGGGTGGAACTTATTGAAAGGGCAGATATGAAGCAAAGGTTCATTGCTAAAGTGTCAGGGTTTGGAATCTAGACTCAGTAAAATCGTTAAAAGACAGGGGAAAGAGAGAGAGAAGGAGAGAGAAAGGACAGCCCACGCACAAAAATTTCCCTGTTGATTGAATATTCAGATGAGAACTGCTCCTAGTGGTTTTGGCAAATGCGGATGATTATAGCAGAAAGCAGGGGATTTTAATGGAGTTTCCATGTTTCTGATATATTTCTTAGACCCAAATGGCCAATGTAGGTGTAAATTCTATTGATAACTCTTGAAAGTACATTGCATGTTTATATATTTGCTCTTCATGAGAGGAGAATTTACCATGAAGTGAATAAAGCTTGGCCTTTTATTTGTAAAGACCCCTTCCAAGTTGTTGCAACAAGAAAAGGTAGGAATCTGTATGTAATTTTGTACTCGGTTTTTTTTTAAAGAGTCCCTTCCCTCCCCCGAATGAATAAAGTTCACATCCACATAACCTAAATCAGCTCCTGTTTGGAAGAAGGAGGTAGAAAGGGCTTTATGGTTTTAAGAAGATGAATGATGTCTCAGTAGTTTCTGTGGGAGAAGGAATGTGGGTTGACTTAACCCACTGTCTTTAACTTAACTTGATTACTAAATGAAAAGCCCAGACAAAAGGATGGAGAAATGTAGAGGGAGCCATGGGACTACCATGAAATTTGATAGCTATTCAATTTTTACTGTCACTGAGCAATAGAGATAAACTTGATGGGGGCTTACGAAAGCTGCTTTTGGTTGTAGCTTTGGACAGTGAGCTCCTTGAGGGCAAGTTGAAATAAATGTTCAATTTGCATTCGGAGAGGTTGCTGAGCAGTGGTCTCCAACATCAATATTTAAAACAAGCCATATTGGCTCATTTAGGTAACCTGGGTCTTTAATTAACTAAAAGAGAATTAGAGATTAAATTGCTTCAAGTCAAGTGATATAGTTCCTGACTTGTGCACTATAATAAAGCTTAGGAATACACATTTTGGGTAAAATGCACATATAGTTCATTTTCTTCCTTATTCAAAAAAACGTGGATAGCATATTTATTATTTAAAGTCCAAATCCTTACTGTGATATTAAGCTGTAATATAACTTTTCAGTTTTATCTTCTACCACCCAGCACTCCTCCTATCCATGTTCTTTTCTCCCCAGAAGACACAGCATCTCCAAATGTTCTGCTCTGTTTTCACACTGATTCCTGAGGTTGAATGCTTTCACTTCCTACCTGTAAAATATAGTATCTTACACACAGTAAAGCTGTAATGAAGGTCTGTTACATTATTACTTCATCTATGAAAAAACAAAGCAAAACAAAACAGAACTTGCTCCACGCGAGTGTGGAAGGATTTGCTCCAGGCGTGTGTGGAAGGATTTGCATAATTTTTTATGCTTGTTTCAGGAAGAAGTCCATATTCTTTGATATGGAATACTGGAAATAGTTTTGAATCTAGTTTTTGCTTCCTTCTCCAGTTTCATCTCTTACCATCTTTGTTAGTTGTTCATGACTGGTCCACCTCCTGGCCTTCACACATATTGCTCCGAACACCTGGAATGTTTCTTTTACCCCATCTATCTCTATCTCAACTTCCTTCCCTTGGCTAATTTGTTCTGGTCTTTTGAGGATTACTCAGCTCAGGAGTCACCTCCTCGGGAAGCCATCTCTCAACTAGACTCCCCCGCTGCCTCCATGGGGTTCACTGTTCCTTTTATATGCTTTTATGGCCTCTTATGGTTACTCTACAATAGCAATGATTACATTTTTGGGGGGGGAAATTTGCTGTTTATTTAATTGTATTTCCTCATTGGACATAATAGCCCCTGAAGACCATGATGTCTTATTTACTGTGGTATCCCTGGACAAAATATAGTGCTCAGCCCAAATATTTATTGAGTAAATATATTTCAGTTATCTACAAACAACTAGTTCTGAGAGTTATAGATATAGAAGAAGGCGTTTTGCTTACATATCCTTGAGTTCATTAGAAGAAGGTTGCTAAAGTGGAGAAGTGTTACTATATACCACTTATACTGCCAAAAGTATAAGTTAGATGTCGAGAAAATTCTCATATAAAGAGTAGGCATATATCCCTTCTATCTCTCCTGGGGAAGAAAAAAGCTGTCTCCTGCTGTTACAACTCTTATAGTAATACGTTAATATTACAGTGGGTAACATGTCTTAAAAGAATCAGAAATTGGTCCGAAGACACAGGGAAAATTGCTACTGAAAATTATTTAAGTTTTTGTATAGAGAAGCTTTTATGATATCACCTAAATGAAGAAAAAATGTTTTTAAAGCTATATATCAAGAGCTATATTCTACATGAAAATGAAAAATAACAACAGAAGAAGAAGAATAGCACTCTGTTCATTTTATTTTTTTTTAAAGAAAAGAAAACCTGGGTGTATTTTGCCCTTTGTATCCTGTTTTCTTGTAATAAAATACTTAAATACTTAAACTTGTGTTTTGGTGTTACTTAAGTTGCACAACATATTCTTATATTTAAAAATAGCACTGCTGAGAATTGGTGCAGGGGTTGTGTTTCAGCCGTGTCACCCAAGGTAAACTTGAAGCATTCTAGCAAGATGGCAGACTGAACACAAAGGCCTGGAAATAAAATAAAATATGGGAAATACAAAGGAATCAACCAAAAGAAAAGGAGGGATGCCATTGACAGATGAGTTATTTCGACAAATTTCTGAAAGATGGAAGAAGAATAGAAGACTGTTGATGACTGTTGATTGAGAAAATGCTCACCCTGGACACTGGAGCAGGGACAGTGACAATGGAAAGAACTGACCTGCCAGGAAAAACTCTAAAGGAACTTCAGTTCAGAGTTAGCAAATACAGTGCATCCATCCAGATATTTCACCCTCAATAATGGGTGTGCTTGAAAGACAGAACAGAGGGAAGGAAATGATCAAAACAACAGAAGAAAAATATCCAGAGCTGAATAGAAAGACATGAGTCTTTGTTCTTGAAAAATCACACCCAATGTTGAGATGAATGTTTGCAAAAAAACCTACACATCTAAACAGCGTCATGACACTTAAGATATCAGGAATAACCAGAATGTCTGAGAAGCTTCCAGAGAGAAAATATAGGTCAAAAAGAAAGGAACAAGAATCAAGCTGATAGGTGGCAATCCCAAATGTATGGGATCTCGAAGACAATAGAGCAATACAAAGCCTGCAAAATTCTGGGAAATAAAATTAGAACCGATCAAAATATGAAGGGAAAAACAGACTTTTTCAAACATATAAGGACTTGGAACATTTACTTGCAGGCAGTCTTGCTTAGAAAATTATGGTGTACTCTGAAAAATGAGGGTAAACATCCACAAAAGAGAAAAACTGTCGTAAAAGAAACTGTGGAATTAAACCAAGAGTCCAGGGAAAAGACATTGCAGCATGACAATTGGGTTGAAAGCTTCTGATTCCCCCTGGAAGCATGACTCCAGGAGGAAAGGGATAGATTTTAAAGATTAGATGAATGGGTTAAAAGCTGATATCATGAATGACAGGGTGAAGCAGGCATGTTTCTTCTTTTTTAAGAAAACTGAAAAGAGAATTAGAAAAGGGGAAACAAAAAACTCTGTACAGGAAAGTCACAATCCAAATAAGCAAACTAAAATGTAGCATGAGTTTCATCTCTGTAGAAATACAAAAAAATAATGCATGTGACTTGCATGTTAGGAATATTTTCCTTTGAGTTGCCTAGGGATATAATATTGGATCCTGTATCACATAGGGTTTGGTTACAAGTAATAGATACCTCCGAATATTAGAGGCTTAAGGAAGCTAGATTTATTTTTCTCTTGCATGAAAGAAGGAACTTTAGAACTGATATGATGGCTTCAAGATCATTGAGGAACCCAGGATCTTTCCATCTTGTTGCTCTGCCAACCTCTACCTGTGGCTTCCAAATAAAGGTATTGTTGGAAAAACCCACATAATAAACTATTAAAAGAGGATGCTTCTGGAAGTAGAGCTAGGATGGAGCAGGTCAGAGCAGCAATTGTTTTTTGTTATACACTGTTCAGTATATATTTTTTTACCATGTACAAGTATTATTTTAATTAAAAATAACACAAAAAATAAAAGAATTAATAAAGGGAAAGATTCATTTCATATTCCTTTAGTTCTAATGCCACCTTCTCAAAAAAACCATGATGATTGCCTTTCTGAAATGCCACAATCTCTCTTTTCATCCCTCAAGAAACTCTCTAGTTCATTATCTTGTTTTTACTTTTCTTCATTAGCAGTTGTCAGTATCTGCAATCTTGAAATTTTATTTGTTTATGTGTAAATTGACACCTCCTCTAACTAGAATGTAAGTTCTATACAGAAAGGGGCATTTAAAAAATTGTTCATTTCTGTGTCTCCAAACCCCACAATAGTCCTTGGACTATAGTAGGCACTTCATACATATTCATTGAATAAATAAACACCCAAACAAATATTTAGAAGTTACTAGAATCAGAGGGAGAGAAATAAGAAGCTTGGACAGGAGCTTTTTTTTTTTTTTTTTAAGATTTTATTTATTTATTTGAGAGAGAGAGAGAGAACACAAGTTGGGGGGAGGCACAGAAGGAGAAGCACACTCCCCACTGAGCAGGGAGCCCAATGCGGGATTCAATCCCAGGGATCATGACCTGGGCTAAAAGGCAGACGCTTAACTGACTGAGCCACCCAGGTATCCCTGGATAGGAGTTGTATCAGTAAGAAATCTATAGTTCATAGTGGTATTAAAAAAATATATTGTAAGAAATGCCTTAGATCCAAGTTTCACAAGATAGCATTCTAGTTTATTGAGGTATTTTTGCAAAATGGTCTCCATGATTGAAACAACTTTGGGAAATGATACATGCTATATATACCCTAGAAGATTTATAATGTATATTGGTATATAAAAAGTTCTGATGAAAATTACAATAAATAAATAAATTTGCTTAACTCAGCATTGACACGAAACTCTTTTATGTCATAAGAGTTTTATTAGCATCTTGTCGAGCTAGACCTCCATGGAGCATATTTTCAGAAATGCTGCTAAATGTGTTACTTAAAGATCACATAGAGCTCACTGTATATAAATTTTGAGGAATTCAAAGAAATAGGAACAATATAAATTCAAATGTGGTGGGACAGTGATCATGGGGTTCTTGTCATAACATGTGAAAAAAAATAAGAAGTGTGAACTTGTCCTCACATTTCTCTGTCTGGACAAATGATTGTGCTTGGAGAGAAGAATGTTGGGATGGAACCACATGGCTGGGTGTAGAAAATGGCTTGTCTTTTTCACATATCCAGAGGGCCATGCTGTTAGCTACTTACTAAACTCGAAAGAGAAGTTCAAGGTAGTGTACTTGCACAATTATATGCTTTCATTGTTAAATCACTCTACTTGAAGCACACCAAGTACAATCGAGGCTTTATAAAAAGACATGAGAAATTCTAAAGCAATCAGAAATACTTAACCATTCTGATATACTTTGTACTCCTCCAAAACACTCACAAAGGTATCCCAAGCCTATGTTTAATTCCAAAGATTATTAAATGAAGTTAATGTGTTTTTAGATTATACGTCTCTTTGATTTTAATTTTCTTAGCATATGGTGGGGGTTTTT
The DNA here is from genome assembly GCF_004348235.1 of Phoca vitulina. Classification (NCBI taxonomy): domain Eukaryota; kingdom Metazoa; phylum Chordata; class Mammalia; order Carnivora; family Phocidae; genus Phoca; species Phoca vitulina. Next base: position 28,441,191 of record NW_022589705.1, read on the forward strand.
TGGTAACAATTAAAATAGGTAGTTACCTTCTAAACTCTGCTGCAGCCTTATTATTATGTTATACTAATCATAATTCCCAATCATTTTGGTCATGTTTTTTGTGCGTATCTATTTTATGGATCATAATTATAGTATTAAGTATGTATTAAGTACTGCTTAAGGATTCTTTTCATTACTTCTAACTTCTGGGGTAATCAAGATTAGTTTGTCCACTTTGCTGTTTAGGAAACAATCTTTAACCATTCCAGTTAAATTTGGTCTATTAAAAAATCCACAAAGGCTTTATCCAATAACATCACACCTATTCTTTTTTTTTTTTTATCACACCTATTCTTAAAGACTGTCGTATTTAAATTTTATTGACTAATTTGCACAACGGCTAGAAAACAGCCCAGATAAACAAGGGTTTCTTATTTTTTTCCTACAGTTGGGCCCCCACATATAGAACTCAAGTGGTTGACTCACTTAAGAGTCAGTGATACTACTTTCCTGGGCTTTTACATAAAAACATTATGTACATGGAAAAGCCATTTGAATCTTCAGTTAGGGCTCATTCTGGACTGGCCTTAAATCAAATCCCTGACTTGGGCTTTGCCAGGAAATTTCTCAATCTGACCAGTGGATACATATCGAGCCATTTGAAATTCCCATTTTTTTATTGGCCAAAACTGGTTGACTCTCAGCAATTTAATATGTTCAACCTAATAGAGGTAGAGCCCAAGAACCATCTTAGCACTCTCTGTCCCTAGGACAAACTAATCTCACATGTCCGTCAGCTCTAGCTCCTCTCCAGTCAGGTAGCATATTTAACCTATTCAGCAAGAAAGAAGTGGTAGTACTTTTTCTGGTGTAAAGTGATAGTTAATTTTTCAAGTTTGGTCAAAACTAAGAAAACACTGTATTCTTTTGGTGGATGAATAAAAACAGAAACCAAATGGCATGACCAACTATCAGATGCTTCAATTGATGAATATCACTTTTGCCTGTTGTGCCAAAAAATCCCAGGTCAAACAACTTAAAGAACTTTAAAGAAAAAAGTTTCCACGGCCTATCTTGTCTTTCTCTGGGCTAAAAAATATTTTAAAATCTGACTTGATTGACGAGTTACATTGTGTTTGAATGTCTAGAGTATGGCAGAAATACTGCTGTGCGAATTCTTCCAAATTCACCTGGGTTGCTGATATGTCTGCATATGGGCTTGACACCAGTTGACATGAAATATGAATGTCCTGTCACGCTATTTTAGCTAACCTCAAGGAGAAAAGCATCTGAAACATCAATATTTTTGGTCAGCCTTTCCTAAGTTTTGGTCACAGAAGTGAATGTTTCAAGGTTCCTCAATAAATTATTATATATACCTTTGACTCCATGAAGACTTGCGCTCCACAGAACAAATCCGGTTGTGTGGAGTGAAGATTGGAGAACAATGTCCCTTGTTGTTGAACAAGAGAATGGCATGATCAGATCTCTATGGGAGCAGTGAGAATAATAGATGGAGCAGTGTGGCAAATTGTATTTTACAAAGATGGCAGCAACATTATGTTCCCACCCAAACTTCCACAACCGTGCCATGCCCCCATCAAGAGGTAAAGTACACATTCCCCTTCCCTAGTTCCCCATCCCCAGCCTTTGAAACTGGGTGGGTCTTTGCGACTGCCTGGACCAATAGAGTTTGGTGAAAATGACACTGTGTGACTTTTAAGGATAGGATACAAAAATGTCATGCCCTTCTCCCATAGGACTCTTGCTCTTGGAATCCAGATATCATGGTGTGAGGGAGTCCAAGAAACCCATGGGGAGGCCCACAAAGGAGAAGAACTGAGGGTCATTGCACAGGGTCCTGGTCTAGCTCTAGCCAATAGCCAGCACCAACTGGCCTAGTGTGTGAGTGGACCATTATGAAAGTGGATCTTCCAGCCCCAGGTGAGCTATTACAGCTGATGGCACACAGAGCCACAAGGAGCCGTCTTCACTGGAGTCCTGACCAAATGCGAGATTCAGAAGCAAAATAAGGAATTGTTATTGCTTGAAACATTACGTTAGAGTGGTTTGTTACATAGCAATAACCCAAACAGCTAATTGTGGTCAGCCTTAATTGAGGCACAGACAGTACACAAGGACCAAACTGTGCCTCCTTCTCGATGTATTTCCCCCCTCGGCTTTCTTTCACTGGTCTCAATCATCCCAGTTCCCTCTGCCTTTCCCTATATCACCTACTTCTTTTTCATTGTTTTGATTACTCTTCCCTAAATCCCCTCTCAGGTTTTAAGACCCCAAGCTAGACACATTATGTTAATAAAGGCTTGATTAAAGCTGAGAGTAATTAGAGGATTAAGTGTAATTCCTACATTCTATTATCTTATTTATAGAACTTGATGGCAGGCTCTAGATTTTAACATCAAGTGCTGAATTTAGGACTTAACCTGACACCGAGTTCCAACTTCAACAGACTTTTAACATTTTTTGTTTAAATTAAATATTGCCAGCACCCAGAAAGTTATACAGGAGACTACAACAAATGCCCACCCAGTCTCTTTTATATCAACTTTTAACCCTCTACCATTTTTGCTATAGATTAAAAAGGTAATGATAAATTGCAGATACAATTGATTAGCCCTCTCTGATACTGTTCCCTCCCCCAGAAAAAACTATTGTCCTCAACGGGTTGTTCATCATTCCCATGCCTGTTTCATACAATTATTATACATGTATATATCCATAAATAGTATATAATATTGCTTTGTTTTGAACATTATAAATGAAATTTTTACATATCCTTCTGCATCTTATTTTTTTGGATATGTCCATTTTAGATCCTATATGATATTTTATCGTGTGAGTATAACCATAATTAATCAGATCCACTGTTGATGAACATGTAGGTATTATCAGATTTTTGCTGTCACAGGTCACGCTGTAATGCACGTTCTTTTTTTATTTTTTTATTTTTTATTTTATTTTATTTTATTTTTTAAGATTTTATTTATTTATTTGACACAGAGAGAGACAGCAAGAGAGGGAACACAAGCAGGGGGAGTGGGAGAGGGAGAAGCTGGCGTCCCACCAAGCCGGGAGCCTGATGCAAGGCTCGATTCCAGGACCCTGGGATCATGACCTGAGCCGAAGGCAGATGCTTAACAGCTGAGTCACCCAGGCGCCCCTGTAATGCACATTCTTATGCATGTCTTCTTACATATGTGTGAAAAAGTTTCCCCAGGGCTATACCTAGAGGATGAATTGCAGAGTATTAAGGATACACACAACTTTGGCTTTAGTAGATACTGACAAATTGTTTTTTTTGAATGTGTGTCTGCCAATTCACTTTCCATCAGAATTGTTGAAAGTTCTTGTTCCTTCAAATTCTTTTTTTTTTTTTTTTAAAGATTTTCTTTATTTATTTGAGAGAGAGAGCACAAGACGGGGGAGCGGGAGAGGGAGAAGCAGACTTCCTGCCGAGCAGGGAGCCCGATGCGGGACTCGATCCCGGGACTCCAGGACCATGACCTGAGCCGAAGGCAGTCGCTTAACCAACTGAGCCACCCAGGCGCCCGTTCCTTCAAATTCTTACCAAAATGTGAGAGTATCAGACTTTCTGGTTTTTGACAAATGAGTATGAAATGCAATTTAATGAGTTTTACATTTCTTTGTTTACTAATGCTGCAGAGTATCCTTTGTACATTCATATTCTTTTTCTATTTCTCTAATCAATTTTTGTCCTTTTCCTATTCATTTGTAAGATTTACACACAAATCTTGCATATTAACTTTTTGTTAACTATGTGTGTTGCAGATACTTTCTCCCAGCTTCATAGATTGCATTTTAATTTTGTTCAGTGTCTTTTATTGAACTGAAGTTTTAAAAATTTAATGTCAAATTTATTTATCTTTTCCTTTATGGTTTGCACTTTTTTCTGTCCTTACTAAGTGGATCTGTTCCTTCCTGGAAATCATTAAGTATCGTCTCTATTTTTTTTCCCAAATGTTTTAACCATTTACTTTTTACATTTGGATCTTTCATTTTTTTTTCCCAATTTATTTTTGATATGATGTGCAGTAGGAATCGATGTTTTTTTCTTCCTGGACAACTCATTGGTCTTGACCATGTTTTCTGAATAGTTAGTCCATCTTAACTGTTTTGTAACATCATTTCAGACATAAACAACATTTCTATGTAAGTGTTTGTTGATTCTGGTGTCTTTTTTCTGCTCTCCTGTTCTGTCTAGACTTGTATCAAAATCACTGATAGAATAAGTCTTTCCACCTTATTTTTCAAAATTGTTAGTGATTCTTGTTTTTTTTTTCTTTTTCTCTGTGAATTTTAGCATCAGCTTGTCATGTTCTTCAAAAATACTCTTTGGGATTTTGATGGAATTAATTTGTGATAAAATTAACATCTTTATAATTCGGAGTCTCTCCATTCATGATTGTACTGTATTCTATCTCCATTTATTTAGGTCTTTTTTTTGTCCCCTTATAAGGTTTTATAATTTTATCCATAAACAGAGTTGATCCTCATTATTCATGAATTTCTTATTTGGGTATTTGTGTACTTCCTAAAATTTATTTGTGACCCCTACGTCAATACTCACCATGCTTTCATGGTCGTTCACAAACATGTGCAGAGTAGCAAAAATTTGAGTTGACTAAGATACACCCATGTTCCCAGCTGAGTTCCAGCAAAGTGATATTTTGTTTTCTTGTTTTAGTTCTCATATTGTAAACATGAGTATCCTTTCTGCAGTTTCATACTTTTGTGCCCTTTTTTGGTGATTTTACTGTTTAGAATGCCCCCCATAGTGCTGAAGCGTTATCTAGTGTTCCTAAGTGCAAGAAGGCTGAGGTATGTCTTTCGGAAAAAATAAATGTGGTATATAACTTTGTTCAGGTATGAGTTATAGTTCTGTTGCCTGTGAGTTTAGTGTTAATGAATCAACAATATATATTAAGTGAGGTCTTTTAAAACAGAAACGCACGTGAAACAAGGTTATATATTGATCAGTCAGTGAAAATGTGACCAGAAACTTGCAGGAACCCTACCCTGTATTTCCCCTAGGAGCAATGGTTCAGTATTGCTACTTGAGTGTTTGTGGCAACTTTACAGAACATAATTACAACAAATAATAGAGAATCGACTGTATCCTAAACATTTTTTATTATATTTATTTCAAGGTACCTTGTATTTTATGTAATTGTAAATAGTATCTGTTTTTGTGTTATATTTTCTAACTTGTTTTCACTGGTGTTGAATATATTGATTTTGATATGCTGATCTTATGTCCCAGCTTTGTCATTTTACTAACTGTGTGAGTCTTGGCAAGACTATTAGTTTGCTGGGGCTGCCCTAACAAAGTACCACAAGCTGCGTGGTTCAGAACAACAGAAATTTATTGTCTCACAGTTCTGGAGGTTAAAAGTCTGAAATCAAACTCTTAGCAGGTTCGTGTTCCCCTGAAAACTGTAGGGGACTCCTTCCTTTCCTCTTCCTAGCTCCTGTTGGTTGCCGGGAATTTTTGGCATTGCTTGGTTTGTAGCTGCATGACTCCAAGCTCCGACTTTGTTGCCACATGTCGTTCTTTCTGTGCTTGTCTATGTCCAAATTCACCTCTTCTTAAAAGGGCATCAATCATCTTGGATTAGGGCCCACCCTAATGATGTCATCTTAAATTGATTATATCTGCAAAGATCTGATTTTCAATAAGGTCATATTTACAGGTACTAGGGGTTAGGGGTTCACCATGTCTTTTGGAAACACAATTCAACCTATAACAGTAAGTTATCTTTCTGTACATCAGTTTTCCTTGGAAATAGTAATTGTATTCTTCTCAATCTAATTGTGTTAGATTAGTTAATACTATTAGTTAATAGTATATGGAAAGTACCTAGAACTGTGCCTAGCCCACAGTAAGAAATACAATATGTGTTAGCTAATTAGGGGCACCTGGGCAGCTCAGTCAGTTAAGCGTCTGCCTTTGGCTCAGGTCATGATCTCAGGGTCCTGGGATCGAGCCCCACGTCAGGCTTCCTGCTCAGCGGGGAGTCTGCTTCTCTCCTTCCCCCTCTCCCTTCCTCTTCCCTTCTCTCTTCCCCTCCCCACCCCCCCTCCCCCTGCTCATGCACTCTCTCTCTCTCAAATAAATAAATAAAATCTTAAAAAAAATAAAAATAAAAAAATATGTGTCAGCTAGTTAAATTACTTTTATCTAACCACTTTTGTGACCTCTGTTCCTGGTTTCAATAGTTTGTCTGTAGATTATTTTGAATATACTCTATAGATAATCATGTTGTATGGAAATGGCAATTTTGTCTTTTCTAATTTTTGTACATTTTATTTTACTTTCTTGCCTTATTACTGTAAGACCCCCATGATAATATTGCACAAAAGCAGTAATAATAGGATAGTGAGCATTTTGTTTTGTTTGTGAGTTATTCCATAATTTTATCATTAAATATGATGATTCCTATAGGTTTACAATGATGTCATTTCTCAGGTTAAGGAAGTTTCTTTCCAGTCATAATTTTTAAAGGGTTTTTGTTTTTAAAGATTTTATGTATTTATTTGAGCGAGAGAGAGAGCGCACGCACAAGCGGGGGGTGGGGTGAGGAGGAGCAGTGGGAGAGGGAGAAGCAGATTCCCCACTGAGCATGGAGCCCAACGTGGGGCTCATCCCAGGACCCCGGGATCATGACCTGAGCTGAAGGCAGATGCTTAACGGACTGTGCCACCCAGGAGCCCCTAAAGAGTTTTAAAAATAAATTTTAAATGAGTATTATATACTTTTAAAATGCATTTCTTAAGACAATTATGGTTTTTTTCCCCCTTCAATATCAAGTCCCAAAGGATAGGAATCAGCAGCAAATGAAAGTTTGGGCTATGGGTTAGGAGGTGAGTGGAAACTAGTTGGAATCAGACTAGGTTGAGAACAAAGGAAGAAACACAAATTACATTTGAATGACTGTTTGTCTTGTTTTGCAGGTGCAAAGCATTTGGATGTGGAGGACTAGCTTAGAGTTGGCAGTAATAATTAATAATAATAATAATAATAGCAACATGATAAGTAATAGCTAACATTAACTTTCCTCACCAAATCTTTCCAACACAGTAGAAATAAAAGGACATACATTTCCTTTTGTAGTTTGCAAAGTGCAGTTATTTTGTGAGCTCTACTGAAGCACGAGCATAAAAAAAAATCTGAAATAATGAAGGAAACAATGTTTACAACACTTTGACCCAGGAGACAGTATAATTCCAATTTCATGCTTAGTCACAAAATCATCCTAAATAACTTGTTGAAATTCAATCTATAGTGTGGTATAAATTCTATGGTGGGCCAACTCATCCCTAGTTGCTGAGGGTCCCTGTGAGTCAGTGGGAGGCTGATCATTCCCTGCCCCTCCCCCCCCCCGTTCTTTCTCCTAGTCAAATAATTTTTATTGTTATTTGAAAGTTCGTTGCACTAGGATAGATCATCTTTTTGGGATATGGACAAGGTAAAAACCTGGCTCAGGTCCATATAAAACATTCTGAAACCTGTTTGTGATGAGTGTTTGGACAGGCTTGGTAGCTGATGCATCTCCTTAGATGACAACTGGGTCCTGGCCTGAACCTCTGCACTCATCTTCTGTTTATACCATCAGTGAGTAATCTGTTGTTTACACCTTAGGGGTTGCCTCTTGACTTCAAATCCTCAGAGGGAAAAAAGCAGAGGGGAAGCAAGGAGCTCCTGGTATCCAGAGTCATTTCAGAGTTTTTGTGAAGTGAGAAAAACTCAGCGTTGTTTACTTCTTTACTTCTGAGCTATTAGTCCTAGTTGTTAGCAGCAGAGTTACCCATGATGGTAGGCTGTAAGTGCAAAAATCAAAAGGCAATTCAGGCATGTTTCTGGTCGGGTTTGGGACCTTCTTCAATAAGTTCCAGTGGAAAAAAGGACTATTTCTATCTGCTTAACACTTGTTTTTCGGGTTCCTAAAATGACCTACAAAAAAGTAAATGCTCTGTAAAAGCTATACATTATACTGAAACTGTCTTCTCCTTTTCTCCCTTACCCCTTCCTTCTTTCCTTCTTTCACCTTTCCTCTTTCCCACCCACCTCATAGGTGTCCATCCTATATGTCAGAGATGGATGGTACGTACAAAGTACCTAGCACAGTTTCTAGTTTATAACAAGTACCCAGTAAGTGATTACTATCCCTAATGAGAGCATGGCAAATTTTGGTACGATTTGTTATCACATGCAGTGAGCACCTTACCAAGGAGAGATTTCCTTGTGATGCCTTTTTCTGGTCAGAAGTTGATGTTTGTGATAGCACCGTTCATTGGTTAGAAAAATGACAAGGACGAAATTATGCAAAATCCAATTTCTAGTGATGTTTCTATAGGGAGGGTGAAACAAAATCTCTCTGAAAGCCTTGATTCAAACATTGGGCTAATGAGGACAGGTGGCCATAGATGACTGAAGACTGTAAAAGGTTAATGGGTGACTATTTAATATACGTAAAGACTTTTTTTTTTTTTCAGTTTGGAGGACTGCTTTTTCTAAGTTCGCACACAAATTCCTTTTTAGAGTGGGTAGGCTGCCTTTCTCAGCTGCACACTGTCATTCCTAAACAATCTTAGAGCTAAAAATTTTAAGTTGCTAGACGGAACTTACTCTTTAATTTGTCTGTCACTCTGTCTTTCACTCCCCTTGCACTTTGTGGCCAGGTGTTGGTTCCACTGTCATATCTTGAGTTCCTTTCCAGTAAAACAAGAGGGCCTGTTTTCCTCCTGAGATGACCAGAGTGGTCACCGACAGCTGCCCAGGGCTATTTTGACCTTCAAATTTGGGAGGGAGGCAGTCCTGCTGACAAAGTGCAAGTAACAAATCTTTATTCTTTTTACAAGAATGATCCTCACCTCAAAACTGTCCATCAGTAGTAAAGACTCAAAAATTGAGAAGCAATGATGGGGATAGATTTAAAAACTGGTCACCCCAACCTTTAATTATGACTGTACTTTAAGCAAATGACTGGCTGTAATGCTGAGCTCAGCAATGTTTCACAGAGGCAGGTAAGAAGTGCATTGGGTTTCCCTAACGGAAGGCGTAAGGAACTTGCACAGATCAATGGGTGGGAAAGACCATTAAAGAGCTAATCACTCTTCTTGACTTTCACCTACTTGGTGTATCTAACCTGGGGGAAAACACTTGGAGGGGAACAATTTACTCTGTTCGCCTGCCTTTTTCTCACTCTCTGAGCGTAGAATTTCTGGAGGCAGAAACTGCTAAAGGATGCTACAGGTTCCGGGGGAAAGAGAGACTGTGTCACAGTCAAGGCTGAGTGATAGGGTCCCAAGAAGAGTAAAAAAGTAAACTTGGGGGGGTGCCTGGGTGGCTCAGATGGTTAAGCGTCTGCCTTCGGCTCGGGTCATGATCCCAGGGTCCTGGGATCGAGCCCCGCATCGGGCTCTCTGCTTGGCGGGGTGCCTGCTTCTACCTCTCCCTCTCCTCCCAACTCCTGCTCTCTCTCACTATCTCTGTCTCTCTCTCAAATAAATAAATAAAAAAAAAGTAAACTTGGGTTTAATCTCTACCTCCTGACCCAAATCCTTTCTGATTATTGCAGGAAGTCTTTGGGTAAGCATCAGGGTAAAGAAAGAGCATCTCTTGCACTCCAGTGTCATAATATTATCTCTTCCTGCTCTCAAATGGGGATCCTTGGCCCCTGTCAATGTGGAGGCACACATTCCTCTCCCCTGTGTCCGCCCTGGTACTAGGCCACAAAGTATATTCAGTGTGTGCGTGGTTTCTTACAATGACCATAATAATGCAGGGCTTTGCTCTGTGTACACTTTGTATACAGGGTTCTTCTATCTGTGATTTTGGCTTTGGACCCAGGGGGAAGGGATGGGGCGCAGGTTAAGGACAATCCTGGTGGTCTTCACTGTGTTGTTCTAAAACCACACTCTTCTCTAGCCCCCGCTCTAGGGCTGGCACTTAGCTTGATCTCTGTGCCTCCTTGACCCTCCGTCCACACTGTCCTGTTCTCCACTGAGCTCACATTCTACATCCTGGGGGATGAGGGGGTGATGAGGCTGATCTTTAATCCCACTTCCCATCAGACAGAGCCCTAGATGGGTTTGATTTTGCAGTGAATGCATGTCTTGGACCTTCGTTCTGGGACCTCTGCAAAAGTAATGACCGCTATCTTTTTTTAGTGTTTTAAATGAACAACTTGATTTTTAAAGCAAAATTATGCAAGGAAAGATTATTAGGAGAGTTTGGAGGACATAAAACATTTTAAATACTCCATCTACTGATTTCATTTTTTTAAAATAACTTATGTCAAGTTTTGGAAATATGAACAGGGTAACTTTTTCTGGGTATTTAATGGAAGGGTCAATAGTTAGAGAATACATACCTGCCTCTGCAAAAGTTATTTTTTGGGCAACTCTCTAGGAGTTGGCACTATTAATTTTATGTTGGTATTCTTGCGTAGAGTGTTCTAAAATAACAGATGACTCCCACAGCTCAGTTTACATTTGTCCCCTGATCTCCCACCCCTCCTCCTATGTGAGGAGCTAATATTTTTCTGACTGGCTTCCTTTCTCTCCTTCTCTTTGAATTTCAGTTGAAGTTCATTTTGGGAACTTGTGCCTATAGTTTAAAAAACTTTACTGATGAGAGGCTTTGCTCTGATATATAATTAATGAGTCAGAACTCTATGTCCAAGATGCTTTTTAAGTGCCAACAAAGTGTTTTAATTTACATACTAAAGTCTTCATTTTGTTCTTAAACCTTTTGGACTTGCTTGATACATTTATCAAGTTGATTCCAAAAGTTCTTACGTGGGCAATGTGCAGTGTGTGCTTAATAGATAACGTTAATAAACTCACACTCAATCACAACACTAAAAGCTACTTCCATCTGGATTTACTGGCAATAAAAAGAGACATTACAGAACTTTGGGAATTTGATCAAGGCGCCAAATACTAGTCTTAGATTACAAAATTGTAGAATCTAACTACTTGGGAAAACAAAGCAATCAAGGACAGACTTTTGGTAAAAGCTTTGCACTGTAGATTAATAATTAATGTGTTAATTGTACTTTGTAATAAACTCTATCATCATGGATTACTTTTGATAGTTAAATTGGCAATGATACCCCAGCGTGGCTTCATTGACTCAGACTTTCAATTTTACTTGCTAGATTTATCAGGTTAAATGACAATGAACCTATTATAGGCCTATTTTAACTTGTTTAGAAATCATAATTAATTAAAAAGTATTGATGGAGACTGCAAAAATTATACAAAAATTGCCAAAGTTACAAATAACAGGAGGTCTTTAAAAAAGAAAGTGGCATAATCTACTTTTAAGGTAAATAAGTAGCATTCAGTAGGGAAAAGCATTTCAAAGGAACTAATTAATGTTTTTCATTCAAGAGAGTGGTGAAGGTAGTGCTGACTATTATATGTGGATAATAAAGATGAAATATTCAGTAAGTTAGTCTAAAAATATTCAAATGTTTCAGAAACAAGTAAATCGTATCTTATAATTTGTATATAATATAATTTATATTTATATATATATATATATATATATATATAAATTATGTTACATCAACTCTGAGGTCAGAAATTAGAAGTAGCCGTAAGAATTAAATGTCTAGAAGACTGAGAAAAATATCTTTTGTGATATGTTTAAGTCCAGAACTCTCAGCATTTTTTCTTCAGAAATTGAATATAAATCCCACCAGAATCCTTTAGAACACACGGAGAATGGCAAACCAAATAGACCATCTCTTAGAAAAGTGAATTTCATTTCCTCAATCTTTGCCTTAACCTTAAGGAAATTGCATTTATTTCTATTTTCATAGGGTGCTCCATTTTCAGAAGAGTGATATTCAAGGGTCATGCTGGAGTTAAGGTACAGGGTTACTGCAAAAATCTGTAATTCATCACTTGTTTTGAGAGTCCCTTATTCCCTACCCCCAAGAACAATAATCTCACACACACTTAGAACTTTACTTGTTGCAAAGGTTTTTTTTTTTTCAATTGCATGATGCTGTTCATTATTTAAAAACTCACACAAAACAATACTATATTTATTATGGGTATATGTAAATAGATTATGTGAAAAAAATTCTGCCACCAACAGCGGTGGGGACTTCTATAGAAGGAATAGAGATTGAAGTCTTTATTTGAAGAACAAAGGGGACTGAGCTCACAAAGCACTCTCACACACACCATTTCTTTTAGTCTTGAAAGACTTGTAAAGTCCAGTTTGTATAGGAAGCTCCCCTATGTTCATCTCACTAATAGTTGAGAACCTACTATATTTCAGCTGCTTGGGATACCTCAGTGAACAAAGTCTTGAGGTACAGAACTGACACCCTCGTGCGGAGTACAGACAAAAAATAAGAGACATAAAAAAAAAAAGTAGATTAAATAGGATGTTAGAGGATAATAATTAGTATAGAGAAAGAAAAAGAAAAGTTTGGAAGGAGGTGAGGGATTACCCATGGGGATATTTGGGTGAAGAGCATTCCAAGATGAGAGACCAATCAGGGCCAGATCCTCGGGGGGAGGGGGGAGGTGTGCCTGTCCCTTCAAGGAAATGCAAGTTGGCTCATGTGGTGAGAGCAGAGTGAAGAAGAGATGAAGTAAGTCAGACAGACAATATAGACCACTGTAAAGTCTTTGGTTCTTCCTTGAAGGGAAATGTGAATCTATGACAGGAGCTTGAGCAGAGGAGTGACACAATCTCACTTGAGTTTGACAAGTTCCCCCCAGCTGTTTTGTTGAGGTAGAGTGTAGAGGACCAGGTTATCAGGAAGGCTAGTCAGGAGGCTCAGGCACTAGTCTAGGAGAGAGCTGAGGTGGCTCAGACCCAGGAAGGTGCAGTGGAAATAGTGAGAAATGAAAATAATTTGAACATATTTTGAATGACAGGATTTCCGGAGACTGGATGAGGATAGAAGAGAGGGACATGTGAAGAAGCGTTCCAAAGTTCTTTGGCCTGAACACCTGGAAGGAGGGAGTTGTCACTAATGGAAATAGAGCGAAGGCTGTGCGGAGAGCAGGTTTTGGGGGGAAGGCTGGAATTCAGAAGTGGATGTGTGAAGTTTGATATTGTCTTTTTTTTTCAAAGATTTTTATTTATTTTATTTGAGAGAGAGAGTGAGAGAGAGAGAGAGCATGAGTGGGAGGAGTGGCAGAGGGAGAGGGAGAAGCAGATTCCCCGCTGAGCAGGGATCCTGACATGGGGCTCGATCCGGGGACTCTGGTATCATGATCGAGGCTGAAGGCAGATGCTTAACTGACTGAGCCACCCAGGCATCCCCTGATATTGTCTTTAAGTATATCTAGGTCAATGGCCAAGTAGGAAATGAGATGTGAGAATCTGGAGTTTGGGAGATGAGTCTGGACTGGAAATATGTGTCTGCATTTGGGAATCATCAACGGGATGATGGTGTTTAAAACCCCAAGGTGGATGAGACTGCCAAAGCAGTGAGGGCGGAGAGAGACGAGAGGATCAGGGACCCTGTCTCTCTTCATGCTGTAGGCATGAAACATATACTTAGTGAGCTAACTACGTAATTGCAATAATGAGCAAGTGCTATGAAGGAAAACCTCACGGGGCTCTGGGATGTAAGATGGTCAGGGTGAGCCTCCCTTCGAACGTGGCCCTTTCAAGGAGACCTGAAGGGGAAGTAGGAAGGAGTAAGCCTGAAAAGGGAAAAGAGGTTGAGTGAAGAGAACCAGGGTAGAGCAGTTGTGTGAGCAAGCAACCTGGGGCCGCCCGGCCCGCTGCACGCTGAACAGAGCACGGGTGGGCAAGTGTGGCAAGAACTTGGTGTGCCAGGGGGAGGGTGACATGAAATGCCGTTGAAGGGGAAGGTAGGGGCCAGACTGAGCAAGAGGCTGCAGGCCACGTGAGGATTTTGAACTTCTGAGCGATGCGAAACAATTCAAAATGCTAAGAAGGAAAAGACTATAAAACAATGAATTAAAATCCTTTAGCCGAAAAGAGGTGAATAATGAAGAGGGCAGTATAATGAAAGTTTCTGCTTAAAATGTGTATTAAGCACGCAGGAGAAAGCAGGATGAATGAATGGCAAAGTTGCAAAACAGGCTCTTGAGGTACAACCACTGAAACCAAAAGAAGGTGGGATTGTGAGTAATATTTAATTTTACGGTCATGTTATTAAAAAAAACTGAAAACCTAACAAAGGCTAGAGAGGAATAATAGAAAGCAGGTATGGTGTGGCTGGTGATGTGACCCCCAGATTGAGAGCTGTAAAAGCCTTTTTTAAATTTGGAAAGCAGAATGGCACTGGGCGTGTAAAATAATGAATGATACGGAAGTGACCAGGTGGCTGGCCCCGTTCGTCCTTTGTTGTAATGTTAGAACAGGTCATGTTTAATGAGTGGTGACCAGCTGTTTTCCATCTACCCTGAGAATCCAAAAAGACAAAAAGAGCCTCTACTAAGGATTGAAGAGAACAAGAATGTTTTGACATTACAATACATGATAATAAATTTTGTGGGCTTGCCTTTTCTGAAAGTCTTTAGGAGCTGGACAGACCAAAGGTTGACAATGTTTAAAATAAGTTAACTATGGTGAGTCTTAGGGTGCTTTGCTACTTGGACTTATTAGTTGTAACTGCCCCTAACTAGGAAGCCATTCCGGGAGGCGGGAGTGATGAGACTTAGTAGTTAGCACAGAGAGTTAGAAGATGGAGTTTTGGGATTTTGTAGGAAGAGTTACTGGGGGGCCATGAGGGATAGCTGCAAGAGCAACAGTGTATCATTCAGGGAGTTCTGTGGGTTCTCTCACACAATATACAGTTAAATTTGCCAATTTGGGAGGCAGATTCTCATCTGCTTGGGAAGGTACACAAAGGGGGGAAGGACACAATTCTTCTAGCCCCGCGTTTTGTGAATATAATGGATAGCTAGTCCTGAATCAAAGGGAAGATCTTAAAAACCTTTTAAGAACTGTAAGAGTACCTGACAACCAAATACTAAACAATCTTACAGAAATGTCTTAAAGAACAATCTCATTAGCTTGCTCCTTCCTTCCTTCCTTCCTTCCTTCCTTCCTTCCTTCCTTCCTTCCTTCCTTC